>NC_132841.1:75832250-76143250 GCF_048164855.1 Canis lupus baileyi | reverse complement strand
GACATATTCCCAGTTATCCCCTTGAATGAATTTCATAGCATTGCCATTATCAACAAAGAGAATAATACAAATAAGTTGATATTATACAAATATCAAAACATCCATTTTGATATTATACGAAATAGAAAGACTGACACAAAAGAGTAAAATAAATATGGCACCCGAATTGTGCAAAATGACTCTCCTGAGGTATTAATCCATCCATTGGAAATTGTCGTTTTTGGAGACCAAAAGTTGTCAGATACTGGCAATTTCATATGTTTGAACTGAAAACTTTCTCCCTTTAGGGTAATGCATAGCTAATGCAATGCAAATAGATCTGAGGAAGGAAGTGGAGAAGGGAACATAAATTTATAGCTGGTTAGCTTGACTCTGAGCCTAGCTGGGAAGGAGGCCTCAGTTAAATAGTGAAACAAGAACGGATGTCCTCAGTTAAATACTGCAATGACAACCTGGACCCCCTTCTGCTTGGGGTGTAGGGCCTTGGCTTTAGCATTGCTGGAGGTCGAGACTGCATTCGAGGACAGATGGGGATTTTTGTCAAGACCATTTTCCCAAATGGATCAGCTGCCGAGGATGGAAGACTTAAAGAAGGTGAGGAGAAAGCCTCTCGGTGGTTCTCAGTGGTGGTGAGCTCTGATTCCATCAGAATCTGCCCCCTTGCAAGATGTGAAGCCAGTGGCACAGCAGCCAAGGATGTGGGCTTGGGGGGTCAAGGAGACCTGTGCTGAACCCCAACACTTACTACTACATCATAACCTTGAGCAATTGATGTAACTTGAGCCTAACTTTCCTCAGTTTGTAAACTTGGAATATTAATACCTGTCTTGAGGAGTCCTTGTGGGATTAAATGAGATGATACCGAGAATGACTTGATATTTTTTATTTGGGTCTTTAAGTGTCTGTCTTATCCCCTTGGTCCTTGAATCATGTTCCTTGCCTTGAAAATTCTTGAGAGCTTGAGGCCATTCTTGCCTCAGGGCCAGAGTCCATATACACCTTTTATATTCTCCATAGCACCTGCCATTTTGCCTCACACAAACCTGCTAAACAAGTGCTTTTTTTCCTCCCAGCTTTGTTGAGGTGTAATTGATCCATAACATCGTGGAAGTTTAAGGTATACAACATGATGATCTGATAGCCACATAGATTGCAAAGCCATCGGCACAATGAGTTAGCTAGTCCCCTCTTCACATCATATGATGACTGTGTGCAGTGGGGGGAGGTATAAACATTTAAGATCTACCCTCCTAGGGGCAGCCCGGGTGGCTCAGCGGTTCAGCGCCACCTTCAGCCCAGGGCTTGATCCTGGGGAACGGGGATCGAGTCCCACGTCGGGCTCCCTGCATGGAGCCTGCTTCTCCCTCTGCCTGTGTCTCTGCCTCTCTCTCTCTCTGTGTCTCTCATGAATTAATGGATAAAATCTTAAAAAAAAATATCTACTCTCCTAGAAATTTTCAGCTGGACAGCACACTACTGCTAACTATGGTCACCATGCTGGACATTAGATGCCCAGAACCTATTCTTGAGTCCTGATTTTTTTCCTCCCTTCTTAACACACTCCCTTCCTGAAATGATTAAATCACACTATTTGTAGTTACCTTCAGAAATACTATGACTGATCAGTCCAGTTGACCCAAATTATAGATACTGTTATGTTCTGCTGACTTTTTTTTTAGCTAGTAAGAGTCCACTGGAGTCTCCTTTTTCTAGGCAGAGCTACCCTAGGAGCCCATATGCTAATGATAAGACGTGACCAGGCTTATTTTGATGGACAGAATATTTATTTCTCTCTCTCTTAGAGGAAGAATTAACTCCCAGGTGATATTTGTGTCTAGTTTCAGAACGATGTAAAATTCTAACAGCATTTTTATAATGGACATGCCATGTGTTCATTTGATTGAAATTCATCCTGCAATACTGGTAGAATGGAGAAAAATGGAGGAAAAATCAGTAGTTGGTAAAGATTAATGGCACTTGATTCTCCTAAATACTATTTTTTCATACGTGTTCATTTACAATAAAGATAAGTCATTGGAATGGATTTTCAGCATGTAGAATGATCTTTTAAAAATCTTGTATAGGAAAAAAAAAATCTTGTATAGGGATTTTTAAGAGCATGAGCAATCATTTTAATGACCATATCCTTTTCCCGTGTGGAAGCAAACCAAAAACCTCACCTAGTTAGGTGACTATTTTTAAACGGATTATTTCACTTATTTTATAACTTCTGTAATTGCGTTAAAGAGAAAGCATATAACAAACGCATGGGGTACGGCTACATTTTCAAGCTCCTCTACGGGATTCCTTTAATGGGATACACAGTGTGCTCCTGGTTTTAGCTCCCCATGAGAGGTGAAAAGGTGTGTTATGCTTATTTGCACTTTGTTGTAGGTAAGGGAGGTCACTCTTTCGTTCCGCACTGCTGTATGGAATTCATCTGTTCTCTCAGAGGCCCCTTTATAATGTTTTTGACGAACAGTTTTTCCAAAAAATAGACCATGTTACAAGAGTACAAACCAAAAACTAACTCTGATAAGTCAACAGGATGTCCTAGTTCTTTTATATTCCCAGCAGACACTGTCAACAGCTGGAAAAATGACCTGACTGTACATTCTTGGGGTTGAAGATGAGGATGAGTCCAGGATAGTTTGAGAGAGAGAGAGAATGAAAGAGCAACTTGGCATTAGCCCACAATAGTCTCTTAGATAGAAACATGTAGTAATCGACCAACTTGATGCCTGAGAACCTGGAACAGCATCAAGAAGACCAGGCATCTAGACTATTTCTGGAGGCAGGGCTGCCATTCTTAAGTAACATCTCAGAAGTGTTTTGTTTTGTGTTGTGTTGTGTTGCCTCTGTTAGTAAAACCATTTTCCACATCTCATGATGATTCCCCAAGCTCAAAACTCTTTCTTTTTGCGAATATAGAAGTGGCTTTGTCTTCACATGTAGCTGTATTGCCAACAGGCTTAAGTTTTTAAACAAACACTATAAGGAAAGACTTAGGACTCGTTATTGCTCGTTAAAGCTTAGGACACCTATTATCAAACTTGGCAATGGCTAAAGAATAGTCTTGATACTTCCCCTAGTTGTTTTCATTAAAGATGGAGGTACAGAAATACTGTGAAAGAATATGCATTGTTATTAGTTGTCCCATTTTGTGAAATTCCTGGGAGCTAAACTAATGAAAGCACTTCGGAACAATAAAAATCATTTTATAGAATTGTAAATCAGGTACCATATGCTATCCTCTTCTAAATGTTAATGTAATTCTCCTGTTTGGTCACTAGGGGATGAAATCCTCGACGTAAATGGAATACCAATAAAGGGCTTGACGTTCCAGGAAGCCATTCATACCTTTAAGGTAACAACATTCTTATTTAGCTCTTTTGTTTTATTTTTCTTCCTTTATTTCCTTCTGGTTTGGGTTTGAGATTTTTTTCCCCCCACCCTTCGACCTAGGAACAGTCTGAATGTTGTAGCCCTCCTCTCTTGTATTTTCAGCAAATCCGGAGTGGATTATTTGTCTTAACGGTACGCACAAAGTTACTGAGCCCAAGCCTCACGCCCTGCTCAACGCCCACACACATGAGCAGATCCAGCTCCCCAAACTTCAACACCAGTGGGGGCAGCTCAGCAACAGGCTCAGATGAAGGCAGTTCTTCGTCCCTGGGTCGGAAGGCCCCTGGGCCCAAGGACAGAATCGTCATGGAAGTAACACTCAACAAAGGTGATACCAGCACTTCCTCACTTTCATCGTATTCTCTCGTGTAACAATGTGTAATCTCTTCTTAGGTTAACGTTTTATACTTTTTCTAGGAATTGTTCCTTTGGAACAATCTGCTGCCAACAATGTATGGTATTCTCTAAATGGACAGTGGGATCAAAAGTAGAGATTTTAGCCCTTTTAATAAAGTGAAAAGAAGTTACCACTAGCACAAAGCCTTTTAAGCTCTCCCCTGATGAATCCTGGATGAATCACTGAGTGTCAGAAACTCCTGTAAAATAATAACAAAAGTCAAAAAAATCACAGACTAGCTTAATTCCAGGGCTAATATAAAATTGTATTTATTTATTTATTTATTTATTTATTTATTTATTTATTTTCAAAGATTTTATTTATTTATTCATGAGAGACACACGGGGATGGGGGGGGGGGCAGAGACACAGGCAGAGGCAGAAGCAGGCTCCATGCAGGGAGCCCGACGTGGGATTCGATCCCGGGTCTCCAGGATCAGGCCCTGGGCTGAAGGTGGCACTAAACCTCTGAGCCACCCAGGCTGCCCTAATATAAAATTTTAAGGAACAAGGGCGTCTGGGTGGCTCAATCAAGCATCTGCCTTTGGCTCAGATCATTATCCTGGGGTCCTGGGATTGAGCCCCACATCGACTTCGACTCCTCCCCGCTCCGTGGGGAGTCTGCCTTTCCCACTCCCTCTTCCACTTCCCCTCCCCTTATTCATGCACTCACTTTTTCTGCCTCTCAAATAAATAAAAAATATTTTTAAAAATTTTAAAGAACAAGAGATTATAGTTAATATAGTTAACAACTAAAAATTGTGGGTCTTCCTCAATTCCTGCTACTTTTCATCTCTCTTTCCTTTTTCTCTATACCAACTACAGAAATATGATGAGCAATTAAGTAACCAAGAGATTAGTTGCTTAAAAAAGGCAAGTGAAAGAAAACCTAAAATTGTGTATCTAGAATAAAAAAATTGGAGCCCCTGGCTGGATGGAGTGCACGACTCTTGATCTTGGGGTTGTAAGTCACATATAGCCCCACATTGGGTGTAGAGATTACTTAAAGTCTTTAAAAAAAAATTATATATATATATATATATATATATATATATATATATATATATATTACTTTGACTCTGCCTATTTCCAAAAACAGATTGGAAGAGGCTCTTTAGACTAAGCAGAGAGCGGACTACTGAATAACTCATAGGCCATAGTTAGCTCCTGGTTCTGCTACAGACTCATTTCGCTTACAGAGTATGATGGTGTTGGGGCCCCTGGGTGGCCCAGTGGTTGAGTGTCTGCCTTTGGCTCGGGTCATGATCCTGGGGTTCCAGAATCAAGTCCTGAACCAGGCTCCCCAGCAGGGAGCCTGCTTCTCCCTCTGCCTGTGTCTCTGCCCCTCTCCTCTCTCTCTGTGTCTCATGAATACATAAATAAATAATATTTTTTAAAAAGAATATGATGTTGACAAAAGCAAGATTTACATTCTGAGTCTGGTCAAAAATAAAGAGTTATTGGTCTAAATATACATTAATGCAGGTTCAAATCACTTATACTTTTTTAAAAATTTTGTGTTCTCTGTCCGATGCCTGTCACAGAGCCGAGAGTTGGATTAGGCATTGGTGCCTGCTGCCTGGCTCTAGAGAACAGCCCTCCTGGTATCTACATTCACAGCCTGGCCCCGGGATCAGTGGCCAAGATGGAGAGCAATCTGAGGTTCGTTGTAAACCTGATAGTGTGGGCTTCTGGTGTGCTCATGAATTTATGAATTAATGTACATGTAAGGTATCTGCCCTATTACATCCTTTATGAGATTCTAAACTTTTGTATTATTTGCAGTAATATAGCCAAGATTACAATTAATAGCATTTCCAGGGCACCTGGGCGGCTCAGTCTGTTAAGCATCTACCTTTGGCTCAGGTCATGGTCCCAGGGTTCTGGGATCAAGTACCACATTGGGCTCCCTGCTCAGCAGGGAGTATGCTTCTCTATCTGCCTCTGCTTGTGCTCTCTCTCTCTCTCTCAAATACATAAATAAAAATCTTTTTTAAAAAGTATTTCTGAAGGTGAAAGGCTAATCTAAATAAAATCGGATTGAACTCTGGATATTGGCTTCCCTGTTTTGATCTATTTGGACTCAGAAGTTCAGTTTCAGAAACTTGACAAAATACAACTCTATATAGATATCTATGGTCATCTAAGTATTTTCTTTCATGTTTATATTCATTTATGTAAAATTCATATGTGACGCTGGGAAGCGCTCATAACCATTCAGAATCACTGGATACGAAAGAGTCCCCAAATCATGCCGTTCAACAGAAGGCCTTTATTATTAAGTATAATCTCTTAAACCTTTCCTGTTGTTTCATTCCTTTTTGAGTGATGTTGTCTAGATGCCTATTGTCTGAAATCACTGCATGTCTGATTTCTCAATCCAGATAGTTGAGTTGTAGCACGAGTATTCTGTTTATACAAGAGATGGCTAGGTGTTCTGTTATATAGTAATTGCAATGGGTCTGCGCCCACCTAAACTTCACAGGAATGTACACATATTGCATAAAACACCCTGTGCAAACAGTATCACCTTTCTCCCTCGTAACTTCTAAGTCCTTGAGCAGTTGAGAAATTGGCAAAATGACATTCCTTAAGGTTGCCATTTTGGGGCTCTGTTAATAGATTATATTATGTTTTTAGTTAATCATCAGAATGAATTTCCATACAAAAAAAAAATTCAGCAAATCATCCAAAGTACATTAAAGAAAATATACTTTTAGAACCCCAGGAAAAAAATCCTTTAATGACATCCCAAGATGATGTTTCTTCCTTGAATGGTTCCATATGTCTGGAGCCTGCCAAATGAACATTCTTCAAACCCCACATAAAGAGTCTTTGTTCTCTCTAACTGAGTTCTCTGCCTATAATTTCAAGTCAAAATGGGCATCTTGTCCCCAATTTCTCATTTGTTCAAATTTGAAACGTTTTTACAAATTCTTGGGTAACCTTTGAGCTTCAGATATTTCCTCCTCAAATTATATTACAATAATCATTTCAAGATGGTAGGAAAAAAGAAAATGATGGTGGCCAGGGGCCTATCTTGTGGTGATCAAAAGGTAGACAGACCTGAGTTCAACAGTGTGTGACATCAGGGTGACCTCTCTGAGCCTGGGGCCTTATCTGAAAAATAGGAATAATAATACCTGTTCAAAGTATTGCTATGTAAATTGCTTTGTATGGTGCCTGGTTTATACTCAAGAAATGATGATCCCTGCTATTGTCCCATTATCAACTTTATTGCTTCTGAAAATGCAGCTAGATATGCATGCTGGCTTTGTCAATTTAATGTCTAATGTATTTATATGAATGTGTTGCTTGTTTAGCCACATGCAAAGATGAAAGGATGCCATATGCTTGTTTAAGGCATTCAGAAAAGATTTCATATTATAAACCTCTCCCAGAAGGAGATCTTGTAAAAAGCTAGCTGTTACCACAGAGTGTTGGTCATGTTGCCCTCCCTAGCCGCGGAGATCAAATCCTGGAAGTGAATTCAGTCAACGTCCGCCATGCTGCTTTAAGCAAGGTCCATACCATCCTGAGCAAATGCCCTCCAGGACCCGTTCGCCTTGTCATCGGCCGGCACCCTAATCCAAAGGTGAAGTATTTCATATTATTCTGAGTATAGCTAGTATATTATGTTTTTAGTTAATCATCAGAATGAATTTCCATACCAAAAAAAATTCTAGCAAATCATCCAGGTGTGGATGTAGGTGTGGCTGTTTGTCCTGTAGCGGTGACACACATATTCCTATGATGATGCACGCTCTTTGGTGAGACAGTTTATACAAGAATAACTTTCATTCCCATGTCGGCTGGGCATGGGAATCATTAGCTTGTGGTCACACGATGGCCAAATAACTGATACACATGGGAAACAAATCACTAATCTGGACTTCTTCGTCTTCACACTCTTAGAAATTTTATTAGAAAATTTTGGCATTGTTATTTGTGAATATAAAATGTGGTAGAAGGTAAGAGTACTGGGTTCTGAATAAGTCCCAGCTGGTTGTTTCATCTCTGGTAAGATACTTAACCTTTCTGGGTTTCTGCATCAAGAAGATCTGAAAGCATTGGACTAAATGATCTGCCCAGGCCATCCTCGACCTGAGCAGAACACTTCTGTAATGAAGGGTTAAGCGCCTACTAGTTTTTTTTTTTCTTTTGCATCAGTAGCACATTGTTGAACTTACAGATAATCATAGCCTCTGTATCCTTGGCCTTGGCTGATATTTGGTTGTATCTTTTCTATACATAAGGAGTCGCTTTTAATTTTTTTAGGTTAATCAGAGGCCACTTCAGCAAATTTGACTCTACCGGCATTCAGCACTATTTTTGCTGTTTTGAGTACTTATTGTAAAAATCTTTTTAAATTAGCCTGTCTCTAATATTGCAATCATATTGTATTTTTTCCAAATTTAACCTTTTCCTTTCAACAACTCAAAATGCTCCTTAAGAACATTAGCTCTTTGGGACACCTGGGTGGCTCAGTCAGTTGGGTGTCTGCCTTCAGCTCAGGTCATGATCCCAGGGTCCTGGGATGGAGCCCCAAGTCGGGTTCCCTGCTCAGCAGGGAGTCTGCTTCTCCCTCTCCCTCTGCCTGCCGCTCCCCCTGCTTGTGCTCTCTCTTTTTCTCTCTCTGTCAAATAAGTAAGTAAAATCTTAAAAAAAAAAAAAAGAAAAGAACATTAACTCTTTTTATGTCTGTCGTCTGACCACCTCTTGTGTGTCCTTTGTACTATTATATCCTAAATGGGCCCACGCTGCTGTGCTTGATGGACTCGTATGCCATTTTTGAGACTAAGAAGTCTGTGCAGAGAGACCTTGTGGGTCTTCCCATGTCTGAGATTTCTTTAGTATGTTAATTTTATGGGATCATCTTTAGTGTCCCAGGAGTTCTGTTGTCCTGGTTCCCCACAGTGCTGGGACAACGGCTGCCATTAGACTGATTCAAAGTCAACTCCGCTACTATTTTTTTCCCAGATTGTTTTTTCTTATCTATATGCATTCTCATCTATGTCTTAAATAAAACTTCTTGAATATCATTAATATAACATCAAGTCCTGCTTCTACCTATTTCCATATTTTCTACTTGTCACTTCCTATTTTTCTCCTTTCTGTTTTGTAGTCCTGATACTTTCCCTTACAACCTATTCTGCTTTATCTCCCTGCTGTCACCATGGCTCTCTACGGGTCATTTTTAACAGTATTTTGCTTCATACTCACATCTAGAGTGGTCATGGCTCCTTCCTCCAGGGTCCTCTCTTGGATTCCATCACCTGCTTGGCCATACCTCCTCCCCGCTTCCCCCTTGAGAAGCAGTCCAGTAAGCTGGGGCTGACCTACCACATCCCTCAGCAACATTATAAAAAATTAAGTTCTCAGTGGTTTGCAGTCATTGGCTTCAAGGCATGTCTGACTTCAAAATCCATTCCAGCACAGCACAGGTTATGATTTGTTTGGAGGTCTGCTTCATCTCAGCCCAAAAGCATCTGCCTAATTTGCCAATACAATCAAACATCAAAATGGCATTTCAGTGCAAAACATAATAATCCTGGACTGGTGGTCTGTGATCCTGTTGAATACAGGTTGATTCATGTTTCCAGCCACAGTAATACGGTCGTTGTGATGGTGTTGGAGATACATCCAGCAAAACCAGATTTCAGTATTTGTTTAACTAGATTTCACATTTCTTCCTAGGTAAACATGGTGTTTTTAGTTGTAATATCATACTATATTTTTCTTTTGGTCAAGATTCCACTTTATATTTAATGTATTTTTATACCACTCACCCCGACATTTCATGCCAGTAGTACGTTTTGATACCAAATGTATGTGCTTCCTTAGTTTTCATGTTGTTCCAATAGAAATACCACAGGGATTTTCTTTTCTTCTGTTTCTCATAATGACTGGAGCAGTGGCTGCCCAACTGGGATATTCAAAGCCTCCAGGTCTAGACAAGCTAAGATTTGGACTTGCTGGAGGAAGGTCATAGGGGTCCATTTTTAACTGGTACTGGGGCTCTCAGCATGAATAGAATTATCCAGGAAATCTTTCACTTGTCTCAAATCCCAACCATTTTTTCTCCACTCAGACAAACAGTTGCAAATATTGAAAGTCTAATGTCAAGAAAAATTTGCAACCACTGTCTAAGCTGATATTTTCTCTCACTCATTTATACAAAATTATTCTTTGCTTTATGAAGTATGTGTTTGTGTAAGTATATATGGCTGTGAGCATGTATGTGTCTGTGTTTTATTTCCTGTGAGGCCTACTAGAAAGTATTACGTAAGCATGATGTGATTATGATTTATCTGTTAAGTTAAAATGTAATGCTGAATCCTGTGTAGCTTTATTTGCTTATTAAGACAAATTGTTACCTTGTCCAAATATTATTTATGCTAAATGTTATTTCTCTACACAAAATTACCATTCTAAGTTCATAGTATTCTTACCTTTAAAAAAGAAACTCAGTGAAAGTTATGTAATTGTCTTTTAAAATATCTCATAATGGGGATCCCTGGGTGGCTCAGTGGTTTAGTGCCTGCCTTTGGCCCAGGACATGATCCTGGAGTCCTGGGATCAAGTCCCACATCAGGCTCCCTGCATGAAACCTGCTTCTCCCTCTGTCTGTCTCTCTGCCTCTCTCTCTCATGAATAAATAAATTTTAAAAATCTTAAAAAAAAAAAACCACTTTAAAAAATAAAAACTAAAATAAAAATAAAATATCTCATAATTAAGCATTTATCAGGCTTTTAAATTTTTCTTCCATGAATAATGACAATTATGGATAACTAAGGGGGAAAAAATCCATGACTTTACCATAATAACAATAAATATAGAAAGAAAAGAGTTATAAAATGACTATTTTTAAAATTTCATTGTAAAAATTGATCCAAATAAGAATCATCAATGATGCTAAAACCATTAAGTAAAAATATACTGGGGAGTAGGATATTGATGTTGTCTCAAGCTGTCTCCTCACAGATGTCTCACTGATGAATAAGAAAAAAAAAATCCAGTGAAGAAATCTGGTGGAACTCTATCCTAACAAGTGGCCAGAGTTATCACCAGTTATGAAACATGGAATAGTGACCCTGAGTACCTCACAGAAGCACTGAAAAGGAAACAGTTTTTGTAGTTTTTCTGCCAAAAAAATACATAATCTAAATCTCAGCATGAAGAAACTATCAAACAAATCCTAATTGAGTGTTTGATTGTCCTGGGTTTCTTCCAAAATATCAGTATTGTGACAAAGAAAGGCTAGGCTCAGCAGTGTTTTGAATTATTATTTGAATAATTTGTATTATTTGACATGACAAATAGACCCTGAAAATTTTTATAAAGCATTACCATGCAAAGGTGTCGGTTGGTGACAATCTACAAAGATCCACAAGATAAGGAGCTTGCACCAGAATGCAAATCAATTACATCATCATGTACACTACTCAGTTTAGTGGACATTTTTCCCCAGCAAAACATTGTTGGCGAAAGAAACTGAATGTTAAAAAAGAAAAAAAAAAAAAAGAAAGAAACTGAGTGTTGATAAGCATTCTGGAGGAAAAACCTATCTCATCACAAGCTGCCATCAAACTTCCTATGAGCTACTCCCATCTACAGACACGCTGAATAGCATTTCTGAAGGGTGGTATTAGGACAGTTGGCTAAATGGAAATATGAAATGTAAATTAGTCATTTGCGTCAATGTTAAATTTCCTGGAATGGTAATAGTACCAGGGTTATTGAAGAGAATGTTCTTGTTTTTAGGAGATACATGCTAAAATATTTATGGGTGAAGGTTCATGATGTCTGCAACTAACTCCCAAAAGGTTTAGTAAAAAATTAAACAAGGATGCCTGAGTGGCTCAGTGGTTGAGCATCTGCCTTTGGCCCAGGGCATGATCCTGGGGTCCAGGGATCCAGTCCCACATTGGGCTCCCTGCTTGGAGCCTACTCCTCTCTCTGCCTCTCTCTCTCTCTCTGTGTCTCTCATGAATTAATAAATAAAATCTAAATAAATAAACAAACAAACAAACTGTGTGTGTGTTAAGAAAGAGCATGAGTGGGATGCCTGGATGGCTCAGTCAGTTCAGCGTCCAACTCCCGGTTTTAGCTCGGGTCATGATCTCGCGGTCATGGATTCGAGCCGCTGCACTGGGCTCCACGCTCAGCATGGAGTCTGCTTCAGATTCTCTCTCCCTCTCCCTCTCCCTCTCCTTCTCCTCCTGCTCATGCACTTTCTTTCTCCCCCCGCCCCAAAATAAACAAAATCTCTTTAAAAAAAAAAAAAAAGCATGAGTGTAAATGTGGCAGTGTTTAAAAAAATAATAGTGAAGAGTATACTCCTCTTGTGCTACTCTTACAAGCTTTATGTAGGTTTGAAATTGTTTAAATCAAGGAACAAAAGAAGTGAGTGTTTTAGAGAGAGGTGGGTACCAGCCATGTGGTTGGTACCTGTAGCACCTGAGTGCCTTAGTGAATTTGGGGACCAGCTGAAGGTCTTGCTTCAAATGCATTTGTTGGAAGTGATCGGCTAACCCAGCTCTCCTTACGTGCCCTGGATTATTGCTTCTGAGGATGGTCATAATCTTCGATGCTGTGGTTTCCCTCTTTATCTGTACTCAGCCTCTGACTCGGGTCCTAACTACTTTGATTGGGGAAGGAGAAATAAATAAAACCATCTAATTTGTGCTTTCTGCTGAAAAACAGGTTTCCGAGCAGGAAATGGATTTAGTGATCGCACGCAGCACTTATCAGGAGAGCAAAGAGGCCAGCTCCTCTCCTGGCTCAGGTACCGTATTTGTACATCTTCGTTCCACATTCAGAAGAGCTTCTCAGGAAGCTCCCCCAGGAGCCCTGCCCCGTGCAGTGCTGTTGGGCTCTTTGTCATTATCGGGTTTGCCAGAAGTTGTTGTCAGGGAGATCTCATGCTTTCTCCTAGCTGCTACTTTTTATTGCTGCCGTTATTTACTGCACTTTATAGTACAGTTCTAATTATGCATGCTCCTCACACTATGAGATAATTTGCAAAAATGAGTTAACAGCATTTCATGTGTTTATGTGCAATTCATCTGAAACGTTCTAGGTAAAAATGAAGCAACACCAAAATATCGGTTGTTTGATAGACGGAGTGATCTCCGTTCCAAAGCCTGGGGTTTCTTTACGTGAACTAAAAGTTCCCACCCAGTATGGCAGCCTTCCTTTAATGATTAGTAGATATTTTTTGAAGTTTCAACTGAAGAAGGGTAGCAGAAGCTCCCCAAATCATGATTTCCCCCTTCTTTTTTTGTTTTTAAAGATTTTATTTATTTATTCATGAGGGGTGATTTCCCCCTTCTTAAGGGGAAAGTTTGAGCAGAGAAGCATTGAGATAGTAGGAATTTCTGATAAGTCTTATGTGTGAAACATTGCGTTGAGTTTTAAAAGTAATGTTTCCAGTAGAATGGAAATCCAGAGACTCTGCAAACATGTCTCAACTCAAGATATTACTGATGTCAACACTGATGCTGGGAGAGAAAAAGGAACTGAGACATAAGTTACTGGTTGTCAGAGGAAAAGGAAGGCATAGGATTTTTTGGCAACCATGTAATACCCCGATTATTTGCATCCGTAATTAATACATTTCAAGTGGGCACAGCCATAATGGGCTCCTTATTCACCCAACGCCTTCTCCTGACCTGCCTACAAGCCGTCCCCTCATAATCCCCACATACCCACTCAATCATCTAGGAAGGATTTTCTTAAGCTACCAACTTCATGCGGACGATCTTTTTGCTCATGGCATATAATTGAAAGTTTCAATGCCGAATCTTTTCATCTTTCTACTAAAAACCGAGATAGGCATTCAGCCCTCCCCCCAGCTCCTTCATGAGTTCCTTGCGTGATGTTTCTTTGTTCATTGATCCTTCAGTCCATTCAGTGGCTACCACTGAGTACTTCTGAGATCCAGGTGCCGTGCTGAGCGTTGTGGGGTCAGATCAGTGAAGGTCTCAGCCTTACAGATAAATAGTTGAGGAAGGGAGATGAGGAGCATCCACTCATAATTAAACTGTGTTATGGAGACTGGTGTATGGGTTGTATAAAATACTTTTAAGGTTCCAAGGAAGTTACCCCAACCGGGATCGTCACGGAGGCAGTAGCTCCAAGTGAGGGCCTGAAGCATGAGCAGAACCGTGGGAGGTGGGCTGGAGGGGGGCTCCCGTGCCCAGGTTGAGTGCATGCATGTCTGCACCTGTGCGCATAGCCCATCGATGTCAGCCGAGCAAAGAGGGGCTAATATGTTTGGCTCCTTCTTTCGTAGTGAAAAAAGTGAGCCTGTTTGTTGGGAGGTGAGCTTTGCCATTTTGACATTATGGTGAATTTTCTCTCCAACAGGTACCCCCCTGAAGAGTCCCTCTCTGGCAAAAAAGGTGAGTCAAGGCACACAGCTGCCTCACTCGGCTGGCCCATGAATCAGTCCCTGGGGCCCCACAAGTGCAGCCTGAGGGCCCAGCCCATGGTTTTGTCCATGAGTCATTTTATCCACTCTACACAGACGATGACAATGATGCTAATTTGAGAACAAATACAAAAATGTGTTTCTTTTCTTAAATGCTCATCTAAGAAAAGAACAGAGCAACAAAATAAAAGAACTGAGCTGCAGTTTAAAAAATAATTTTCAAACTGTTCCATACTCAAGGGCTCCCCAGTTGGCTTTCGGGGAGGACCTGTGACTTTATGGAGCCTGGAGTATTTCCCAGCTGGCGATTCCTCAATCCCAGCGGATCAGAGCACAGGATTCAGACCCCCCCCTTCTCCGTTCCATCGCTAGCCTGAACCAGTGGCTTGGAATGTCATTCTATCTTCCTATCTCTTCCCCCAGTGTTTTTCCTGGGATGGCTGATATGTTGCTGCTGTGGCATTTCTGACCATCGCTAAACAGTTGGCCAAAAAAAAAAAAATCTCTTAACATTGTCTGGCAGCAACCGCTGCCTTTTTCATTAGTTGTTTAATTTAGCCATCCTAAAGTAAGTGGAAGTGGGTGTCTACTACGGCCACTGTTGCAGATGACCAGGGATTACAGCCAAGTGTTCTCGGAAAGCTGGGAATTCCCGTTTCAGACCATGAGCCCCCGGCAGGCCTTCCTCATCATCCAGCACCTTCTCCCCCAACAGGACGCCCTGATTACTGAAGCTGAAGCCTCCCACTACTTCGCCCACGGTGTCCCCGGCTCCCTGTCAGACTTCGTGGTGGCCGGCTCCGAGGACGAGGATCCGCCAGGCGGTGGCTGCGGCGCCTCCGAGGACAGTGGCCTGCCACCCAGCACCCCTGGTAAGCAGTGGCTGTGTCCCACCCCGGGCCGCGTCGCGTTCCGTAGCAGGTGGTCTCACATGAACAGGGAACTGGGAACCAGGCTTTGGGTTGAGGACAAGCCCCCTGTCTGCGTGGCCGAAATTCCCAATCTACCTTCGGAAAGTGCAGCCCACCACTGGTGACTGGCCCCGGTCCCGGGGTGGAGGGAGGGAGCGCCCGTCCTGTGGCCTGATGGTTGGAGGTGGCCACGCTGGGCAGCCTGTAGACGCGACTCACGTAGGTAGCATCGTCGTGAAGTTTATGGCGTGAAGGCAGGTTGGCAACCTGCGGCCTTCTGGTTCAGGGGAACCCTGGCCAAATTGCAGGTCCCGCCCCTCACCAGGCCCTACCTTCATTCTTTTTTAGAAGACAGTGAGTGGAAGATTCAGAACCCCTAGGAGACAAATACTCTCAAACAGTTGGTTTTGAATCTCCTGAACGGTGCTCCCACTAGAGTATGAGAGAACGATCTGATGTGCACCACACTGATTCCTCGGGCTTCTGCTCGTGTGGTTGGCTTTCTCTTTTTTTTTCTTTTTTAACTTCTGATGTCCGCACAAGAACATCCCTGTGCAGACTTGGCCACTCTGTCTGTCATTTGGAACAGCCGACAAGCTTACCCTTCTCTCGGCCAGAGGCATTTCAAGGTGCGAGCTCATGTGCAAAATATGAAGAGTTTGCTGAGCAGCACAAGCTTTCCCTCCTCCCAGCTTGGAATTTACGTAGATTAGAATCTCAGAAGATCATAATCTTCCCTGTACCACACTCTAGGAGCTACCTGTACCAAGCCCCCCATCTTTGCAAATGAAGGAAGGGCCTCGTGTGATAAGAAGGTCCAGGCATGCGAGGCTTGGCCTCCCAGCATCCTCCTAGAGGGGACTTCCCAGCAGCAGCATCTAGTTTGAACCCCAGCAGCGTATTAGACATCAGGGGGCTGAATTAAACATTTCTGTCTCTAGAAAGCGTACATGTTTAAGCTAAACAATCCAGAGGTTGAGTAAAAAATGAATGAATGAATCAATGAATGAATGAATGAATGAATGAATGCAAGCAAACAAAAAGGGAAGCCAGTCATCCACTCTGGGCAAATCCCAAGAAGCCGGATCATTTAAGCCTGGTGTTCAGTGGCCAGAGGATGAATAGCTGGCAGCGGCGAACATGGGAATGCTCCTATGTAAGAGGGAGGTTAAATGATAAAACCAGGCCAGACGGGAAACCCTATTTCATTTGGCTATTTCTTTCCCCATCCCCACCAGCTCCCAGGGAACCAGGAAAACCCAGGGCCAACAGCCTCGTGTCGCTAGGAAGCCAGCGGTCCTCTGGGCTCTTCCACAAGCAGGTGACGATTGCCAGACAAACCAGTCTCCCTGGGAGCCCCCAGGCCCTCCGAAACCCTCTCCTCCGCCAGAGGAGGGTGGGCTGCTATGACACCGACGACGCCAGTGATGAGGAAGAGTTTGACGGTGAAGGGGACTGCATTTCCCTCCCAGGGACCCTCTCTGGTCCCAGCAGGCCTCTGACAGAGGACAGCTCTAGGCACGTCCTGATGACCTCTTCCAAGGCCACGGGTCTCAACAACCAGGGTGAACATCCCCAGAAAACAATGGTCAGCAAGGCCTCCTCGGTGCCTCTCTTTGGCAGCTCCCTGAGCTTAGAGGAGAGGGTCCCAGAGGGCGTGGGGGACACTCCTTCCCGTGCTGCCCACCTGCTGGCCTCTGCAGAAGCTGCCAAGGGTGGCTCTGGGTGCCCAAGGAGGAAGGAATTATCAGGATCGAGGAGTTCACCCAAATTGGAATGCAAAGCCGATACCAGCACCCAGTGTCTGGTGAACACAGATACCCCCAGGCTCCCACAGCAGAAGAATGACAACCTGGGGTCCAGGCACAAACCAGTGGCCAGGGTCAGCCCACACCACAAGAGGCCCGAGGCTGACGCCAGGCCCAGCAACCCAGAGACAGCGGACCTGACTGATGGAGCCGATGACCCATGTGTCCAGGCCACTCCCGTCAAAGAGATCAGGACTGGTTTTCAGCCAGGCGGAACTGCGGAGAAGGTAATTGCTTTCCTCTTCGTAAGTTGGGCCTGGGGTGTATGAGAAAACAGAGGGCAACCTGCCTGGAGGGGTGGTGGGAGGCTCGTCTTTCAGCAGTCATTCGTTTCCCTTCTCGGACGGCTCGGAGCCTGTATATCTGCGGGCTGGTGGGGGACCCAGGGATCAAGCCATGGATCGTCCTGTCAGAAGACGAAGTCACTCTTACCTGGACACGGGGCCATGGTGGATGAGGGAAGGGCAGCGGGAGGCTGGTGAAGAACACTGGGTCGGCTCCCCTGACGAGTTGGGTGACCACTGGGGCAAGTTACGGAGTCCTGGTGAGCTGCAGTTGTCTGGACCATTGAGGACGGAGCGCTCTCTCCCCAGAGCTGAGGCGACCATCAAACACAGGCTGACCGTGCTTCTCTCCAGCTCATGAGGTTCTGAGCGATCCTTATTTTTTCAGACTTTCTACGATGATTATGTGTAATCAAAGCTACTCATACCCTTGTTGTGAGAATCACATGAAATAATGGGTGTGCATTATTAGAAACCGATCACGCACTGGGGCACCTGGCTGGCTCAGTCGGCGGAGCATGTGCCTCTCCATCTCAGGGTTGTAAGTTCGAGCCCCATTGTGGGTGTAGAGATCACTTAAAAATAGAATCTTAAAAAGAAAAAGAAACTTAGAATGCACCACTTTAGATACAAGTCCATATTATTTATGTTCTGACTTGGTTACGCATACACTAGAACGACCCAGAATTGTCAAATTGCTCGTTTTTAATCACTATACATACCTCCACTTAGGCAAGGAGAGAGTAAGAGAAACTAATGTTGTTTACAATCTCAACATAAGTAGTTTCTCTCTGAGGCGGTTGTAAGTCCACATTTGTAAAGATGCACGTTCAAGTGGTTTATGCAAACATACGTGTAAACAGACGTAGAAAATATGAAGTCATAAAAACTATATTAGGCAGAAGGGATTTTTGTTAACTGTATAGAAAAAGTAGAAACACACATCTTTCTTCATCCTCCTAAAAAGTGTTATTACTTCCAACTAGCGTGTGTGTGTGTGTGTTTTTTTTTTTTAAGATTTTATTTATTTGAGAGAGAAAGAGAGCGAGCACGGGTGAGGGGAGGGGCAGAGAGAGAGAGAGAAGCTGACTCCCCACTGAGCAGGGAGCCTGACTTGGCTTCCCATCCCAGGACCCCGGGATCATGACCTGAGCCAAAGGCAGAGGTTAACCAACTGAGCTAGTCAGGTGCCCCTAGCATATGTGCTTTATTTATTTTTATTTTTTATTTTTTTATTCTAATTTTTTTTTTTTTTGCATATGTGCTTTAAAACACAACATTTATTTAGGAGGTTAACCCCCTCTTTGAAAAAGTATCCTCAGCCAGTTTTGGATAACTATAGAAAACTATTTAACAGGGGTTCGATTCATAATAACATATAGAGAGCTTTTGTCATTGTGAATGAGTATTTCCAAGAAGAATTTGTTTTTCAAGAAGAATTTTGAGAAGCACTTAAAACTTTTGCAGAAAAGTTTTAACTCTTCTCATAAAAAATTTAGCTGAAAAATATTTCATTTATTCATGAGAAAGAAAATAAACTGCATTGCCATTAAGTATTTACCTTCAAATATTGGAATCTTGAAAAAATGTTTGATAAGTAAGTTGTCTTCCACAGTTTTTATTTAATACTTTTTAAATTGAGATGAACATCACATAACATAAAATTCAACATTTTAAAATTCAGTTCAGCTCTCTTCTCTGCTGCCATCTTTGGACCATTTTATGACTCCGTAACTCAGAGGGTGAATTTCAAATCAATCTGATTTAACTTCTTAGTGAGATGTTTTTTTGTTTTGTTTTGTTTTTTTACAGTAGGTTTTAGAAGAAGGGAGGATAAAGTAATTGACACTTGGCTGAAGTGAAATTTTGAAATATTAAATGTCAATTTCATTTATCCAGAGGAGTCCTAGCCCTAAGTACCAAACCGAGGAGCTGATCCTACGGTCTTGGATATCACCATGCAGTGTAAACATAATAATATCTTACATCTATACAACCTTTCGTGGGCTGCATGTGGTTTTTATTTTTTTTAATTTTTTATTTATTTATGATAGTCACAGAGAGAGAGAGAGAGAGGCAGAGACACAGGCAGAGGGAGAAGCAGGCTCCATGCACCGGGAGCCCGATGTGGGATTCGATCCCGGGTCTCCAGGATCGCGCCCTGGGCCAAAGGCAGGCGCTAAACTGCTGCACCACCCAGGGATCCCTGCATGTGGCTTTTAGAATGGCTCATGTAATCATCTTATTGAAAACTATGAGGGGCACCTGGGTGGCTCAGCCAGTTAAGCGTCTGATTCTTGATTTTTGGCTCAGGTCAGGATCCCGGAGTGCTGGGACGGAGCCTGCATTGGGCCCCCTGCTCAGCGGGGAGTCTGCTTCTCCCTCTACCCCTCCCCCTGCTCGTGCTAGCTCTCTCTCTCTCTCTCTCTCTCTCTCTCACACACACACACACACACACACTCTCACTCTCTCAAATAAATAAAATCTTTAAATTAAAAAAAGAAAAGTTGGGACCCCTGGATGGCTCAGCAGTTGAGCCTCTGCCTTTGGCTCAGGGCGTGATCCTGGAGTCCCGGGATCGAGTCCCACATCGGGCTCCTTACAGGGATCCTGCTTCTCCCTCTGACTGTGTCTCTGCCTCTGTCTCTCTCTGTGTCTCTCATGAATAAATAAATAAAATCTTTAAAAAAAAATGAAACTCTACGAGTTAGGGTAAATCTTATCCCCATTTTGTCCCCAATTTTCTACAGTGGTAAAATGCTCGTAACGAAAGTATACGGTTCAGTGGTATATGCTCGTAATGTGCGACCATCACCACCATCGCCAGAACTCTTCATCTTGTGAAATGGAAACTCCATACCCCTTATACAATAACCCCCCATTCCCCTCCCAGCAGCCCCTAGAAGCCACCCCTCTACTGTCATATCTCTGGTGACGACTCTCAGTACCTCATATAAATGAAATCAGATAGTATTTGTCTTCTCGTGCCTGGCTTATTTCACTTCACATAATGTCCTCAAGGTTCATCCCTACCGTAGCATGTGTCAGAATTTCCTTCCTCTTTAAGGCTGAGTAATATTCCACGGTGTGTCTGTTGCGTATTTTGCTTAGCCATTCATGTATCAATGGTGACTTGAACTGCTTCCATATTTTAGCTATTGCGAATAGCGCTGCTATAAACGTGGGAGTACGCAGATCTCTTAGAGAACCTGCTTTCACTTCCTCTGGGTATATACCCAGAAGTGTGATATCTGGATCATATGCTATTTCTATTTTTATTTTTTTGAGGATACTCTATAGTGTTTTCCAGAGTGGCTGTACCATTTCCCATTCCCGCCAGCAAGTTTCCAGTTTCTCTGTATCTTCGCCAACACCTGTTATTTCTGTTTTGGATCATAGCCACCTTTGTGGGGGTGACAGGACGTCTCCGTGTGATTCTGATTCGCATTTCCCCGATCACCCTCATTTCAAAGTTGAGAAAACTGAAGCTTAGGAAGAGTGACAAGACCGTGCAATTTCTAGAGGATCTGACACCCAGGGTCCAGATCTTGTGGCTCCTAGGCGAGGGCTTCCCTGAAGTTCCCCAAAGCAGCTCTTCCGCGTGTGTGCTGTCTTAGAGGACAGAAAACCTGAAAGCTGCCGACAGTCACTTGTGCTTGTCGTTGTGCCAGGAATCCCTGGGGAAGCTGACCGTCCAGGAGGGGCATGTCCCTGCCACCTGGGGGCCAGCCAGTGCCCCGCCACACCCAGATGCCGGCCACTGCACAGAGAACCTGCTCGGAGCTACACCAGAGCCAGGGCAACAACCTGGGACAGGTAAGATGATTTTATTGCTTGTTAAGCGTCAAGATGGGAGGGCCGAAGTTTACCCTAAGAAAAATGTTACATGTGGAGAACTTTGAGGGGGGAAAAACCTTACACAGATGAATGATTTTTACAAGCTGCCTGCATTTCACAACTTGACTAGATCATGGTGCCTAAGCTGAGTTTTCATTCCACATCAGGCTGTGCCCATTTCAGCCGGCCGATGCCCTTTACCTACTTCGTGATGGGTACTTGAATGAATGAGACATGAGATGACACAGAGGAGGTCCCGCCCTTCAGAATTTCACCACTTGGCTCGCGTGAAATCAAATGCACCGAGAAATATTTTTTACCTCCTGCATCCGCAGAATATGTTTGAGCAGCGTGCTGAGGTCAACGAGATGCTCCTGGCCTGCATGGCTGGCGCTGGCCCTGGCAGGCCGTCCTGAGCACTAGTGCGTCTGTCTCGGCACCTCTGCGACCCCGTCTAGCTAAGAAACTGCACCGATGTCCCCTGTGTCCTTCTGCACCGCCACATCGTTTGCAGGGCTGCTGGGCCCTCCTCCCCCTCATGGGCTGTAATTGAGTCAACATCCTTTCCATTCTGGGACATTTGGCAGGGGACGGGGTTTACAAGTGAAGGATCTTTTTTGGGGGGGGGGAGGGTCTTAAGAATGATTTCGTGGTGTTTTAAAAGTGAAGGAAACAATTGTTCTTGTACAAAAACACTCTCAATTAACAGTATATAGAGGCAGACATGCTACTTGTCCATCTCAGTGAATTACAGCATCAAATCCTGCTAAATTCCTTCCTGAAGGATCATTTTGAAAGGTGACATAAGGGAGTGCCTCTATGTCATTTAATCCCCCTCAAAAATGCTTTTAAGTTACACACTTTTCAATGAAGTCAAATTGCTAATAAAATGTTATTTGTTCAGCAAGTGACTCTGAAGCTGAAGAGCAACCTTTTAAGTCCCCTCCTTTTAAGTCTCACTGAGACTTTTCCCCGTGGTTGGCACCAGCAGAAGCAGGAAGGTCATTCTGAAGGGAGCTCAGAAGGTTGAGCAGAGAAGGACAGGAGCCCGTGGATTCACATCTTGGCATGTCCCTTGCCTCCCACGGGGACCCGGGGTTACGTACGCTTTCCACGGGTGTCCCGATGGGCCAACCTTGTTGCTGCCAGGTGCTCTCTACACAGAGGTCATGCAGTCAGGGTCTAGATAATGGGCTGGGCTGTGGGGCCGACTTCCCAGGTGACCCCTGGCTATAAACTCTGTGCCCCTGGATCTGTTGCTAACCCACTCTGTGCCTCAGTTCTCCACTGTTCCAGAGCAGATGGTGACAGGACCTACCTCACAGTGTTGGGAGGCAAATTAAGTGCATGAGAAACTCTTAGCACAGTGCTACGTCCTAACAGTTAGTCTTTGTTGACATAGGAACTTCAGGAGAGGAAAGGCATATGCAATTAAGAGGATTCGTGTGGGAGATGTGGAGGGCATATAACACTTGGGGAGACAGTCTCCTCAAAGCAGGTGCTTCCATTGTCACTGTTTCACTGTAACCCAGAATCCTAAGAAAATAGCAAATCTAATGTTCTTTTTTATGCCAGTTTCCCTTGATTATAAGATGCCACGTGCCAGAGGCGGACAGATTAGCCCAAGAGTGTGCAGAGCCCTGTAAGGAGGCACCTCCAGGACAGGGGCTCTCCAGAACCCACCTCATACATGACTTCATTCCCTGCCGTCCCTGCACCGACACCTTTCCCTGCACCCCTCAGACCACATGCTCTTTCCTCCCTGCTTTCATTCCGTTTTCTTCTTCATCATCACTGTGTGGTCACCTCTCCTGCCAGCAGCCCCCTCTGGTCCCCACCCCTCTGTCCAAGCTCCCCAGATAACGGGGCCTTCCATTCCTCCCAGTCCTCCCAGTCCTCCCAGTCCTCTGAACACACTGGAGACACAGCTAAGGCACAGTGCGGACTTGCATCCTTCTGCAGCTCCCATGTGTCTTCCCAAGTTAGCCTCATCTCTCCTCTCCTGCTCTGAGTCCTGAGTCCCCAGAGGTCAGCACCCGATGGTTTTGTGCTTCACTGTAGGGCTCACAACGCGCACCTGAGGCCAAACCTACGATGAGACTAAATCAGGCACCCGAGCCCTCTGCAGAATGAACACAAGAGCTCAGGGACCGCAAAGAACAACAGCGTGACTCCTGAGGCTTTTGCCATCAGGGCAGATGGTGTAAAGAGCCCCGGCTGAAGGATTTCTGGTGTCCCCATCCTTAAAAATAACCGAGAGAGAGAGAGAGAGAGAGAGAGAGAGAGAAGGGCAGAAACCAGGCTTTACCCTGCCCGCCAGTCTCTCTCAGAGCTCCCAGAGCAGGGTGGCATTGTTAGAGGGGAGTGCTCTGTAATTTCAGAGCCAAAAACAGAACAACAAGGAGGCAACATTTAGGCTGTGGAAGGTCTTTCTGAAAAAAAACAAAAAACAAAAATTTGATATTGTTTAGTTTTCCTTTTTTTTTTTTTTTTTTTCTAATTGGGAATTTCTCTGTTTTCTCACGTTTCCCCCCCTCTGTCACCCCACCTCTCCCCCTCCCTCTCCCCATCACCCCACCTTTCATTTGCATTCTCACCCCAGGACTGGACGGCCCCCCGGGGCAGAAGGGGGCAGCTCACCCTGACCCCGGCGAGCCCTCGGCGGACACAGGGCACGCCAGGCGGCCTGAGGACCCCGGAAAGCCAGTGTCCCTGGGGGGTTCTGAGTCCGAGGACAGGGGTCAAGCCAGACTCGCCCAGGAGCACGGTTCGTCCCCCGGGAAGACGGCGGCCCCAGAAGCCAGCTCGCCCCGGAGGGCTGCTGCCCACGGGGGAGGACCCGAGGCAGAGGGAGCGTCTCCAGCCAGCACCGTCCTGGCTCGAGGCCTCCTCGCGTCCCAGGAGGACACACAGAGGGTCCCCGGGGACCACAGCAAGGCTCCGCAGACGACGGGAGTCCTCGTCCCTGAAGCCCCCCGGGGCTCGGCTCGGCTGCAGGACGCGGACTCCGTGTCCCAGAGGGCCCCGCGGGCCTGCCCCGCTCGGCCGTCACCTGCCGACAAGGCCGGGGGGGCGTGTGGCGGCGTCTCGGGGCACTGCTGCCCCGGGGCGGGGGGGGGCAGCCCCGTGACGGACATCGACAAACTCCTCCAGGAGCTGGGTGCCGCAGAGCCTCAGACAGGGGACCGGGTGGGTCAAGAGGGACGTTCTCAGGGCCAACCTCCAGCCGGCGCTGGAAGCGGAAGTTCCCGCCCCGCGGAGCCAGGCATGGGCAACCTGACGCCCGCCCCGAGGAGGGCCTGGGCAGCTGCTGGCCAGCCCCCCCCGCCACCGTGGGCCTCCCAGCCTTCAGTTTTAGATTCCATTAATCCTGACAAACATTTTACTGTGAGCAAAAACTTTTTGAGCAACTACTCTAGAAATTTCAGCAATTTTCACGAGGACAGCCTGTCCCTGTCGGGCCTGGGTGACAGCACAGAGCCGTCTCTCTCATCCATGTACGGCGATGCGGAGGACTCATCCTCTGACCCCGAATCCCTCACTGACGCCCCACGAGCTGCCACCAGGGACAACTGGTCACCTCCTCGTTCTCGCAGGGCTTCTCACAAGGAGGATACTACAGAGTCTGAGGAGGAGCAAATTGAGATTTGCTCTACAAATGGTTCCCCCAATCCGCCCTCAGCTACTGCCCATGCCCCTGCCCCTGCCCAGGCTGCACCCTGCCCTGTGCTGGCCAAGGTTCTGCCGTTAAAGCACAGTGCTCTGAGTCAAGTGGTAGGAAATCCGTGTGAGAGGGCGTCCTTTGTGCCAGGAACCTCACGCCTTTCAATCCCAAACGCTTCCCAGCCATTCTCTGTCTTGGATGTCAGCTCTCAGGAGCACGAACGCCATGCAGACAGGATAGCCCAGAACCCCGGGCCCTCGTGTGAAGAAATCGTGGAAGCCACCGGCGCTAGCTCAGCTGTGGAGAGCAGCCAGCCTCCTAAAACCGCCAGGCGTGTTCACAACCTTACCGTCACTCTCAGCAATCTGAACATGGTAAATGGTCTAGAACACGAATTGCTGGGTAACGAAATCCCGCATAAAACACAAGAGACAACTGTCAGTGCAACTGAAAGCCGGTCCCCCTTCAGTGGGGATGTCCCCAAGAATGGGGAGTCTCTTTTGGCCAATCTGCACATCTCCGAAAGTGAAGACCTGGATGATTTGCTACAGAAACCAAAAATGACCTCCAGGAGGCCCATCATGGCCTGGTTTAAAGAAATAAATAAAAATAACCATGGTACGCATTCCCAGGGCAAAACTGAAAAGGAGCAACCCGTGGTGCCCGCCAGAAGCCCCGACTCCAAAGGTCAGGTGTCGGGCTCCAACCACAGAAAGGGGGTTGCTGGGCCTCAGAGCCCTCTTCAGCCAAAAGTGAGCCTGGAAAATAAAGACCCACCTAAAAAAGGTGCAGTGGAAACACTTGTGAGTAACGGCCAGAAACCCAAATCCGGTCCTAAGCTGAAGAGACTGAGCATCAAAAGCAAAAGCAAAGCCAGTTCGGAGGCCCCTGCGGCCAATATGGCCAAGGCTGGGGGGGCGGACCCCAGGAAACCCCTCATTTCACCCCAGGCCTCCCACAGAATGCTCTCCAAGGCAGTGGCCCACCGGGTCCACGCGCCTGAGCACCTGGAGCCCGGCCAGGACGGCCCGGCCTCCCCGCGGCCTCCTCCGAGCGGGCCGGAGAGCGGGCCGCCCGCCACCCCGGGCTCGCCCAAGGCCCCCGCGGCCGAAACGGGCGCCTGGGCCTTCGCGGCCCCCCAGGCCGCCGCCAAGGCCCTCCCTGAGCAAGGCGCGTGCGGCAGATGGCATGCGGCCGCCCGCCCGGAGCCCGACCCAGCGTGCCCCGCCTGCGGCCCCGAGAGCAGGCCGCCCCCTGCAGCCCCGGGGGGCCGCGTGGCCTGCGGCCCGATGGATCCAGCGCCAGCCGCCGCCCAGCCCGGGCCGCCGAGCGACAGAGGCAGCAGAGTCCTCGCCGCCGGTCCCCGCGAGCCCCTCGAAAGGACCCACCAGCTGAAAATAGTTGACATTTCCTCTGAGAGGATGCCCAAGGCGGCCTGTGGCGACAAGGCCGCGGGGAGGGACCGGCTGGGAGGGCTCTTGGCCCAGGGCGAAGCCAGACCCTGTCAGCCGTCAGGGGAGCCGGCGCCCAGGCGTCCCTCGTCGCTCCCGCCCCGCGCCTCCCAGCTGGAGCAGGACACCCCGCGGCCCTGCGGCGCCCCGAAGCCCTGCGACTCCCCCCGGGCCAGGTGGGGCCAGGCGCCCGGCTCCCCGGGGCCGCCCAGGGGGGGCGCGGCCGCGGGCCCGGCCAGGCCGGCCACCAGGACCTACTCCATGCCAGCCCAGTTTGCCAGCCACTTCGGACGGGAGGCGCAGGCCAGCGGCGGGGGCCCCCCGGAGGCCCGGGCGTCCCGAGGCGGGGTGCTCGGCCTGGCCGACGGGCAGGGCGTCTACAGCGTGAAGCCCCTTCTGGAGACCTCGAGGACCCTCCCGGCCACGGACGGCGCGGCCGCCCTCTCGGTGCAGGAAAGCAGCTGCCAGGTCACAGACAAAATCAAAGTGACCAGGAGACATTACCACTCGGAGCAGAACTACGAATCTACCTCATTTTTCTCTGTGAAGCAGAGGATCAAGTCTTTCGAGAACCTGGCCAACTCCGACCGGCTGGTGGCCAAGTCCGGCGCGGCCCCGTTTCTGTCGGCAGGCGGCAAGCCCCCCGTCGGGAGGCGGTCGTCGGGCAGCAGCGCTTCGGGGAGCCTCGGCCACCCTGGCGACCCGACGGCGAGGTCGCTGCGACGCAGCCTGAGCTCCTGCAGCGAAAGCCCCAGCGAGGCGGGCGCCCTGGGGCCGCAGCTGACCAAGTCCCCGTCCAGCACGGCGCTCACGGTGCCCCGGCCGCACGCAGCGGCCGCCGGGGACCAGGGCCCCGACCCGGACCCGGACCCGGACCCGAAGGGATGGCTCGGGCCCCCCGGCCCCCCCGGCCCCCCCGGCCCGGCTGCCCCCGCAGCCTCACCCGCCAAGAGGGGCAAGTCGGCGGGCCGCCGCGCGCAGCCCTCGGCCCTGTCCCGCTCCAAGCTGCAGGAGCTGAGAGCCCTGAGCATGCCCGACCTGGACAAGCTGCGCAGCGAGGACTTCCGCGCGGGGCCCGCCGCCGTGCTCTTCAGGACCGAGCTGGAGATCGTCCCCAGGAGGCCGCCGGCCTCTGCCGCCGGAGGCCTCAACGGGCCCACTGCCCTCTCGTGCCCCGTGCGGCCGGCGGCCGGGGCCTGTCCCGCGGGGAGCGGCCCTAAGGCCGCGGAGCCCGGGGCCCCCAGCTCGGCCCACCTCGTGGGTGAAGCCACCCGGGATCTGCCTTCTGGAAAAGGCTGGTCAGTTAAGTAAGTATCTGCCTGTCCCCTTTTATTCGAACAAACTTTTTTTTTTTTTTTTTTTTTTTAAGAATTACAAACCAGCTTTAGATTTATAGAAAAGTTGCAGAGAGAGTGTGGAGAGCTCCCCTGTACCCCTCGCCCAGCCCCTCCCGATGCTGACACCTTCCCTAATCCTGGGTCAAAAGAATCCTGGGAATCCTGGATTGCCAAAAATCCAATCCTGGCAAAAGAAACTAATAATGCAGGAAGAACCCAGAGAGCTAAACTGCAGGCTTCATCAGATTTCACCGACCAAACTTCACTACCGTCCCTTTCCTCTTCCAGGATCGCGCATGACATTGAGCCCCCTTGGTTTTTAATATCAGTACTAGAAAATAGTAGGGTCTGCAGGAGGGTGTTTCTGCCAGAATGTTGCTCTACAGAGAAGCCTTGATGGGACGGGGCGCTTAAGAGCAGCCACCATCAGACATGAGAGCGGACAGGGCAGGCCACACCTCAGTTTGGGACAGTCGGGGCCTTCGAAGGTGACCAGAATTACCATAAGAAAATTTCTAATGTATCTTAAAGGGTATTTTTTCATGTCACATTTTCTGTTGAGGGCAGCCCGGGTGGCTCAGCGGTTTAGCGCCGCCTTCAGCCCAGGGTGTGGTCCTGGGGTCGCAGGATCGAGTCCCCGTGTCAGGCTCCCTGCATGAGGCCTGCTTCTCCCTCTGCCTGTGTCTCTGCCTCTCTCTGTGTGTCTGTCATGAATTAATAAATAAAATCTTTTAAAAATTAAAAAAATAAAATAATTTAAGAAAAGAAATTTTCTGTTGAGCTCCGGGATTGGTTCCTTCACATCCGAGGGATCCCAGAAGCCAGTCACTCCCAGTGCTGCTGGCAGTGAATGAAGTTCCTGTTCAGCACTCAGGATTCTTCCCGTAGTTTATTGTTTGTTTGTTTTTTGTTTTTTTGTTTTTAAGATTTATTTATTTATTCATGACAGGCACAGAGAGAGAGGGGGGCAGAGACACAGGCAGAGGGAGAAGCCCGCTCCATGCAGGGAGCCCGATGTGGGACTCGATCCCCCGTCTCCAGGATCGAGGCCTGGGCCAAAGGTGGCGCCAAACCGCTGGGCCACCAGGGCTGGCCTCTTCCCCTAGTTTGAGTGGAGAGTTACGCTGACCAAAATACAGCCTGACAATCAGAAAATGCCTGCAGTTTGGTGGAAAGGAGAGATCATTTTAAACACGTCCTTATGAAATGGAAAAATGGCCTTTTTCTTTAATGTTCTTCAACCATATTTCTGTCTTTAGTCTGGATCAACTTCTCGTCTCCGCGGGGGACCAGCAAAGACTGCAGTCTGTCTTATCATCGGTGGGGTCAAAGTCCACCGTCCTAACTCTCATTCAGGAAGCGAGAGCACAATCAGAGGTGAGTGAACCGGGACAAGCCAGGGTCAGGCAGCGGCGGGGGCGTGTGGCCAGGTGGGGGCCCCCGGCGCCCCAAGAGCCCAGGATTGCTCTGCCCTGTCCGTCCGTGCAGGCGTCTGCCGCAGGGTCTGACTTCCCGCTCACTTGTGGCTTGCTCCTCAAGCTGCACCCCGTCCTGAAGTTCAGGGGCCAGATCTGTGCAGCTGCTGTTTTCTTTCCCCACTGGTGACTGGTTACCATCCTCCTGACCCCCCACACCCGGGTTGTCTGCCCGGGGCCCTCAGAACCCAGCTAGGCAGCTTGGAAATGTGAGGGAATGGCCACAAGCAGGTCTCCCTGCGCCTAGGTGGACGTTAACTACTTGTCAAGGGAGCCACCTGCTGGGGAAACGGGTTAGCGTCTGCGTGGCCCTACCTGGGCCCCCGTGTAAGAGCCTCTGAAGCCTGGGGTTCAAGACAATGTGGCTAAAGGGTCCTTCAATAAATTGGAGGTGACGGTAAACAACAACAAAAGAAGCCGTGGGTTCATATCTAGAATACGTCTCTGAAGAATAACGTTAATTTCCCAGGACGGCCCACAGAGATTTGAACCCCTAATAAATGAATATTTCTATTTAGAGGCAAAAAGCAAATATGAACAATTTTTCTCGATGGGTAATACGCCTGGGTCACTGACAGATCCGAGAACACTGTTCCGGAAATTCTAACATTACCCAGAGGGGCTGTGACGTTGGCATCTCCTGGGGAGTGAACCAGGATGGACAGGGGACCGGTCGCCCTTAGCCCGGGCCCGCTCTGGTCCTCAGCCTACTGGTTTGGGTCTGCACAGTTCACCTTCAGACGTCCAGCATTTTTCACTTTCAGTAAAAGGGACTATGCTGTCATTTCCCTTCTTCCTTCGACTTGTGACAGTAAGTACGTGGCTCCTGCACGCAAGTCCTGTCCTGGCGTTTCCAGTCACGGTGGCACGGTGGGATCACGCTCTGCCAGGTCCCTTTACCTCCAGACATTCTGCAGCTTGAGATAAAGCGTAGAAGGAGAAAAGGAGAAAGTCTCAACCAACCTCACAGATGAGATTCACACATTTTCATGAACCACAAACAAAATGGGAGACTCTGTGTGTAGACAGGAAGGGGACAGAGCTCCTCCCCAGAGTGGGGGCACAACCTGGGGCCTCCCACCTCCCTCGCTCCAGTCCCACACTCACCACCAGACAAGAACTGTGGTTTCACGCGGAAGGGCCTTCCTACCTGGATCAGAAGGCGGCTTTCCCCCTTCCTTTCCTGCAGCCTTCAGTTGCTCTTTGATTGAGTATGGTTTTGTGGGTGCCAAAAGCAGGACTGCACACGATTCCCCCGTGGCTTACTGTAGGGGAGACCGTAAGTGATCGGAGGCCAAAAACAAGCCCTGGTCCTCTGGCCCCAACACATGCAAACCTTGGGGAGCTCTTGGTGGTGGGTGTCGCTTCCCTGATGCTGTGCTAAGCTGCTTAGAGGCCAGATTTGGCCTCACAGCTCCTAGGACACTTGTATCCTCAAATGCAACCAGGAAAAAAATTTTGAGTAGTTAAAATTGGGGTATTATGTCCTAGAATGCAAGAGAATCCCATTTTCAAATGTTCCCTATTTTGGGATCAAACATTACCTCCCAGAAGCTACACAGAAGTCAGGTACCAGAACCCACGCTCCCATTTTCATGGAGAGAGCCTTGTCGTCCTCATCCTCTCCACTGAGTGGTGTCTGAGCGGGTGAACGGCAAGACTCGCTCGTAAAGTCAAAATCCCCCCAGAGGTCTGCCCAATATTCTAGTGTCAACGTATGGAGATTTGGTTTGAATGAACTTCTTTAGGGAGGTGTAAATGCACAGGGGTTACCCTTTAGGACCCACAAATAGGACTAAAGTGACTTTTAAATATTGGCTTCCTTCCCCAGCGTAATATGGAGCTGGTTCTCTCTTTCAATGTTTTCACTCTCTCGCCAAAGCAACCTTTAAGCATTATTGTTCAATTCTTTTTCTGTTGCTGGGTTGAGAACACCTTGAATTGATAGATTATAAATCACTTCATGGGGGCCCTAGCAATGCAGATCTTTAAAATGTTGCTAAATCATATATACAGCATGTGGGCAAAGGAAGTCAAAATTCAGATTAATTAGCCCAGCTTCAATTATTTTAAAATGTTTTATTTCAAGGTATCTTTTGTTTGATGCTTGAAACATAGGGCAGTCTTCTGTTACTTAACCCTAGGACACGACTAGGAATGTTCTAGTCTCAATACAGGTTGACAGTTTTAAAGTTCTTTATGTTTTTTTTTTTTAAACATACTTTGTATTTTATCACCACCACTTCATTCCCTGCACCTGGAATCCAATGAACTGAACATGGCAGAAGGGGGACATAACCAACGGCCTCAGTGGGCTCTCATCCTGTGGCAAACATCTCTCTGCTGCTGTTGATACTGGCTTGGCTAACCTGTAGACTTCAACAGTAGAATAAAGAAGCCCCTTCATGATCACATTATGTGCTCTGATCAGATTTGGGAAGACACAATCTGGTGCCTCGTATAGCTCCTACGTTTGTCCCCTGCCCCTGCCTCATCCTGGTCCGTGTCCACCCTGCCAGCAGTTCCATAGCTACAGGATAGACCCTCAAAACTGGGGCACACTCTATGTCAGCACCACCCAGGAGGGGTGCACGATGGTTGGGAAGAGACTCCTCCGATTCCAATATGGTGGGAAAACTCTAGAATAACCACTGGGGTTCATGGCGACCAGCTCTGCAGCACTGCAAGAGGACTCACATCAGAGCTTCCTAGCTCTTGGCACAAGGAACGTGCAGCTGACTCTTGAACAACACAGCTCCACTGATGCACGAGGTTCTACGGCACTATAAACGCGCTCTCTTCCTTAGGATTCTCTTAATCACATTCTTTTTCTCTAGCTTTAGGAATAGAGTCTACAACACAACATAGAAAAGATGTGTTAGCCAACTGTTCGTGTCATAAGTAAGGCTTCCAGTCAACGGCAGGTTATTAGTAGTTAAGTTTTAGGGACAAAATTATATGCAGATCTGACGGCGCAGAGGTCGGTGAGCCAACCCCCGTGCTATTCAGCGGCCAACTGTACTTTTTTCTGTTTCTTTTCACTAGAACAAAGAAGATGTTTGCTTCATCGTCTTGAATAAAAAAGAAGGCTCAGGTCTGGGATTCACTGTGGCAGGAGGGACAGACGTGGAGCCAAAATCAATTGTGGTAAGTGACAAAGTCAAGATGCTCTCACGAAAGCCACTCCCAAAGCAGCCTCACGTGTGATCAGGACAAAATTCAGGTCAACGAGTTCAAAGAATGCTGGTGTTTGTTTCCCCCAACAGGACAAAAATGGAAAAGTGGGGAAAGTCATACATAATCTAGTCATTGGCAGAGATGCACATTTTTACCACAGAGCTGACTGACGCACAGACCAAGCGACCTAGTCGATGCCAATACACAGAAGCACACTTTTCTGTGGTAGCCTCATATTCACCTGAACACTTTATTGAAGCACTAGAGAAACACTAGGATCAACCAAACCTACGTGCACTTCTGAAATTACTTCCCCCTCAAGAACAACCTAAAATTTTAGATCACGCAAAGGCCTTTGAGATCATTAGGGAGGCCACCGTCATGAGACAAGACCAGGTCCTGTTTGGTTTTGTATTCTTATTGCCCCACGGAGCACCAGGCACATATTAGACACCAGCAAGAAGTTGAGGAAGAAACGTAGTCAGATGCTGACACTGACGTTTCTAATTCCATCTCTCAGGCTTTCAGTAAACCACATTCGTATGATTTGAAAAACTGCCATTAGAAAGTTCCTCGACTAGAGATTTGCAGCTGCCCTTTTGCTTTTCCTGGAGGTTATAAGTGACTCTGGTGTTTGTCTTCGCCTCACCTCAGGTGCACAGGGTGTGTTCTCAGGGGGCTGCTTCTCAGGAAGGGACTGTGAACCGAGGGGATTTCCTTCTGTCCGTCAATGGTGCCTCGCTGGCTGGCTTAGCCCACGGGGATGTCCTAAAGATCCTGCACCAAGCACAGCTGCACAGAGACGTTCTCGTAGTCATCAAGAGAGGGAACGATCAGCCCGGATCCTCCAGTAGGCAGGACGCCAACGGGAAGGGCTCGTTCTCCAGAAAGACCAGCCCCTTGGAGCCTGGTATAGGTAAGATAGCCGTTTACTCCCCAGCAGGGTATGAGCAGCTGAAAGAGTAGCTTCTGGTTGAACACAAAGGAATATAACTACTGTCATCTGGGTCAGAGGAATAAAATGCAGGGGCACCTGGGTGGCTTGGTTAAGCGTCTCTTGATTTCAACTCAGGTTGTGATCTCAGGGTTGTGAGATCGAGCCCCATGTCAGGCTCCACACTGAGCTTGGAGCCTGCTTGAGATTCTCTCTCTCCCCCTATTCCCCCTGGCCCCGCCCCAAACCTTCTCTCTCCCTCAAAAAAAAAAAAAAAAGAAGAAGAAGAAGAAGAAGTAGAAGGAAGAAGGAAGAAGAAGAAGAAGAGGAGGAAGAGGAGGAAGAAAGAAGAAAGAAGAAATAATAAGAAATCAAATGTGGTGAAGTCTAATGTTTGTGGATGCTTCTTGAAAAAGCAGTGTTCCAAGTAAGTTAGAAACCACCACCCCCAGCAGTTAAAGCCATACCGTTGAAGATTTTAAACAACTGCTTGACAGCTTCTCTACATGTGCTAAGAAGGAAGCCCTTTCACGTTTACATCTTCTTAGGACTTTAGTGGTCAGTCAGTAAAACACGGAACTCTTGTGATGAGGGGAATCATGTAGAGTGTGTAGAAAGAAGTTCCAGAACTGAAATTTGTCCTTGGAAACCATCAGAGTTTCTAGTCTTTCCTGTTTTAGAAAAACCTAAGGAAATGGGGGGAGAGGCACAAATGCTTAAAAATAGAGACTGTAGCCTTCGTCAACCAAAAGGAATTTATAAAAAGAGGTTCAGAAGTGGTTTTCCTATGTGCCCTCCGTACTGTCAGCCCAGGGCTCGCTGGGAAGGCATTGGAGGTATTTGCTCGGAACTAAGTACAAGGCTGATTGCGGCCTTCAGAGAACCACTTCCGGCCTCAGTGGTGTCCTCACCTTTGGAGTTCAGGAGCAATGTCTTTAGTCCAGACAGCAAGGAGAACCTGTGGAAGCTCGGGTCAGGGCGCTGCCTTCAGGGGAGGCCTTTGGTTTCTTCTCGACCTCTCTCCCCAGTAAAGTCAAGGGTAGCTGAACTCCTCTCTGTTCACTCGGCTGCGTGGTGGCCTGGGCTGTGTGTGATTGCTTTGCTGAAAATAGCACGCATTTCCACTGAACAAATGGGCAAGTCTTCTTGTCCAGATGCCTCCACGGGCCAAGAGTGTTCTCAGCCTTCTCCTCTGTTGTCTTGCTCTTGCTCTTCTAAAAAACTGAAGCACTTCCTGATATCGGGAAACATCTTCAGTCGTCAGACCTTAGGCTCACCTTTGCTCCACCACTCGCTGTACTTTCAGCAGGATCCTAGAAACTTAGCGTCATAGGAAACCACCTGGGACTTAATCCCGACAGCTTTCAGAGTTCTTAAGACTCAAGAACTCAGCATATGGAAGGTTATCCTGTCATTTATAATCATTAAGTGTTCCTGTGCTACTTCAGAACACATCTGGCCTAAAAAAAAAAAAAAAAAAGAACACATCTGGCCTTGAACCTGATTCTACAGAGTTACCAACTTGTAGGCACATGCAGGGCTTAAATTTCATTTTTTCACATCTCTATTCCTTACAGTTCCCCTGCCCAGCGCTCCACCCAACCCTTGCAGGTGTCCCTTAATGTGCCCGGAGAGCAGCCCCCATGGGGACTGATGCGGTGGGCTGGATCATCCCTGCGGTGGGCTGGATCACAGGAGAGGCACCTAGGAAGCTTTTTAAGATCCTACTGCCCAGCAAATTCCCCAGCTCAATTAAGTCACAAACCCTGAGGGGTGAGGGCCCCGGGCCTAGCATCACTAGGAGAATCTGGCCAGAGCTGAGGGCCACTGTAATGCGCCTGTTTTCCTGTTTAAGAGCAAGTGAAATCACCTACTGAAAAACCGTTGTTGCTCCTGTTAGCACATCTCCTCCGGCCCACGTGGAACGTGAAGTGATCTTTAAACCACACTAACGGACTGAACCTTATGTTCAAAGGCAGGGATGCTGGCTACCTTGGCCTCAACCCAAAGCGGGCAGGTTACTCTGTGGTCCTTCCCCTGCCCCCCTGCCCCCCGCCCCCGACAACCCAGGGCACCTGTCCACTCACCTCCTTAACGTCCTTCGCTGGTAAAGCGTGCAAATAAGAGAAATAAAAGGCGAGCTGACCGTCTCCACTCAGACCTCAGGGATGGCCCCTAGCCAGGCCGCTCCAAACCAGCACACAGAACAGGTGCCAGCTTGTTGCAGGGCAGAACCCGTTGCCAGGGAAACGTCCCCCCACACCCCTCAGCCTGCGTGGAGAGAGGGCAGCGAAGGCGGCCGGTGTGTGATGAAGACACACACGAGTGTGGCAGCAGGGGGAAGGACGGGAGCTCTGGAATCCGTGCTCACAGGTGTGAGGTGTGGCATTGGCTTTCCAGTGCCAGGCTGCGACACTCGGCGGCCGCCGGCGGGCAGGGGCGGCAGGAAACCCAACTTGACTCTCCGAGCGTGACTTCGCTGGGACACAGCCACAAGGTGTGGGGCTCGCCAAGGGCAGTTTGGCCTCTGCACGTCTCCAGTCCACGCGGGCACGAGAGCCTCCTCCGTGCTGACGGGCCATGCCTGAGGCCCCTGGGTGGCTCCGTCGGTTGGCGGCCTGACTCTTGCTGTCGGCTCAGGTCCTGATCTGGGGATGCTCGAGCCCGGTGTGGAGCCACTTGGGCCCCGCACCCAGTGGGGAGTCTGCTGCTCTCCTCCCCCCTCTGGCACTGCCCACCCCTGCTCATGGGCTTGCACACGCACACCTGCTCGCTTGCTCTCAAATGTTAAAAAAAAAGAGCAAATGGTGCAGGTGCAGCAGGAACACACCCACAAGGTCAGCTCCAAATCTGGGGCACCCATCCCGACGCTGGCTTCAAAGGTAGATGGGACTCAGGGGTGCCAGGGGAACACATCTGGGGGACCGGAGAGGAGGTGATGAGTGACCTTGTCATTGCCATCCTTGCGGATGTCGTCACTGCAGGGAGAAGCGTACCTTCGCACGACGCGCTGTGTGTGGAAGTGCTGAAGACGTCTGCTGGGCTGGGACTGAGTCTGGACGGAGGAAAGTCCTCAGTGGCTGGAGACGGGCCCCTGTTCATCAAGAGGGTGTACAAAGGTAACGCCAGCAAAGCCAGTGCGCTGGGCCCCGTGCACGACTGCGCCTTCGTTTGGAAAATGTTCTCGTTCTTTCTCACAGGCTGTCCTGTGTGTCAGCCTCCGTGTCTTACACGCAGGAACCCCGCTGCCTGTCAGACAGGTACTATTATCATCACTCCTGGTCCGCGTGCCGCAGGGAATTAAACAGCCCCCAGGTCACCCAGGTATAAGCCCGGCCGAGCAGGCCTTGCCCCCAGGCAGCCCGGCTCCGAGGTCTGCGTCCCGAGCCTCCGTACCCTCCCCCGGACCCGTGTAGCCACAACTGATGTGAACACACACCAGGCGAAGGGGAGGCCGTGAGCACTGCCGGTCAGGGGCATTCACGTGGCTCGGGACCGTATTCGGTTAAAGTTGCAAATACTAGACTTCAGGGAAGTGACGCTGAGAGCAGTGCAGATCGCTGAAGCATGTGGTAGGCACAGGGCTCTTCGTGGACTTGAATAATCGTTTTACGATCTTGGACAGTTCTCCAAAGTCTCTCCAGGATCCTGTGCTGAACAATTAGCTTAGAAGTTTAAGGGGCGGCCTGGGTGGCTCAGCGATTAAGCGCCCACCTTCAGTCCAGGGTGTGATCCTGGGGACCCAGGATCGAGTCCTACCTCGGGCTCCCTGCATGGAGCCTGCTTCTCCCTCTGCCTGTGTCTCTGCCTCTCTCTGTGTCGAATGAATGAATGAATGAATGAATGAATGAATGAATGAAGTATAATTATACTGAGGCACCTGGGGGGCTCAGTCAGGTAAGAGTCCAACTCTTGGTTTCAGCTCAGGACCTTGTCCCAGGGTCATGAGATTGAGCCCAGTGCCAGGCTCCGTGCTCAGCAGGGAATCTGCTTGAAGATTCCCCTCTCTCCACTCTGCCTCTCTCTTCCAGCTCCTGCACGTACCCAGTCATTCTCTAAATAAGTAATCTTTCTTTTTTAAGTGTAATTATACTAATAATATTAGTACATATAAAAATCTGTATATCCTATATGTAAAATACTGTTACATTAGTCATGTTAACAGTATCAGTATGTAATCTGTGTAACACACACACAAACATATAGTCCTAAACTTATTACACAGAAAGCTGTGTAAGTAATCTCCAGTCACTGATTAGCGATCATGGTATACTGGATAGACGTAGAACCTATTTTCCTGCATTTACTGGCCATTTGGATTGTTGATTAAATACACTGAAAATACCTTAGCCTCGCGTCCATTGCTTATGTGTCTTAGGAGGAAGGGGGGGGATTACAGATCTGATTATTTTTATGTAGTTAAATCTTTCAAGAGTATATGCACTGTGTGCCTTAAGAACAATTTCCCTATCCTAAAATATGGGCATATCAGTCAGAGATTTTTCTCATCTAAGTCCTTAGCTTACTTGGAATGTATTCTGAATACCAGGAAAGCCCCGACCATTATTCTGTATTTATCCTCGCAGGTGGAGCAGCTGAGCAAGCTGGAACAATAGAAGCTGGAGATGAAATTCTCGCCATTAATGGGAAGCCCCTGGTGGGGCTCATGCACTTTGATGCCTGGAATATCATGAAGTCTGTCCCAGAGGGGCCTGTGCAGTTGGTAATAAGGAAGCCAGGAATTCTTCCAGAAACAAGCACCAGTAGTGATACTCACTAGCGCTGCTTCTTACTTTTTTTTTTTTTAATTTAACAAGAATCTCCTTTTTCTCAGTTCCCTTACTTTAGCAAATCAGAAGAACTTCTTGAAACACTGGGTTCCTAAAACAACATAGGAACATTGGCACAGGCAAGGATGATAAACACCTCCAAGTTTTTACCTGTACGTGGAGCTGACCTGTTGTGTACGCGGCGGCAACGGATCTGACCTCTGGGGGCCCTCAACCTGGACCGCGCAGGCCAGGAGGGACCGTTTTGTTCCAGCGCCTGTCCCCTCCTTTTTATGTTTACTGACGGGGAAACAAACGTGGCATGCCCTCTTCATTCGAAACATTTACCTAAGACCTTCGCATCCTTCCTGCCTCCTCTCCCACCGTTCCCAATCCTGGCAGTTCGGGAGCTTAACCAGGTCTGAGGGGCAACACAAATGTCACAAATAAAGGACTACAGTTTTATATGATTTTGTAAGTAAATAAGAGAATGCTTTTAGGCACATTCAGTGGGAGGAGCTGTAGGTCTGTACGTTACCGTGAAAAGAAAATGAGACTTAAGAAAAAGTTATGACCTAACAGTTAGGCTGAGCTCAGGAATTATCCAAAAATGAAAAAGCAAAATACAGAAAGTGATATTTTTTAGTGAGTGTAATAAATGTGCAATGTATGGATGCAGAGTTCAACTCAGCGGATTATTGATCATCATGAAGTGCTGATCGTGATCTAAAAGTGTAAGTCGTAAGGCTATTTTACAGAAATGCAGTTCTGAGAAAGCATACTAAATAGCCATGAACTTTGCTGCTTGGAATGAGCAGAAAGTTCCAGCTCTGAAAGCACCTTGCATCTAGTTTGGAACTTGTCTTGAATAAGTGCTTGAATTCAAGACCAGTCAACACAAGGGTGGGCAGAAATACCATAGTCACTGGGTTTCCATTTCTATATTTTATGCACTCCAAACACTAATTTAAGCTAGATTTTTGGAAATCTTTTTAGCATCCTTGGATTTATAACCATAAGCATTACATTTACAACCCGAAGGGCGGAGCTTAAAAAAAATCATCTTTTAGGGGATTTTTGGTTGGCTGGTTTTCCCCTTTCCCAACAAGCTTATGAAATCTCCCCTCTCCAAGCACTGGCCCGCTCTTCCTGACCTGGGTGTAATGACGGCTCTGCAGTGACTAAAGTGTTTGCGGGTCTTGTTTTCCTGTTTTACAAATTCTTCCTTTTGCCAAAATGGTTTCCCTGCAGAAGACTGTTGTGACTCACACTGCCCGTGCAACTCGTCCCGGCTGCTGTCCCGCCAAAGCAGGACTTCGTAGTAGCTGCTCCCATTCCGTGCACTGTTCCCAGTCACAAAACTGGCTTTTCCCCTCCCTGCTGCACCTCCTTTCCTTCAGTGAAACCTCCATCAGCTTCATTTACCAAAATGTAAAAAAAAAGAAGACAATGGGGAACACGGGTGAGTCACTCTTTCAAGGTAAAGAAGCAGAACTGTGTCGTACACCGTAGATCCCAGGGGGACGCAGACCAGCAGATCACGTCCTGGGAATACGGGTGAGGACGCCGAACCTGCGTGCATGAGGACGCCAAGGTTTCATGCTGGAGACTTCTTTCAATAACCTACAGCTTGGGTCTATGGCTTAGAGAAGAGAACTGAGGTCACTGTATACACAACACCCCCCCCCCCCCCGCCCAATCGTGGAGCTGCTTGAGCTGTCACCTGTGTACATTGTTTTTCCGAGTGACTAATCCCTTACAGTAAACCTCCGTAGAGTTGGCCCAGAGGGGTCTCTCAGATTAGAATGAAGTATCTGGCTGGTGTGAGCCCAGATTTTTTTTTTTTTTTTAAACAGGTTATACAAAAGAGAATGTAGTACAAGAATTAGCTAGAAAGACCTGATTAATTTAGCTTCTACTTTTCACTACACTTCCAGGTAGGATACCATAGGCAGTCAATGCAAGGTGCATGCTAGATTGTTTTTAAGTCCCTGGGGTCAGTTTTGTGGTTTCTGCTTTCTTGCCTTAATGGTAAGAGAATATTTGCCTCCACTCTTCCAGCTGTGCCTACTAGTAAGAAATTCACAGTCCTCCGTGAAGAGACAGGAATTTCTAGAGCAATTTGGAGCAAGGGAACGGTCTCCTTCGGAGAGTCCCTAACCATCATATCTGAAGAGTGCAAGGGTAGACCTTTTGCTCACTAACATATGTTAAAGTCATCATTTCTAGTAGATTTTGCCAGAAGAAGGTTTCCCTGGCCAACAGTTGGAATTTAAGGGAGAAAGCAAAAGGCTAAACTATCTCTGACCCTAAGATAGAAAGCTACTTATTTGTCCTCAGTGTTCAAGGCATGACTAGTATTTCTAATTAGTCTAATTCCCACACTTCCTGAAGTGAGCACTAATGGTATATCATCCTACTAAAACTTTCATTGTTTTGGTTTTCTGATTCATCAGTCATCCACAATAAGCTATGAGGGTAAATATGTGTTATAACAAGTAAATCGTAGTTGCAAGGATATTCTGTGAAGGTTGAAGTAGTTGGGTTTCATTTCTGTCCTCCAAAACACATCTCATTTAATTTTACGGTTGACTTAATTGGCACCACACCTGTTGTATGATATTATACATTATCCTTTATTTATGTAAAATAAAATGCCTTATATATTATTGAAGAGTAAGTGCAATAATATGAAATAGCCTGTACATTTTTAAAATGTTGTCGCCAAGTTATGTAAATCCACATCTCTGTAAACAACCTTTTTTAAGTAATTTTAAAAAAATAAACACTCTGCTTACTACTTGGGTTTTTTTTAATTCTTCCGGTCTACAAAGTAACCTACTATTATCTCACGATAAGAAATGTTTATTATTACCTAAATTATTACATAAATGAGTGAGCGGTCCAAAGGCTACAGAAAATACAACTCTCACAGGGCCACACCGAGGCTCTGGCACAGTCTAAAACCATTCCACCTCTTGAAATCTTAAACATCCCATGCCTTTGCAACTTCCTGACCTTCTGGATCTTACTCTCCCTTCCTCCCACTACAACATTTCAGCAAGCCCTCTAACCCCTTGACAACTGTCCATTTTCTCCCAATCAGAACCCCCATCTCTCTTCAGTCTAGACCCCATGGTAGAGCCAAGCCCTACCCAACCCACAGACTCAGCACCCTCAACCCAGCTAGTCCTGGATCCTTCCTCCCCACTAACCGACATGTTGGTTCCTACACTCCAATTCCTAGAGAAAATCCTACAACCACACAGAATAATGCCAGAAATTCATGATTTCCAACCACAACTGGACTCCCCATGCTACTCGGCTATTATTTCCTTGTCAGATTTTTCTTCTCACTTCTTTTTTTTTTTTTTTCTTCTCACTTCTTTATAATGACAATTCTTCACTTTTCTCAAAACTGCTACTCACTCACCTCCCCGCCCCCCACCCTTGGGTAAACTGGGATCCTCCTGCACAGAGTAAAATAAAAACTATCTAGTTTACTTAGGCTCTTTTAAGGTGCAGACACCCACCTAGAGTAGCACAAGGAGGGAGGCAAGATGGCATCTCACAGAAACCTAAGAATGGACTCGGCCTACGACCAGGCCTCTGAGGCTGGAGGAGCGATGGGGTTCATGGGTGTTTGCCCAGCACCCTCCACTAAGACTCCCTTGCTGCTCCCACTTCTCCCTCTCCCAGATGGTGGCCTTCCGCCAACTCTTCATACTTTTTCTTAGAAACCTTATGAATGCTATTTTGTCCTAATCTTGGCCTCTGTATCACAGAATTCCTCTGGACATACCACCACTGACTGCCTGATTTTTTTCCATATATACACGAAAGATTCTGACTGGCTCACTCCTACTTGGGAAAAAACTTCTGGGAGAGAGTGAGCTTATCTGTTCATAGAACTCTTCTCTCTAGAGATGCCTGGGGGGCTCAGCGGTTGAGCATCTGCCTTTGGCTCAGGGTGTGATCCCTGGGTCCAGGGATCGAGTCCCACATCAGGCTCCTTGTGTGGAGCCTGCTTCTCCCTCTGCCTGTGTCTCTGCCTCTCTCTCTCTCATAAATAAATAAAATTATTAAAAAGCAAAGAACTCTTCTGTCTACATCCCAAATACAAAGAAGGAAATACGGATTTTGATACAATATAGAAACAGCCTATTCTTTGAATGTTGGTGACTACAAACCAGGTACAAGATCCAAAACCAAACTGAAGAGCAATGAAATGGGATACAATTATCTCTAAATGAGGTATGAAATGAGAGTTCTGAAGAATGCCACCAAAAGTCTTAACTTGGAGAAAGGAGATTATAGGAGAAAGTGGGCCCCAGAAAAAGCAGGAAGCACTCAGAATTGGAGTCATTAACACTCCTCAGAATGCTAGGGAGGGTGCGGTTGAAGAGGGGGGATTTATTTTTCCAGGTACTTGGGTCAGCCTAGGAAGGCAGAGGAGTAACACACAAGGAATGGTCTGCTCTGAGGGGGATCCCTGCCAGATAGGACCCAACCACTAAAGGGCTTAACTAATATTAAGAGTTTAGCTGCCACAGCCCACTCACCCCATACAGGCTACAGCAAACCATTCCACACACCCTCCTCCCAATCCCCGCAAAACAGCTATCTGAAATGAGATTAAAATCAGCTGCTGGAGGTGCCTGGCCGGCTCAGTTAAGCATCCAACTCTTGGTTTTGGCTCAGGTCATGATCTCAGGGCTCTGCGATCAGCAGGAAGTCTGCTTGACCCTCTCCCTCTCCCCCTCCCCCTTGCTTGTGCTCTCTCTCAAATAAAATCTTTTTAAAAAAAAAAATCTTTAAATATAGTTCATGATATTAGAACCAAAAAGAAAAAAAATTATGAAAGACATCAATAAATACCTTTTCAAAGTCTATATCATACCATATTTTTTTAACCCTAAGGTGAATAGGAGGCTAAATTCAGAAGCTATAAAACAATAGACTCATAATCTAACCAGGCTATATCCAAACTAATAAAAACTAGGGCCTATCCCAGCAGATTCAGGCAAGATGGCAGAACAGTGATAATTTTTTAATCTCCTCATATCCCACCCTTTCTCTGCTTGCTGCTACCACCACACACACACACACACACACACACACACACACACACGGAAAAACCATACTAAACATCTACAACAAAACCAAGTATGAGTATGAAAGTATTGCACAAACCCCATAATATACAAACAGGGACAAACTACTAACAACAGGACCCATTTGGTATTGGGATCTGTGCAAGGGGAGTAGATGAAGCAACAGGGCATCTGAGAGCCACAGGACACCCCCACCTTAATCAACCCAATCAACAGAGGTGCAGACCCAGATCTCAGAAAGTAAGCTGCCCTTTTTCTTACACTCCACCCAAACAGAAGAGGAAGGTGTAGAGAATAAATAGTTAGAAAAGCTACCCTGACGCACATCCCTTGTAAAACAACAGCACAAGTAATTTCATATATAAATAGGTAACAGAAGATAATCTAGAAAAAAAAAAAAAAAGAAGATAATCTAGGTAAAATCCCACACACCATTATAAGGAAAAAGAGCATGAGCAGCAAATACAATCCCTAGAGACAACAAAGCACACCAGAGAGATGTGCTCAGGAAACCAGTGAAAACTGTAACTGAATACCTCAAAATGAATTAAAATGCCTTAAGAAAATGACATAAAATCTAAGATAAAATGATTGTCAGGAAAAAATTCATAAATTGATTATTAAAACTCAGATAAAACAATTTCAGAAAAAGACTAAATTAGAACAAGAACCTCCAATAAGTAAATAGGATAACATGTTAAGAGAAAGAAGACAAGAGTGAGAGGTTTAAAGATCAACAATAAAGAGAAAAAAGAACCCAACCAAAACTGACAGATGTGAAGAGCTATAAAAACAGTCCTCGGGGGATCCCTGGGTGGCGCAGCGGTTTGGCGCCTGCCTTTGGCCCAGGGCGCGATCCTGGAGACCCGGGATCGAATCCCACGTCGGGCTCCCGGTGCATGGAGCCTGCTTCTCCCTCTGCCTGTGTCTCTGCCTCTCTCTCTCTCTCTGTATGACTATCATAAATAAATTTTTAAAAATTTAAAAAAAAAAAAAGTCTTCAAAGGAGAAAACCGAAACAAAGGGACATAACAAACACTAAAATGTTAATTTTCCTGAAATTGAGCATAAAAAAGATTTGACACTACACATTAAAGGAACATTATCATGTACTTGGGAATACTGATCCAGAACAACCAACACCCAAACACAGTGTGGTAACATTACTGGGGGGAGTTTAAGGGGGAAATCCTGTGGGCTCCAGACAAATAGAACAAGGCATTCATGAGGGAAAGAAAATCATATCACAATCAGACTTTGATAGTAATGCTTTATACCACAAAGGACATACTTAAACACACTAAAAAACAAAATATGACCTAGAATTTTATCCAAACGGACTTTCAAATAAAGGGCTGCAGATAAACTATCATCATCATAAAAACACTCAGGGACTGTTACCCTCTCTGAAGAATCTACTAACAAATGAGCAAGACAACCAAAATGACGGGACAATGACATAAGGAATGGTAGTGAACATTAAATATGTATTTCCCTGAAGAACTCAGGCTAAAGGAAGAGTAAAGGGAGACTGTAATCTAGAACCGTGATGTTCTTACGATGCAGATCCAGCTCAACCAAAGTGGGACACTGAACTGTACATTTAAAACTGGCTCAAGTGGTAAATTTTGTATTTTACCACAACACAAAAGGAAACAAATTAAGTGCTTCATATGTTTACACTGATACTTCCCATTTAAATTTAGAACTACAAGGTTTTTTCTACCTTCTTAAAGCCGTACCTCCAACTTTTCCATATCACGAATCATGGTTCTCTATCAGTTAAAGGGCTAGTATCCAAGATCTATAAAGAACTTACCAAACTCTACACCCAAAAAACAAACAATCCAGTCAAGAAATGGGCAGAAGACATGAACAGACATTTTTCCAAAGACACAGACATGGCCAACAGGCACATGAAAAAATGCTCCACATCACTTGTCATCAGGGAAATACAAATCAAAACCACAATGAGATACTTTACACCGGTGAGAAGGGCTAAAATTAACTAGACAGGAAATAACAAATGTTGGCGAGGATGTAGAGAAAGGGCAACCGTCTTGCACTGTTGGTGGGAATGCGAACTGGTACAGCCAATGTGGAAACAGTGTGGAGAGTCCTCAAGAAGTTAAAAGTAGACCTGCCCTACAACCCAGCAATTGTGCTACTGGGTATTTACCCCAAAGATACAGATATAGATGTAGTGAAACAATGGGACACCTGCACCCCAATGTTCATACCAGCAATGTCCACAACAGCCAAACTGCAGAAGGAGCCGAGATGTCCTCCGACAGATGAATGAATAAAGATGTGGTCTGTATATACAAAGGAATATTACTCAGCCATCAGAAAAGATGAATACTTACCATTTATATCAACCTAAGTGGAACTGGAGGTTATTACGCTAAGTGAAATAAGTCAGAGAAAGACACTTACATAGTTTCATTCATATTTGGAATAGAATAAATAGTGAAAGGGGCCATTAAGGGAAGGGGGGGAAACTGAGTGGAAAAAAATTAGAGAAGACGACAAACCATGAGAGACTCCTAACTCTGGGAAACAAAGGGTTGCAGAAGGGGGAGGTGGGGGGGAGGGGGGATAGGGTAACTGGGTGACAGGCATCAAGGAGGGCACATGATGAAATGAGCACTGGGTATTATTAATTTATGTTTGGTAAATTCAATTTAAATTTAAAAAAAGAATCAGTGTTCTCATCAAGGAAAAATGATAATGATAAAAGAATGTTTATTTCTGTAAGTTCATAACACTTAAACAGTCACCTTTGGAGAGGGTTAGGCAACCAAGTCTGTTTAGAAAATTAGTAAATAAAAGGTAGAATATATCCTACCCTTCCTCTGGAAACTATACTAACAGTAATGGTAATGATATACCATGAAGTTCTTCTTTATAGAAATTCTCCAGCTACGTAAACAAAGAAATGGTAAGAATTAAAATAGCAACACTCCACAATCCCAGGGAAACAGGATGTAAGGACTGACCAGTAAGGCTACTAACATCACAAAAGGAAAGACGCGGGAGCTTCCTGATGAAGAACACACCACCACCTATGAAATAGTGTTGGCCACACAAACCTGAACCTGACGACCTCTAGATCCAGTTACCATACGTGGGAAGTACAGAAGTCAGAAAAATACACTAAACTACACAATGGGAATACAATCCCCAAAATCCAAATTTCAGAAAACTCCACAGGACAGTAATCCAATTTCATCAGCAAGTATTTTGCAAGGGATAAAATGACAAATGGGAGTTGGGGGAGGAGACCTATAGATTAAGAGACTTAAGACAGCAAATGAAAAATGAAACAAAACAGAATTATGAGGGAAGCATACTGGGTCAGAACAGTGATTACTCTCTGGTGCAAGGGAGATAGCAGTAGGGAAGAAGCCTTTAAAAGATTCCAGATAGCTGGCAAGGTTCCACCTCCTGACCTGGGGGATGGTTCTAAGCATGTTTGCCTTAAAATAAGTTATTAGCTTTGGGGCACCCTGCAGTTCAGTCACTAGAGCATGCAACTCCTGATCTCAGGGTTGTGAGATTGAGCCCCACATTAGGTATAGGGATTACTTAAAAACAAAATCTTTGGGGGATCCCTGGGTGGGTGGCTCAGCGGTTTTGCATCTGCCTTTGGCCCAGGGTGTGATCCTGGAGACCCGGGATCGAATCCAGCGTCAGGTTCCCTGTGAGGAGCCTGCCTCTCCCTCTGCCTGTGTCTCTGCCTCACAGTCTGTCTCTCATGAATAAATTAATAAATAAATCTTAAAAAAAAAAAAAAAAAAAACGGGATCCCTGGGTGGCGCAGCGGTTTAGCACCTACCTTTGGCCCAGGGCGCGATCCTGGAGACCCGGGATCGAATCCCACGTCAGGCTCCCGGTGCATGGAGCCTGCTTCTCCCTCTGCCTAGGTCTTTGCCTTTCTCTCTCTCTCTGTGTGACTATCATAAATAAATAAAAATTAAAAAAAAAAAACCCTATCATAAACCAACTCCAAAGATTGGGAGAACCAACCGCATCACAGACACAGGGTTAGTATCTGTAATATATGGAAAGTCCTGATGAACCAATACAAAAAATACTGGAAAAAAAATACAAATTACCAATAAAAATAGTAAATAATTATCCCTCAATAGTTAAAATAATTTGATCTTTCTCCTCTGTTAGCTTGGCAAAGACCATAATTGATGATATCCTCTACAGTACTGGCTAAGATCTAAACAAATCAGCATTCACTATCGGTGGAAGTGTAAGTTAACATGAATCATAGAAATCAAACTGGTTTTATCTTTTACATTTTCAAAACATACCGTCCAAGCAAATTCACTTCTATTAATTAATTCCTCCTATAGAAATCAAATATAAAGACATATGTACAAAAACATACAATAGTTTGTAATCACTATAAACACAAGAATTGTCCAAATGTTCATTAATGGGAAAAGTTATACAATGAGGCCAGAAATGGTAAGAATGATGTGATCTTCTGAAAGCTCTCCAAAACCTAAGTGGGAAAATACTGCATATTCCCATATGATGCTCGTGGGAGTAACAGCACACCACTGGTACACCACGAGTAAATTTTAACATTGGGCTGAAAAGTATGCATATCAATTTAACTGATACCATCCAGACCCTTCTGAAGGTTGCCTACAAGATACTAATACCACTCCCTTGCTGGTGCTGTTAAAGAACACAGGAAATTTGTGCTAAATATACAAGAGCCAGGGAGGTTGTCCTGGGACTCAAGGGGCTGAACTGGAATGAACTGGAAATTACCTCAGGCTGTCAGTCATCTTGATCTGGATAAAGTGAAATGGCAGGATACAAAATCAATGCCCAGAAATCAGTGACATTTCTATACACTAACAATGAGACTGAAGAAAGAGAAATTAAGGAGTCAATCCCATTTACAATTGCACCCAAAAGCATAAGATACCTAGGAATAAACCTAACCAAAGATGTAAAGGATCTATACCCTAAAAACTATAGAACACTTCTGAAAGAAATTGAGGAAGACACAAAGAGATGGAAAAATATTCCATGCTCATGGATGGAAGAATTAATATTGTGAAAATGTCAATGTTACCCAGGGCAATATACACGTTTAATGCAATCCCTATCAAAACACCATGGACTTTCTTCAGAGAGTTAGAACAAATTATTTTAAGATTTGTGTGGAATCAGAAAAGACCCCGAATAGCCAGGGGAATTTTAAAAAAGAAAACCATATCTGGGGGCATCACAATGCCAGATCTCAGGTTGTACTACAAAGCTGTGGTCATCAAGACAGTGTGGTACTGGCACAAAAACAGACACATAGATCAGTGGAACAGAATAGAGAACCCAGAAGTGGACCCTGAACTTTATGGGCAACTAATATTCGATAAAGGAGGAAAGACTATCCATTGGAAGAAAGACAGTCTCTTCAATAAATGGTGCTGGGAAAATTGGACATCCACATGCAGAAGAATGAAACTAGACCACTCTCTTGCACCATACACAAAGATAAAATGGATGAAAGATCTAAATGTGAGACAAGATTCCATCAAAATCCTAGAGAAGAACACAGGCAACACCCTTTTTGAACTCGGCCATAGTAACTTCTTGCAAGATACATCCACGAAGGCAAAAGAAACAAAAGCAAAAATGAACTATTGGGACTTCATCAAGATAAGAAGTTTTTGCACAGCAAAGGATACAGTCAACAAAACTCAAAGACAACCTACAGAATGGGAGAATATATTTGCAAATGACATATCAGATAAAGGGCTAGTTTCCAAGATCTATAAAGAACTTATTAAACTCAACAGCAAAGAAACAAACAATCCAATCATGAAATGGGCAAAAGACATGAACAGAAATCTCACAGAGGAAGACATAGACATGGCCAACATGCACATGAGAAAATGCTCTGCATCACTTGCCATCAGGGAAATACAAATCAAAACCACAATGAGATACCACCTCACACCAGTGAGAATGGGGAAAATTAACAAGGCAGGAAACAACAAATATTGGAGAGGATGCGGAGAAAAGGGAACCCTCATACACTGTTGGTGGGAATGTGAACTGGTGCAGCCACTCTGGAAAACTGTGTGGAGGTTCCTCAAAGAGTTAAAAATAGACCTGCCCTACGACCCAGCAATTGCACTGTTGGGGATTTACCCCAAAGATACAAATGCAATGAAACGCCGGGACACCTGCACCCCGATGTTTATAGCAGCAATGGCCACGATAGCCAAACTGTGGAAGGAGCCTCGGTGTCCAACGAAAGATGAATGGATAAAGAAGATGTGGTTTATGTATACAATGGAATATTACTCAGCTATTAGAAATGACAAATACCCACCATTTGCTTCAACGTGGATGGAACTGGAGGGTATTATGCTGAGTGAAGTAAGCCAGTCGGAGAAGGACAAACATTATATGTTCTCATTCATTTGGGGAATATAAATAATAGTGAAAGGGAATATAAGGGAAGGGAGAAGAAATGTGTGGGAAATATCAGAAAGGGAGACAGAACGTAAAGACTGCTAACTCTGGGAAACGAACTAGGGGTGGTAGAAGGGGAGGAGGGCGGGGGGTGGGAGTGAATGGGTGACGGGCACTGGGGGTTATTCTGTATGTTGGTAAATTGAACACCAATAAAAAATAAATTAAAAAAAAAGTGAAATGGAACATTATCTGTAATATAGAAGTTAATACAAAATGGAGGCCATAGAGTTGGGATTAAACTTCATAAAGTAAATACCTCACACAGACTTGCAAACACTAGTTTCCATGTTCCAGGGGCAAGAATAGCCATGTCTGCCAGTCATGGACCCTTGTCATCATCAGGCTGCACGTCATTACTTACTGGTCCTAGATTGCCACTGAACCAAACACCAGCCCCTTTAACTTTCCTTTGGGTGATAACGAAATTCAGAAGTTTGTTAATGTTGTACCCATGTTTCTAAACAATAGGAAGAACTGAATGGTGGGATGTGTCACAGACCACTGGCCAATCTTGCTTCAGCAGGTCAGGTGCTTTCTTGGCTGACATGGGACTAGGTTTCTTTCTTCTAAGAACATATAGAATTGGCCAACTTTTTTATCCCCAAAAGAGAATATATATGTTATACCAAAATATTAGAAGCAGAGATACCTTTTACCACTGAATCCTGCACTACCATGAGAATTTCCTGCATGCCTGCTATTCTGTTTTTATCTGTTAGAGGAAAGAAGTCCCCTCCAAGTGCTAAAATAAGAAAGGAAAAATTGTAGTTGAATGCTGCAACTGCTATTCAATCGCTCAGTGTCGCTAGTTCAAGCACTTACCAGGTAATGTGACAAATCATTCTCTCCAAGGTTATTCATTAAATGAAAATAGCAGTGGGGTCTGGGGAGGTCAAAACAAGGTCTACTTTATTAGACACAGAGTGTGCACTCAGTAAGGCTTTCTCCTTTCTGTTGAAGCATTGTTCTAGATCAAGTTAGAGCACTGTCAAAGATCAGGTTATTTTTAAGGAAAACTCAACAATTAAATATATGAAGAATTCAAAAAGCAGCAGATTCTTCACACAACAGACTTTTATGTAAGTTTTATTATATTAAAATTCACTGCCTGGTTCTTGGATCAAAGTGGCATAAAACTGTGAAAAAACTGCTCCTACCACACAGCACAATTATTTCCATGATGTCATACCATTTCTCCTTTAAAGAGGACCATAAGCAGTAGCATTTTATAGGAGAAAGAGTTGTAGGGAACAACTCCCACCTCCAGAGTCTCCCACCTCCAGATTGTACTACTTTTCCTCTCCTCTCTGGCTATAGAAACGTGATGGAGCTGGGGCCACACATAGGTAGGAGCTGGCTGGGCATTCGGCTCTGAAACAGTGACACAAGTTCGGGCAAGGCCCTTCTCTCCCTTGCTTGAGAATAGAGATGCTGATGATGAAGTGAAGAATACCTTAGGAAGGCATCCACTACCTCACTTCTGAAATCTTTTCAAGGGAAAAACAGTAAATCTTCACCTGAAAAGAAGTTCCAGGATAGAATCAGTTATCAGTTGAGTATCCACTTTATGGAAACAATAAATTAACAGTTTTCATAATTACCACCAGTAATGTCATTTTGGGAGGTAAAGGAGGTTATCTTGAAGGACAGAAAATTTGTCTTACTTCCACGCATTAAAAACAGAGCCTGGCAAGGGGGCGCCTGACTGGCTCAGTCAATAGAGCATGTGACCCTTGAGCTCAGTGTCCTGAGCTGGATATAAAGATTACGAAAAAAAAAAAAAAAAAACACTTGTATTTTAAGTTTACTTATGTTTTTTTAGTAATCTCTATACCCAACGTGCATGGGGCTTGAATATATGGGGCACCTGGTGGCTCAGTTGGTTAAGCATCCAACTCTTGGTTTCAGCTCAGGTTTCAATCTTAGGGTCATTAGTTCAAGCCCACATTGGGCTCCATGCTGGGCATGGATCCTACTTAAAAACAAACCAAAGCAAAAGAAAGAAAAACAGGGATCCCTGGGTGGCGCAGCGGTTTGGCGCCTGCCTTTGGCCCAGGGCGCGATCCTGGAGACCCGGGATCGAGTCCCACGTCGGGCTCCCAGTGCATGGAGCCTGCTTCTCCCTCTGCCTGTGTCTCTGCCTCTCTCTCTCTCTCTCTCTGTGTGTGTGACTATCATAAATAAATAAAATTATTAAAAAAAAAAAAAAAGGGAAAACAAAAACCACAGAGCCTGGCAAACGATTACCAATGGTCAGTGTCTGTTTGGTAATAAAGTTTTATCAGGACACAGCTCCCCACCCCCCCCATATTGATTTGTACTGTCCATGGCAGCTCTCATTCAGCAGAGTGGAACAGTTGTGACATCACATACGGCTCACAAAGCCTCTGTATTTACTATCCAGTCCTACAGGAGCAACTCTGCTAGAACCCTGCACTGGAACATTGCCACACTACACTAAGGCTAAGTAAAACTTAATTAGAAAAGTATGGTGGAATACAAAAATACAAATGACATGCTTGCTCTGATTCAGGCACTTTCAAGATCATAGTTTATTTATTACTTCAGATAAAAAGATAGTATACATATTAGGGAATCCCTTAAAATTCAATTCTAAAGTTATAACACCATCTAGTACTTCTGCATTGAATGTTAACCAAAAAAATCTCTAAACACCTGAAAGCCCCACTATTAACATGAACTATGGTAATAAAAAATTTGACATTTTAATTTGTTCAATATATAGTATTTACATTATGAAACCAATGCTGATACCATAAACAGTGATAAAGAAATAGTAAAAATAAACTTTAAAAAGCAAAGGTTTATATTCTTACAATGTGCTAATCATCATAATTGTATATAAAAATTAAAACATAGCAGAGCTTTCTGTTACAAAATTCTTAATCATCTGAGTTGTAGTCATTACTTGCTAACAATTTACATGCAACATCTGCTAAAATTGACATTTGATTTTTTTCCCCCAAGAAAGTGTAAGTAGATAAATGACATTTAAAAGCAGACATTAATTTACTTGTGGACAGAAAAAAAAAAAAAAAACTGTACTCAAGATTAGTACTGGTCACAAGCCTCTTCCCTACAGAAATGATAAAAAACAGTTAAGACCAAAAATAATTCCAAAAGGAGATGCATAGGCAAAGAGTACCATAAATGGCACAGCTCAAAAACTCTTGGGACCAAACACATCTTTTCTCTTTCCTTCAATGATGAGAGGTCTGTTTTGTCATCAAACAATATTGACGGAAGCAAGTGAGGGGCACCAGGTGTACAACTAATTAAATCTTGCAAAATACTAAGATGGAGGCAGGAGTGGCCAGAAGGGGCAATTTATATATAATTCAAACTATATACAGCATAACTGGAATGCAGCCCATCCCAAACTGGCTTTGTGAAACAATTGGACCTTTATGATTTAATAGTTAAAATTACAACAAGTGTAATAATACAATAGATTTACATGGGAAACAAAATCCAAGGGGCATTTTATATTATTTACTGTGTTGTTTCAATTTAAAAATAATTTTGCTAAGTATACATCTCAACTGAGGTCTATGTATAAAATGTCCTAATAGATACAGATATTTACCTTTGGTGAGTTAAAGGCCTTTTTGTGACTTCTGTCTGAATTGTAGGCAGAATGCTAGATGTACACGCACATGTGGGAAAAACTCAACCTGAGGTAATCCAAAAGATGTGCATGTGAGGAGACTGGAATTACTTTGAAAGTCAAAGCATACCAGAAACCCAAAACAGGTTAACAGTGAGAATGGCAACAAGGAATGGATTGCCAATATGGCAGTAAAACTTTTTTTTTTTTTTTTTAACAGAAAGAGGAAGGCCTCTCGTACCAGCAGAATCCTGCATACATACAAAAAAGAAAAAGCCATCCACCATTTCATAAAACAAAAGCCAATTATACTGTGGAAAATACAAATTGCAGAAAACCAGAAGTCAATAGAAGAAAAACTACTGGTTTACATGAGAGGAAGGGACTTCACTCTGAGCCGCTACTTGGTGAACGCTGCCACCACTGCCCACAGGACCTCGTTGGTGTTGGCCTTCAGACATTCCACCTCAGGGTCTAAGTCAAGGAGCTGCCGCACTCTCTTGGTGGCTAAATCGTACTGCTCGTCCAGAAGGGGGGCGAAAGCATTCTCCAGGACGTCGGAGGCGTGTGCCAGGTAAATGAGGGCCAGCAAGCGCTTGTCCATGCGGTGAGGGTCATTCACCCATTTGTCAAGAACAGCTTCCTGTACCTTCTTGATGAGGCGCTGCTTAATATTGTTGTTGGTGAGGGGATGTGTCGTCATGTCAAAAAGTAGGAAGTTCTGTTTCTCTGTGGTCAATACGCCCTTCTCTACCAGGTTTTTAGCTAACCGTTCCCGCACGTTTCTCAATTGATAATGCAATTTTAATGGATTCCAGGTCTCGCCTAAACAAAAGATTTCAGAAGTTAGAAATGATAGGTACTGTCTCTGCTTATTTTATAAAATGTACTATTAAACAATAGAACTTGGGTATTTTCCCGCCTTTAAAGAAATAGAAGAAAACCCAACTACTTTTCTTGCCAACTAAACCATGAGCCCTTGAGGGCCAAGTCTTCAGATTCTAACCACCTGGCACATTTTCAGGCACAACACTTAGAGAACCAACCTAAAAGCAGTCTTCAAACCAGTTACCCTAATGTGGAAATAAGCTAACTTAAATATATTTGGCCTCTCTTCAGCTGTTGTCAAAAAGCAGACATGGCAAAATGTTTCTATTAAAACACCAATGTGCAACATAACACAAAAGAAAAAAAGTTTCCTGATTAATATGCTATTCCAGAAACTGCTACATATGCCCAAACTACAAAGCTAGGAAAGCCTAGTTTAGACATGCTATTCTTTGATGACAAATAATATAAAGCTAACTCTAGAACGAAAAAACATTTTCACTATTTTAATCTTGTTGCCTATGCACATTTCCTTTCAAAACAGAAGTATTTAAAATAAAAGCAAACAATTTTCACTAAGATAATTCTTTTCTCTATAGAAGACTGGAAGGAAACGTATCAAAATATTAACCTTGGTTTTCTCTGGGATTATGTGTGACAAATTTTCTTTTTTTTTTTTTTTAATTTTTATTTATTTATGATAGTGAGAGAGAGAGAGAGAGAGAGAGAGAGAGAGAGAGACATAGGCAGAGGGAGAAGCAGGCTCCATGTACCGGGAGCCCAACGTGGGATTCGATCCCGGGTCTCCAGGATTGCGCCCTGGGCCAAAGGCAGGCGCTAAACCGCTGCGCCACCCAGGGATCCGATAAATTTTCTTTTATGTACTTTCTGTATTTTCCAAATGATCTCCAAGGAACATGTAACTATTTTTTTTAGTTAAAAAAAAAATACGATAGCAATTCTCTAAAGTAGAACATATTAAAGATCAAACACAGGCACTTATATGCAACAGCTATAAGGTTGAAATTTTATAATACTGAGAGAAAACAACTATATTGGTCTAACCACTAACTACAAGGGGCTATGAAATTTAAATCAATAAAAAAAATTCAGTTCTTCAGTTGTGCTAGCCATGTGCCAAAAGGCTCAACAGCCATGTATGGCTAGTGTTTACTGACTGGACAGCACAGAAACAGAACACTGCCATCATCATAGAAAGTTCTAGTGAACAGTGCTATCTTGAAATATACTATTCAGTTAGCCATAAACAAGAGTATTTTACCATATGACTAAAGAATATGGCTATGGTAAGAGTAATCAGTCCTGGACTTATATAATTAGACTTCTGATCTTACGCAAATAGAAACCTGGATAAAATATACAAAAATATATGAAACAACTGTTTTCTAATGCTAGTCAAAGGTAGTCCTAAGCTGTGACCCTTTAGTAAAACCTAAGTGAGCCACACTACTGCCCAAGTTTACTATCTAAAAGCACATACCAGGCAGCAAAGCAGGAAAAGAGACCTCAAAAACAGAGTACAGGAATAATACTGTGTTTAAACAGGCAGAAACAAAATTTTTAATTCAAATTTTAAAATTTAAAAAGTACAGAGGACCAGAGTTCCAGAAAGCTAAGGCAGCTAAAATACAAAGGCAGAGTACTAGAAAAGAGGGAGCTATGCAGAACAAGAGCTCTAGAAATCTGTATGATGTTCTTTTGAGTATATCTGAAAACAAAGCCACACAAGTTAAGGTAAGTAACTCTGCAAGGCTAGGCAAAGAAGAACTACCTCAAAGCTGTAAGCTGAACAACTCTAAGGCTTCACTCGGGGCTGGGGCAAATTTGAGTGCCAAAGCAGACAGAGTGTAAAGCTCTCACTGACCACTCAGGATATTCAGAAGGGACTCCAAAAGGATCACACCTTAGGAAGAGGCCTAAATTAGCCCTTGAGAAAAGACTGTTCCAGACCTGGCCTAATAAAGCTTAAAAACAGTGATCCACATGTAACTTAATTACCTACCAAAACAAATTTCAACACTCTTTAAAGAAAAACAGAATCCAACACTCAACAACACAGCACAATGTCCAACAACCAATAAAAATTACTAGCCCTGCAAAAATGTGACCCAAACCAAGGGGGGAAAACTTCAGCAACAATGAACCAAATCTGACATGACCCAGAAATGACAGGGGACAGAATTAGTAGACAAGAACTATAAAACAGCTATTATAAATATCTAAATAATTTAAAGGAAACCATGAATGCAATGAAGAGAAAATAAGAGCTGTTCTTTTAAAAGAATAAATGATCTGGAAGTGCCACTTTGCATTTTGTGATTCACCCCATAAAACTAGGGATTTGAAAAAAACCTCAAATAATGAAGGATCGGTACCATGAGTTATTAAATTAAAATCACCTCCTGCATTTAAAAAATAATTTTTTTTAATTTTTATTTATTTATGATAGAGAGAGAGAGAGAGAGAGAGAGAGAGAGGCAGAGACACAGGCAGAGGGAGAAGCAGGCTCCATGCACCAGGAGCCCGACGTGGGATTCGATCCCGGGTCTCCAGGATCGCCCTGGGCCAAAGGCAGGCGCTAAACCGCTGCGCCACCCAGGGATCCCCAAAAATAACATTTTTCATAAAAACCCTAGCAAATCAGTTTCCACAAAAGAAAAACAATCATTGCATTCAATTTCCTTGGTAACCTTAAAAAAGGGAAGAAATATATTTGGGACCCTATTTTAAAACCTAACAGTATAAAAGAAAAATGTAACTCATTAAGAAATGAAATTCTATTTATTTCAATTTCTAGTGTTAAACAAGCCCATCCATACCTATATTCAATGATATGAAATTATTAAAAGTAAAAAAAAAAAAAAAAGAAAAGAAAAATTATTAAAAGTTACTTGATGAAGCATTAACCAGCATAACTGGTTATAACAGGCAAGCTCTGGAGCCAGACTGGTTAGATCTGAATTCCAACTTGGTCATGTTCTAGCTGTGCGACCCTGGGCAAGGTTTCTTAACTTCTCCATTCCTCTGTTTCCTCATCTGTAAAGTCAAGATAACAACTCTACCCACCCCATCAGGTTATTATGAGGATTAAATGAGTTAAAGACACATCAAGTTCTTAGAACAGAGCCTCATACGTAGTTAACACTCAACAAATGTTAGCTATTATTTATCCATGTACAGAATCAGCACTCTGATAGAATTTAATGTATTCACAATGCTCTAAAAAAATCAAATTAGGTACTAAGCATACGAACATAAGTTAAGACATTTCTAACTGAAAAAATTTTAAATCAGGTGAGGGAAACATTCATTAATATAATTAATTATCCTGGCAAGACTAAGATGTGTAGGACCATAAAAACAGTATGAACAAGGAGCCCAAGGGAGTAAGAAATTATTTGGGTGATGTAAGGGGGCATTACTATGGAAGTTACAGGAGAAAGAACTTTCAAGCCAAATCTCGAAATCCCACAGGATTCAACATCCTATGAAAGAAAGAGGAGAGGCACCTGGGTGGCTCTGTCACTTAAGTGTCTGCCTTTGGCTCAGGCCATGATCTCAGGGTCTTGGGATCAAGCCCAGAGTTGATCCCTGAATAAGCTCCCTACTCAGCAGGGAGTCTGTTTCTCCCTCTGCCCCTCCCCACCTTGCTCACTCTCTCTCGATAAATAGATGATAGATAGATAGATAGATAGATAGATAGATAGATAGATAGATAGATAGATAGATCGGGGAGGCGAGGGGAGAGGAGAGGGAGAGGAGAGGGAGAGGAGGCCAGCAAGCCTCCATTACAGGCAAAAGAAACAATAAAGTGAATGGGCAGCAATTACTTGCAGAATTTAATGAGCCCTGGACACAGGTGCTACAATTTCCATTTTTTAAGTGTTGTACCAATCCACTATCTCCCCAACAAATACCTGTCTACTGTACCTTTCACCAGTTTGGGGTTTGTGTTTTCTAATATCATTGGCACATGGTAGGAAGCCTCCTACACTCAGCTAGAATTAGCCAGGTTGTGTTTTCTAACTGCCTTCTGACTTTTGGAAATTTAAATAAACAAAATAATCAACAGCGAATTTATGTAAAAGCCCGTAAAAATTATAGTTCAACTTTAAAATTAACGAATTATGCTTATAATAATTTGTCAATTATCAAAGAAGTACCTTTCCCTGGCAGCTCACTAGTCAAACAGAAGGGTGTTCCCATCCCTCAGAGAATATCTTGGCTATCTAGTTTCAAAAATGGGGTGGGGGTGGGGATTAACTTCTGAGAACTCCACAGTTAAACTTCTCTCTGCAGACCTAAAAACACAAAATCCCTCTAATGCGGGTATATAATGTTTTTTTTCTCATGGGAAATGAATAGGATTAGCAATTTACAAACTTGCTCTTTATTGTACTAAAGTCATACTAAGGTTTATCCACACTGTATCTATAATTAAATCTTATTATATATTACAATCAATGAACAAGTAATGATTACAAAGTTCCTATGAGAAATTTCTCAATTCCAAAATATGCTAACCCACAATTTAGCGTTGCTACTAAAAATGAGAAGCGCCCAAACACAGGAGCACCTTCAAAAAAGGCATTCCACTTACATCAGATCTTCTTATGGGCTAGTTTCTTCCCCAGAGGAAATAATAAAAAGGGGCTCAGATACCATCTCCCTTTGCAGCAACTCCCTCAAAAGGGGAAATCTCACCAGCTCACTCTAATACAAATGTTAACTCAGACCTCCTCCGATACTTGAAAACATGAAGAAATATCATATGCAGAAGGCTGAAACGATGTGGGTAATATGCAGATGTTGTTTAATACTATTCTGGACACCCCCAAAAAAGGTACAATGAAATAACTGAGGGAGGGACGTCTAGGTGGCTCAGCGGCTGGGCGGCTGCCTTCGGCTCAGGTCATGATCCCAGGATCTGGGATCCAGTCCCACATCGGGCTCCTGCAAAGAGCCTGCTTCTCCCTCTGCCTGTGTCTCTCATGAATAAATAAATAAATCTTTAAAAAAAAAGAAAGAAAAGAAAGAAATAACTGAGAGGTGAAAGTGTATTAGCTTCCTGACATTTGTTTTTGTTTTTTCTTTTTTTAAAGATTTTATTTATTTATTCATGAAAGACACACAGAGAGGCAGAGACACAGGCCAAGGGAGAAGCAGGCTCCATGCAGGAAGCCTGATGTGGGACTCAATCCCAGTACCCCAGGATCACGCCCTGAGCCAAAGGCAGACACTGAACTGCTGAGTCACCCAGGCGACTCGCTGTTTTTGTTTTAAAAAATAATAATAAATTAAGCTAAATCCAAAGAATAAAGTCACTCCTGAAATTAACATACTTAAGACTAGTATAAATTGGGATGGGGGTTAGATAAATGAGTGGATATACAATAAAGGTTTAAACTATCACAGCTATCAAAGATTTAGCTGCTTCAATTTAAGCAGAGTATCAGATACCTTTTAAACATGGTGTAATAAATGCCTGATAACTTAAGTGTTCAAAACTCTAGATTGAAAGATGTTACTGTGATCCATATTGTTACTCACCAGTTCCTAAATTATTCAAGATGTGAAAAGATTTTATAGTTATACAAGCAAATTAAAATGTATAGAAAGAAAGAAGATGTGGTTTATGTATACAATGGAATATTACTCAGCTATTAGAAATGACAAATACCCACCATTTGCTTCAACGTGGATGGAACTGGAGGGTATTATGCTGAGTGAAGTAAGCCAGTCGGAGAAGGACAAACATTATATGTTCTCATTCATTTGGGGAATATAAATAATAGTGAAAGGGAAAATAAGGGAAGGGAGAAGAAATGTGTGGGAAATATCAGAAAGGGAGACAGAACGTAAAGACTGCTAACTCTGGGAAACGAACTAGGGGTGGTAGAAGGGGAGGAGGGCGGGGGGTGGGAGTGAATGGGTGACGGGCACTGGGTGTTATTCTGTATGTTAGTAAATTGAACACCAATAAAAAAATAAAAATAAAAAATAAAAATAAAATAAAAATAAAATAAAATAAAATAAAATGTATAGAAAGTATTTGTAGTTCACTTTTTTGTAAAGGAAATTGTGAGAAGTATTTGCAGAGAAGAAAAGGTTATTTATGTCCACTACCCAACAATTACTTCAATGAAAATGACATGCTGACAGGTACCTTAATAATTCTGCTGCAAAAAAACTTTGATATTCCTTGACATGTGTTACAAAACCAAAAGCAGCTTTGTTCATAAATCTGGCAGTCTAGTGACGCCTTGTGACCAAACTGATTAACTACATGTCAAAATTTAAGAAAGTCAAAAACTTATTAAAAACCGTAAATAGTCCAAAAAAAAAAAAAAAACCACCAGTAAGTAGTCTTTGCCTCAAATATATATTTGTTAATTTTTAAATTAGTGAGATATATAAATATATAAATGCTTAAAATATATTGGTAGATTAAGCATATAAATATATAGCAAGAAAAAATATATATATAGCGTAAATAATAGTTGTATGAACCGCTGAGTACCCCCACCTCAAGTAAACAAGAACCCTCTGTCAGATACTTTACGAACCCCTGTGCACCTTCTCTGCCTCAGAGGTAGAGACCAGACCAGACCAACAAGCTCTTCTTCTGCACATAGACTCTAACGTCCTCTGTACATATCCCCCAATGATACAGCACAGTACCACACTTCTGACAACCGAGAAGCAATCCCAGACTTAGCTGCACGAAGTCAGACGGGTCCACCAGCTTTACCACTCCCTCTAGCCCCTCTGAACAAGAGCACATCCTTCTTTTGTCTCATTCTCACCCTTCAAAAAGACCTAAGCCAAGTTCTGCTTCCTCCTCCAACTACTAAAGCTCCCAAGGATTGATTTCTCTTTTCTCTGAATTACTGCACTTTCAGAGAATCATATTGTTAAACCCTAATCTGTTCTCAAATTATTACAAATACACAACTGTTCCCCAAATGGACTTTAAGATACTTTCACAGTATGGGAGCACTTCGAGTTTCACAGCACCTGGGTCAGTATAGCTGCAGTAACTGGTATCTGAAACTACTCATTACTTGGAAGCAACTTAAAATTCAACAAGCCAGCTGCAGAACTGAACATTTTTTAAAAAGTCAAAATGGTAAATGCTATGTTGTGTGTGTTTAAAAAAAAGAAAAAAAAAATCAGCAAGCTACCAGTACTTTCATTAGGCAGAAAGTAGATGCTTTCTTAATTTAAAAGAAATGTACTTTTTTTTTCCCTCTTTTCTCATTCTGGATTCCCTACTTTTAGCTGAAATTACAAGTCATTCCTATTATACATCAAGGACACATGACCAAGATGCCATAGGTGACATTCTAGCATTTATGGCCATCCTAAACTTCACATGATACTGCTTTTTGAAAACTGTTCTAAGTCTTAGCTTCAGTCTACCCAAATATGGACACACTGAATTGTGAATCCAAATGGACACACAGAATCATTTATTAAGAATGAAATAGCCTGTGATGGACTCCTAGCATGGGTGAGAAGTCCTAAGGCTTCTGAGGCTTTGGGGTTGCTTGTTTCCACAGCTTAACTTATTAGCTTATCCAGTATAAGGTACCATGAGATAACTTTTTATAAAGATTTTATAAAACAAAATCTTAAGTATATTGAAATACTTCTAAGAAAATCTTATAGACTTCTGCCATCTTTCCACTCTTCAATCAGGTGAGAACAGCGCAACAGCCCAACTTGGTTCAATCATTTATAGAATCCTAGACAGGGATCCCTGGGTGGCGCAGCGGTTTAGCGCCTGCCTTTGGCCCAGGGCGCGATCCTGGAGACCCGGGATCGAGTCCCACGTCGGGCTCCCAGTGCATGGAGCCTGCTTCTCCCTCTGCCTATGTCTCTGCCTCTCTCTCTCTCACTGTGTGCCTATCATAAATAAAAAAAATAAAAAAATAGAATCCTAGACAAGTTACAGCCACCTTGTATGCTAAGAGTTAATCTCCCTGCATGCCATACTTGCATTGCATAGTCCTTGAGTACCATATGTGCAGGACAGATACAAAAAATGTCAAAGGAAATCTGGTTGTCTAAGACAAATTAGTAAAACAAATCCCGAATGTCCCATTAGCATGTATGATGTAAGTTTATATAAAAAGACTGCTGATGAACGAAGGGTCTGAAAACATCTCCACAGTGCTAAACAGCACCAAAGTGGGTATCAATAACATTAACATTAATGCAGGACCCAACTAAATTCCATAAAAGAACACCACTCTGAACTGCCTGCCAAAAAAATTAACTACAACTTTGAAAAATCTTCCTTTAGCCAGTTGAGACCTCAACTACAAATCCTAATTTGCACTACCAGAAGTGGTAATGGGCCAACATGAGCATGACCCGCAGACTGCTTAGGTGATCTCCAGAGAAAATACAAAATGATCCATCAGGGCACCTGGGGCTCAGTCAGTTAAGGGTTTGTTTGCCTTCAGCTCAGGTCATGATACTAGAGTGCCAGGATGAAGCCCCATATCAGGCTCCCTGCGCAGTAAGGAGTCTACTTCTCCCTCCCACTCTGTGCCACCCGCCCCCGCCCCCCAAGCTCATGTTCTCTCTCATTCACTCACTCACTCTTTCTCAAATAAATTTTAAAAATCTTTCCAAAAAATGATCCATCAGGGAACAGTAAGAATTTATTAGCACTTCTATTTTTTCCTGAAAAAGTTTCTGCTAATACTTAACATATGGAGTTAATGTTAAGACCCTCACTGAGTCTCTGCTAAATGGCCATGTCACCAAAAGGCTTAAGTGTAAGGCTAACCCAAAGAGGGTTGACAACATGCTGGGCAATGCATAGTGATGGTAGGTGCTAAGCAAGAATTTAGTTTAAACCAAACAAATCCTGATCACAAAGGCAAAGTAATTTTGAAAAATTCCTGCAAAAGAAATTGTAATTGAACGTAATACCAATATCACAAGCACCAATGGGGAATAGGGGTTGAGTTCAAGTTTCTCTTACTCAATGAAGTAAAAAGAATCTTTATTAGAAGATCTACAAGAGGAAGGCCAAAAGAAAAAAAAAAAATCACAAAGTTAATCAAAACTACCTTGTAAATAAGTCTGTTTCCTATCAGTAAGAATGAACAAACACTACCAGAAGTGTGAAGTGCCCACTATTGCCCTATTAGCTAAGAATGGAGTATGTGTATCCAATTTTTAAGTAAACAAAGATGCAAAACTCAAAATCTTTTACTGAGAGAACATTCTTATAAGAGGATTATTTTTAGAAAGTAAAAAAAAAAAAAAAAAACTGTGAGAAAAATGACATTAGTTACCAATCTAACAAAATCCAAATGCTCTTAAAAGTTAAAGAGTAATGTGCTTGAACATGAAATAATACCTGTATGCAGAAGTGATGTTTTACGTAATGGTAAAGAGGAACAGCAAGAGAATTTACGTCTGATACTCAAAGCTCTCTTATCTAGATTAGGCAAATATACAACTAACTTTAATGTAAATGCAGTAGTCACCAGTACTGTCAACCAAGTATTTCAGGTTCTCTTCCTAGGCTGCACTGTCCTGTCTCCTTAAAGTTAGGGAAGGCCAGGTGACCTGCTCTGACCAACGAAACCGGAACCACACATCCTTTATGAAAGCAAACTGACAAGCCTGAGTGATTGGCTATGCTCTTCTTCCCTTTATGACAGTGACAGCCAGCGCTCCAGATGGCGGCAGCTCTTCTGCCTGCCTAGCTGCCGAAGTGAGATGAGGTAGCCTGTGACTACATATAACATGAGTAAGAAGTCATCTGTTAAAAGCCACTGAGGTTTGGGGGTTGGTTGTTAGCACAGCTGAACTTAGTTTACCCAGTGCAAGGTAGCCTGAGGTAATTTTGAATGGTAATAAAGAATGGTAGAAGTCCTAAGGAAGAATATTCTGTTTTACTCAACATCTAACTGCTCAGTCTTGTTAAAAGGGGGTGAAATTTTTAAAACCACTAGTTTCTCCATTTGGTGACTAATAACTTTCAAGTCTGCTTAAATAAACAGCTTTTGGCCATTTTGTGTAAGTTCCTCTCAAAAGGATTTTAAACTTTTACAAGTCTTTTAAACAGAATTCAGCTTTTAGTTTATACACAAAAGCTTACCACTAAGTAATTCAATCCAGTTCTGGACCGTTTCTGGAGGTTGAGTCTCCTTAACATGCTTTAGAGCTTCATCAAGAAGAACATCCCCTGTTGGAGCATCTGACTTACAGATCACCTAAAATGTAAGCAGTAAGAATGAAATGATTCACTAATTCATTCTTCTGACTTCATCTCTTTAAATGAAAAACTTAAACAATTATACAAATAGTTCAATTCATTATACTTAAACTAAAGCCCCTAGTGTCAAGGTTCATATTTTAAATTCTCTATTAAGAAATACAACATTAAAAAAAAAGAAAGAAAAGAAATCCAGTATTTAACCTAACCAGATTTGGCACAATAATGAATGAAAATAAAGTTCCTATGCAAGAATTAGTAAAGCAAAAGGCTAGAACAGTTTTTACTCACTGTTAATGCTTTTCATTGCTAACTTTGGGCTATTTAATCAAGAAACTCATTTTTTTAAACATTTATTACTTACAAAAACAAAATTATATACAATTATATACTCAATTCAGTATATGATAAAGGTGGCATTTTCCAGCAGTGGAGAAATGAATTTTTCAATAGGTATTACTGAAACAACTGGCTAACCAATTAGAATTAAAAATTAAATAAGACTTGGCTCCTCAAAGCTTATACCACAATGAAAGACAAAAATTTAAATATTAAATATAATTTGGGGGTGAACAATTTTTTTCAAAATGTGACAACTAGCAAAAACCTTGAAAATACCAAAAGGTTTGGTAACAAAATTTTTAAACACTACAAAACTTTTTAAAGCTAAGACAGGTACAGAATCCATCTAACAGTGGAAAAAGACAAAGGTGGGGAATGAGGGAAGAAAATGTCATATACTGCTTTGGCCAAGTATTAAATTTCTGCAGCCTTCACTGAGTTCTTGGCTAAGTAACAAATTTCTAGTTGAAATTCTGTAATATCAAACTTTAATCTGTTACATTAACTTTATGTTAGCTATTAAAATGTCATAAAATTTAATAATATTTTTTAAATGCAGTTCTCCCTTAAACTTGTCCTCAACATGTATCCTTCACCTTTCTGCTCAATCTTCTGAAAGGCTAAAAAAATATACAACGATATGTCTCTGAGACAGTGTGACCCAACAGAAATATAATTAGAACAAAAATGCAAGCCACAAATCTCTTTTTAAATATTTGCAGTTATATTAAAAAGGAAAAGAAATGAATGGAATTAATTTTCAGATATTTAACCCACTATTAGCCAAAACATTAACATGTAATAAATATTTTTAAATTGAGATATTCTACATTCTTTTTCCATTTAAAAATTTCCAATTTTTGGGCAGCCCCAGTGGCGCAGCGGTTTAGTGCTGCCTGCAGCCCAGGGCGTGATCCTGGAGACGCTGGATCGAGTCCCACGTCAGGCTCTCTGTATGGTGCCTGCTTCTCCCTCTGCCTGTGTCTCTGCCTCTCTCTCTCCCTCTCTGTCTCTATGAATAAAAAAATAAAATATTTAAAAATAAATAAATAAATAAATAAAATAAAATAAAATAAAAATTTCCAATTTTTAAATTTTTAAAAATCCAGTGTGACTTACATGTCTCAATCTCACTAGCCACATTTCAAGTGTCTAGCTCACAGACACATGGGGCTAGTGGCTATGGTGTTGGCAGATATAGAACATTTTCATCATCACAGAAAGTTCTATTGGATGGTACTACTCTGGACCATGCTTTTACTAAGCGGTCAGAGAGAGCAAGAAAAAAGGAGAACCTTCGCAGAAAAAAGTTGTTTGCTTATATAATGTGGACACGCCACCTGTTCTGACCTCCCACTTACTCCTTAAATTCACTGCAATCTGGCCTCAACATCCACCTCAGATCCACTCGGAGACACATCTCGTATCCAGTCACAATAACCTGGGTATAGGCAGATCTTTCTTCTGAAATTCTGTCCCCTCCATCTCTCGCAGATGGACTACTCTTCTCCATCACCTCTTCAATTATTCTATTCCATTTATTTATCTTTATCTCTCACTCGGATTAAGTTTCCTAACTAACTAGTTTCCCCAAACTAGTTGTAGCCCTTTTCAATCCATTCTCACTTATCTTTCTAAAGAGCAAATCTTATCATGATCTCTCACGGTTTCTGCTTAAAACTCTTCAATGCCTCAGAGTAGCTCTAAAGCCCTTAATAAAATTCAGCAATATGTGGCCCACTAGTAAATATGCCCTTCCCACACCTTTAATTTCTATTTAGTGTATTTCATCTTAGAGTGGTGCCTCATTCTTAAATATGAACAGTTAACCAAGAATAACAAGACACTGAAAGAAAACCTTCAATACCAAAGAAACCAAGATAGAAAGTAACTTGAAGAAAAGAAATTTTCAAAAGAACCATAATATTATTAGAAATTTAAAAAGATAATTACATCCATGAAACAAGAGGTCATGATTTTTTAAAAAAAGTCTCCTGGAAATCAAAAATATTAGAACCACACAGAAAATTCAAGAGAGGGCTTAAAAAAAAAAGAGAGGCCAAGAGAATGCCAATTATATCTTAATAAAGCTAGGAAATTAAGAAACAAAGAAAAAAAAGGACTAGTCAAAAGTCCGTATCAAACTTAGAGTTCTAGAAAATAGAGCAAAGAAGATACAAGAAAAAAGAAAACTTTAAAAAAAAATAAAAAAAAAAAAAAAAAAAAAAAGAAAACTTTCTAAAACCAAAACTAAATATTTCTATACTCAAAGAGTCCATGCATAATGAATTTTAATATATGTGCTGTCAAAGTGAGCACAACATAATGAATTTTGAAAGATCCACATCAAGGTATACAACTTCAGAACACGAGGGACAAACAGAAGATCTGAAATGCTTCCAGACAGGCAAACAGGTAGCACACAAAGAATGAAAATCAAAAGGGCGGGAATCCCTGGGTGGCGCAGCGGTTTGGCGCCTGCCTTTGGCCCAGGGCGCAATCCTGGAGACCCGGGATCGAATCCCACATCGGGCTCCCGGTGCATGGAGCCTGCTTCTCCCTCTGCCTATGCCTCTGCCTCTCTCTCTCTGTGACTATCATAAATAAATAAAAAACTTAAAAAAAATAAATTTTAAAAGAAAATCAAAAGGGCACCAGACATTAACAGCAACTCTGTATACTAGAGGACAATGGGGAAAGAACTTCAAACTTACATGGGAAAATAAATGAAATCTAACATTCTATTCCCAAACTGTCAAATAAAAATGAGGTAAAGAAATTTTCAAGCACACAAAGTCTCAAAACATTTTTCTCCCACAAGGATGAAAAAAATATTAGATCCAGAAAACAGAGTTAAAATAAAATGTGACAGGAAGTCCCAATAGAACCAAACCATAGGGATGCCTGGGTGGCTCAGGGGTTGAGCGTCTGCCTTCGGCTCAGGGTGTCATCCTGGGATCCGGGATCGAGTCCCACATCCGGCTCCCTGCATGGAGCCTGCTTCTCCTTCTGCCTGTGTCTCTGACTCTCTCTCTCTCTCTCTCCTGTCTCTCATGAATAAATAAATAAAAAATCTTAAAAAGAAAAAAAAAAGAACCAAACCATAACCAGTCCAGACTGGAGCACAAGGTAAATTCTAATGTAGTTACCTTATGTATTTGGACATTTGAAAACTAATAATGCTAGTTTTTCTCTGAGGGAGCATGTAAGAAAAAAAAAAAAAAAAGGTACAGAAAAGTTTTTTTTTTTTTTTAAAAGAAAAATTTTAAAACTATAAAAAAAATGAGGAGCATCTGGGTAGCTCAGTTGGTTAAGCATCTGCCTTCCGTCAGGGTCCTAGAATCGAGCCCCATTGTCAGGCTTTCTGGTCAGCAGGGAGCCTGCTTCTCCCTCACCCTCTGCCTGCTGCTCCCCTGCTTTTGCTGTCAAACAATTAAAATCTTTAAAGAAAAAAATTGAGGGGCACCTGGGTGGCCCTTCAAGTGTCTGCCTTCAGTTCAGGTCATGATCCCGGAGTCCTGGAATACAGCCCCACTTGGCTCTCTGCTCAGTAAGGAAGAACCTGCTTCTCCCTCTCCCTCTGTCCGTCCACCGTCCCCCCCCCCCCGCCCCCCATTGCTTGTGCTCTCTAGCTCTCTCCTTCTAATAAATAAATAAAATCTTTAAAAAAAAAAAAAAAGGAAAATATCATAGGATATAACCAAACTCTACAGGATTGATATAATAATATAAAACAATCGTATGGTTTTACAAAAAATTATGACGTAACTCTATTAGGAATGTTGGGGATGGAGGTAAGTGGTAAGAAAGACAAATATTCAACTTTTTTTTTTTCTCATCTTTTCTAATAGAAAGTAAAAAGCATTTCAAACTGATTTATCAAGAGATGGCAGGGTTGCCTGGCTGGCTCAGTGGGTAGAGCATGTGACTCTTGATCTTGGGATTGTGAGTTCAAGTCACATGCTAGATATAAAGATTACTTAAAAATAAAATCTTTTAAAAAAGTGAGAGATGGCAGTATAAGCTCATTTACAAATATGGACATAATATGGACATAAATGCCAAAAGAAATAACTAAGAGAACTAATAAAAGCAAGTTGAAAAGTCAACCCCAAGAGGTGTCATTTCCTAACCCCTGGAACCTCATCCCTAGTAAATCTATAGATGAGATAACATTAAATTAGATATGGAGATGTTGGGGCACTTGGGTAGCTCAGTCAGTCAAACATCTGCCTTTGGCTCAAGTCATGATCCCAGGGTCCTGGGATCGAGCCCCATGTCAGGCTCCCTGCTCAACAGGAAGTCTGCTTTTCCCTCTGCCCTTTCCCCCTGCTCGTGATCTCTCTCTTTTTCATTCTCTCAAATAAATAAAATCTTCCCCCCAAAATTCTAAAAACTAGCCAAAAATAACTATTTACACAGTCCTACACAGTAGTGAAGGCAGAGATGTAAAAAGTACTCATATTCTGCTAAAAAGCCTAACAGCCTATGGATAGTTAACTTGCATGGTAACACTTTTGAGTTTTAAAACAAAGTTAAGTAGAGTCTTTCCAAAGTGTGGCTTTAAGAAGCAGCAATGAAGTTTGGAGTCTTTCTGAATATGTAAGATGTAGTGGCCAGTGAGCCTCACAACGAATTACATTAGTCATTATGTACAAAGAACCAAGAAACCAATGCAAAAAACACATAGAAACATGACTTCCAATAAAGTCTTAACTTTAAAATCAACTTCCTCTTTATTTCTTTAAATCTGTTAATAGAAACTTCCGTTTTTAGGTAGCACAAACTCTTTAAAAGGGAGATGTTATTTAGCATTCTTCTTACCTTTCTTGTTAACAGACTCTTACGTCTCATTCCACAAGCCTCTAGTTGTAACCTTCCTCTCAGTGCTAATTCAATTAACATACAGCCACGTAATCCAGATGATATACAGTCATTCCAAAATGATGTGTAACCCTAGTTTAAAAAAAGGGGGGGGAGGGGAAGAAAACAAAATAGTTAATTTACTTTGAATTCAGATTCAAAAAAAATAGAAATAGCCTTAACCCAAGTTATTTTTGGTGCCTTATATGTCTTTTCATAATTTGTAATTTTAAATAAAGTACTAAAAATTACAATTATTATAATCTAGATTAATCTAGATTTTTCAGGTGTTTGTCTTTTCATCACTAATCTTTACATGCAGATAAACAAATAGCTTTGGAAGTCAGAGGTTCTGGGGCGCCTGTGTGGCTCAGCCAGCGGTTGAGCATCTGCCTTCAGCTCAGGGCATGATCCCAGGGTCCGAGATCGAGTTCCACATTGCGCTCCTTAAAGGGAGCCTGCTTCTCCCTCTGCCTATGTCTCTGCCCCTGTCTCCCTCTCTCCCTCATAAGTAAATAAATAAAAATCTTTTTTAAAAAGGAAGCCAAAAAGGAAGCCAGAGGTTTAAAGTACAATGTCTTTCATTCTTCATGAAATTATGTTTACTAGGCTCTTTCAGATTCCAAGGACCCAGCTCATTCACTCAGTTAACCTCTGATGATAGTGGCTTATTATTAGTACTGGTGGGCAAGTTTAAGCTCAGGAAAAACAATCTAGCCAATGTGGCCTCAGAGAATTAAAACATTCATTCAGTGCCTTTTAGTATAAAAACAAAGCTAATTTTGAGAGAATATGTATTAGGAAATTTATCTCAGGGCCCACTGCCCAAAGTTCTGAATAACAAACATTGTAAAGAGATTTAGATGCACTCCCCCTCCCTCACCCAAGAGAAACTTATGGGCAACAACCAATGTGGAAGAAAAACCAGATAGAATAGAGACTGCCACACATCTAGAAGATCTGGGGATACTTAAATCAACCAGATGAAGTCTAGGCACTTTTTCAGAGTGAATAATTGGAGTTCCCCAAAATATGAAGCCATGAACTCTGCCACCTACTAATTTGAAGTACCCAACTCTGAGGAAAAAGCAAAATTTGGTTCTCAGAACAGGGTAACATAGAATCTTGGTAGGAAAAAGAGCAGGCCAATCAATTCTGTGAAGAATGGAGAGCCTAGGATTCGGTAGGGGCCTAATCCTTTGGTTCTGTCACTTTCTCAAGATCAATCCTGGTACTTTGCCAGGTCACGTCAGCCTATGTATCAGAAGATGACTGACCAACCATCAAAGTCCCTGGATTCCTCTACTGACACAGGGACTTATTAAATTAGCCTAATGAAGCCCACTCCTAAGGGAAAAGGCTTTGGGAAAGTGAGAATTTGGATCAAGGGAGCCACAGAGGGATAAACAAAGTATCAGTTTAGAGGCCAATTTAAATATGAGGCAGGCAAAGCAGAAACTGGATTCAAGAGAATACTTTTAAACTTAATAAACGGTAGGGGTCTGAGTAAGGTAAGACTGCCAGCGGTTCAGCAAGGTAATTTTAGTAAAGACCATTAAGTTACAGAGGCTATGTAAAAATCCATGGCCTGTGTACTCACACCAATTAAAGCCCTGGAAGGCCTGGGCATGGATTCCACATGAAATCAAAGTTACAGATGTCTGGCTTCTACTCAACTGGACATACAGCTGGAACTCCCAGGTAAGCCTTTACAAACTGTATACAACAAAATACCCCTTGTGAGGCAGTAATGCATGTGGACAGTACCACACCCTGTCTCTGTCTACAAGCCTGGAAATTCCAGATGAATAGTATTGAAAAGCTCACATTTGCTAGCAGAGGATGAAATATGTCTCCATCTCAACTGCTCGGAGGGTAATGGTATACCCAGAGATGTTAGCAAAATGGAGTCTTTAATGACAGATGTTAAAGATCTACATTTAAGTGAATGGCTTTGGGGCATTACCACTAAAAGACATATACTTAAATAGAATTATATTCACATGGGAAAGCTGACAAATGGGCATGGACCTATAGCAAAACATGATCAGGAATTAACCAGGTAGGGGGAGGGAAGAGAGAGAGAGAGAAGAATACTAAGAAGGGCAAGATTTAAAAAATCTGAATGGTATAACTGGATGAGATGACAATGCCATCTTTGAAATTAAGTATATCAGAGGAAAAGCAGTAGACTGTATGAAAGTCCAGTCAATCTGGCCGTGATGTAGGCCAGCAAGAGTCTGCAGTGAATTCATGCCACAACACATGTACGACAGACCAGCAGTGGTGAAGAAATTACTCAAAATTATAAATGCCAAGGAGCCCTTTAATCTTTTCATCTCTAGTGCCAATCTTAAAACTACATTTCATCAATCCCAAAACAGACATTTTAAAAGCTTATATAAGCTTATTAAAGTCTCTATATGCGATGATGAATATCAACTAGATCTATTTAGAAGGTATTTCACAGCATTTGTAAATCAAACCATCATGCACTACACCTTAAATTTACACAGTGATGTTTCTGTCCATTTTTTTTTTTCAATAAAATCTCCAATCTCTAAAATCGGGATGCATCTCAAAATAAGATGGTACCTTAAAGGAAATGTCATATTATAGCTACTGAACTAACTTATATCCATGGAAGAGAGAAGAGACATGTGGCAAAGTTACTTGGAGTACTTAAAACTCAGTACAAGACTGGATGACTGAATAACTATATCCAGGCAGGCTGCCAAACCACCTGCGTTCTCAATGAAAAAGATTTTACAAGGGCAGATCAATAACAACCACTGCCCAAAGGATTTCATCTTCAAACCATTAATCTCTGAAACAATTACAAGAACCTGTAATCCACGTAGGATGGTCATATTTTCAGGGCAATGATGTGTTTATGCCCCATAAAAATATACCTTGTCTGTTAAGCAGTGCAAGCCAGCCACATTAAAAATAACAGAACAGGTGAGGAAGACTTGGAAATATAAAAGACTTTACGATTTGGCTCAAAAGGCACAACTAGCTACATTTGCAACCATGCTGTAAAGAAGGTAAAGAAGCCCCAATAATGACTATGTATTCGGGGATACCACACAGCTCTGGCACTTAGAAGTCAATAATCATCTCAGATCCCTTAATGAGTTTGAGATTCTACCGCCAGCAATGGAACATCTTCTTGTCCGTGGCTGGTCTAAGGATAGGTACTCAAAGTGCAGGGTCACACTAAGGGAGGACCACTGACCAATCAACTTACTGATGAAGCAGTAGCAGCTGCCCTAGAAATACCAGCAGCCATGGGACCTTGGGGATGTCCCCACTCACTGTACAAGAAACAACTGGAGGTTAGAAAATTACTTTGGGGCCCTACAAGTTTGTGATCAAAAACCAGTTCCAATATTTTCAAACACAAGGACAGGAGTGGCAGAGATATTCCCACAAAATACAGAGAGACGTGACTTCATTTGGTTCATGAGCCCAAAACAAGAGGGAACATACAAGAATAGAGGATGTACTAAGACTCCAATATGGTCGTACTGATGAGCTGGGATGCTATAAAGTTTTTAAAAGGCACATTTAAAGATACCATGTGCTGGGACACCTGGGTGGCTCAGTGGTTGAGCCTTTGGCTCAGGGCATGATCCTGGAGACCCACGTCGAGATCCCTGCATGGAGATCGAGTCCCACGTCGGGATCCCTGCATGGAGCCTGCTTCTCCCTCTGCCTGTGTATCTGTCTCTTCTCTGTGTCTCTCATGAATAAATAAATGCTTTAAAATACACACACACACACACACACACACACACCATGTTCAGCTCGCAAGGCCATCAACAAAACTAAGAATAGAACACAAGAGACAAGGAATCCAAGGGCCCTGGAAATGAATTCAAAGCACTTCTACTTGCCTTTCACCATCTCCTTTAATAACAATAAATAATAACAGCTAAGTAGAAACTTTCCCAATGGGATGCCTGCTAAATTAATTACAGAGTCCTTCAATCAAACTTTTGTTGTTCAGAGTCCCTGGCATAACAGAGTCCTCAGACAAATGCCCAAACTTTAGGGCAGACCTTCTGAGAAGACTGTGGAACATAAACTGAGATAAATTACCTTTATTTTATAGTATGTCATTCAGAAGCAAGGAGCCAAGCAGAAAGAATGAATGGTACAATAACAAATGAGGCAATGATCTTGTGGATATGCTCTGCAGACACAATTCTTCCCTTGGTGGGAAGTTCCAAGTTCTAAATTTAGGGGACAAAGGCTACAAAAAAGCCCAACATTCTACATGTCCAAGCAACAACCTCCAACATAGCTTTTCCTCAACGATAAGAGGATACTTATTTGGATCTCTAGTTGCCTGATTCCCTTTATTTCTCTCCAGAGGCTCAATTTGAATGGAGAAGATGGTGTTTTATTGGGCCCCTAAAAATGCAAACACTGAGTTCCACCATTTGAGTTACGAGCTCCAGAAGTGCTTAATGAGAAACATTTTGTTGTTTAAGAATCAACTAGATAGGGGCATGTGGGTGGCTCAGTCAGTTAAGCATCTGCCTTCCACTCAGGTCATGATCCTATGGTCCTGGGATCGAGACCATTGTCAGACTCCCTACTTAGCAAGGTGTCTGCTTCTTCCTCTCCCCCTGCCTGTCCCCCCTACTCATGCTCTAATAATAAATAAATAAGATCTTTAAAAAAAAAAAAAAAAAAAAAAAAACAATAAAAAGCTTCTGCACAGCAAAGGAAGCAACCACCAAAACTAAAAGACAACCTACAGAATGGAAGAAGATATTGACAAATGATATATCTCAACATCAAAAAATAATAGCCCAATTAAAAATGAGAAGGCATGAATGGACATTTCTCCAAAGACGACACAGAGATGGCCAACAGACACCTAAAAAATGCTCAGAATCACTCACTGTCAGAGAAATGTAAATCAAAACCACAATGAAATATGAACTCACACCTGTCAGAATGGCAAAATTCAAAAACACAAGAAACTAGTTTTGGTGAGGATGCAGAGAATAAGGTACCCTCATGCACTGCTGGTTAGGAATTAAATTGGTCCAGCCACTGTGGAAAACAGTATGGAGATTCCTCAAAAAGGTAAAAATAGAAAAACCCTACAATTTAGTAATCACATTATTGGATACCCCAAAAACACAAAAACATTAATTCAAAAGTATACATACACCCCTGTGTTTATTGTATTATGTACAATAGCCAAGTTATGCAAGCAGCCCAAGTATCCACTGATAGATGGATAAAGAAGATGTGGTGCATGTGTACACACACACTAATATTACTCAGCCATGAAAAGAATGAAATCTTGCCATTTGCAAGAACATGGATAGATCTAGAGGGTATAATGCTATGTAAAGTAATTCAGAGAAAGACAAGATTTATAGGATTTCATTCATATGTGGAATTTAAGAAACAAAAAAAGAAACAAACCAAAAATCAAACTTTTAACTACAGAGAACTGATGGCTGCCAAAGGACGAGGTGGGTGGGAGGATAGGTGAAATAGGTGAAGGGGATTAAGAGTACACTTTCATGATGAGCACTGGGTAATGTATAGAATTGTTGAATCATTATATTATACACCAGAAATATAACACTGTATGTAAACTATACTGGAAGAGGGGATACAACCAGAGTATCATGTAAATATCATAAAAAGGATACAACTAGAAGTATTATACAATTTTCCCTCATATAACATGATATATATACCCATAACATGAAAAGGAGGTACAAAATAGTATAAAGTATGTTCCTAAGTTGAAATTTTATGTATACATACATACATGATATCATTAAGCATTAATACATAAAAACCCTCTTTAAATGTTCATACTGTTAAAGTTCACATTCAAAAAAGTTCTTATGGACCTTTAGTCAGGAAATATGTACAGAAAGATTTATGTAACTTATTTACACAGTGTTCATTACAAGTAAAATAACAGAAGCAAACTGAAAGTTAAAAGGACTAAGGGCATCTGGGTGGCTCAGTCAGTTAAATATCTGACTCTTGATTTTGACTCAAGATTATGAACGGGGGGTCAAGAATAAACCCGGCTGAGCATGGAGCTTGCCTGAATTTCTCTCCCTCTGTTCCTCTCTCTGCTCACAAGCACATACAAGCACTAAGACTAAGAAATCTCAAATAAAATGATTATGACTATAAGTGCACCTGCTTATTTCATAAACAAACATCAGTCCAACCTACCCATATTATCATTTATAATAGGGCAAATAAGGACTTAACAATTTAAGTGCCACATCCTAATTAATCTCATCCAGTCAGAAGCAAAATTAAACCTGATATCCCCAATTTTACAAAAGTAAAAAAGCACACATACACTAAAAGAATTAAGAAGACACACATAACACTAAGATATACATTTAAAAAAAAATTACACAACAGACAAATCCAAACTGAGGGACATTCTACTAAGTTAATGGGTAAGAACTAAAGGAAATCCTATTTAAAGAATTAAAGGAAAGAATGACAATGACTCATTAAGAAAGACAATGATTCATCAAATAGAGAATCTCAGGAAAGAGATGAAAATTCTATAGTTAAAATTAATAACTGTAATGGAAAGTTCACTAGAACTCAATAGTAGGTATGAAATGAAAAAGAACAGCAAGGAAAAAGAAAATGAAGAATGTCAAGTATATTTCAATTAAAAAAAAGAAAAAGAAGAAAGCCTTCAAGACTCCCAGGAGTAAAAGGACAATCTCAAAAAAGAGAGGAAAATGCAGGAAAAAGAACAGCTGAAAACTTCTCAAACTAGGAAAATAATCATCTAAGATCCAGATGCTCAACAAACTCCAAACTAGATAAACACAAAGAGGGCCACCCCGGTGGCACAGCAGATTAGCGCCACCTGCAGCCCAGGACGTGATCCTGGAGACCCTGGATCAAGTCCCAGGTCAGGCTCTCTGCATGGAGCCTGCTTCTCCCTCTGCCTGTGTCTCTGCCTCTCTCTCTCTATCTTTATGAATAAATAAAATAAAAATTTTTTTAAAAAATAGATAAACACAAAGAGATCATCAAACCTAGACACCTACTAATCAAACTTCTGAGAAAAATCTTTATCATATACAAAGGAACAACACAGTTACCAGTTAACTTCTCATTGCAAACTCTGGAGACTATAGAGACTAGAAGGCACTGAGAGAACACACTTGAAGCATTGAAAGAAAAAAATACGATCAACCAAGAATCTATACTCCGCAAAATTATCTTTCAAAAATGAATGTGAAACAAAAAATGAATTTGTTGCTAGCAGGTCAACCTTACAAGGTATTAACCAAAGGAAGTCCTGTTGCTAAAAGTCTGATGGTATTTCAAATCCATACAGTGGACAGATACAAAGGCAAATTTTAAAAAACTGTGTATTTCTGGGGCCCTTCGGTGGCTCAGTTAAACATCTGCCTTTGGCTGAGGTCATGATACCTAGATTCTGAGATCAAGCCCCATGTCAGGCTTCCTGCTCAGTGAGGAGGCTGCTTCTTCCTTTCCCTCTGCTGTATCCCGTTTGTGCTTGCTCTCTGTCAAATAAATAAATAAAATCTTTAAATAATTTTTAAAACTTCATTTTCTTTTGCCTTTTAAAAATTTATTTAAAAGCAAAAGTTGGGCAGCCCCAGTGGCTCAGCGGTTTGTTGCCACCTTCGGTCTGGGGCGTGATCTTGGGGACCCGGGATCGAGTCCCACGTCGGGCTCCCTGCATGGGGCCTGCTTCTCTGCCTCTCTCTCTCTGTGTCTCTCATGAATAGATAAATTTTAAAATCTTAAAAAAAAAAAAAAAAAAAGCAACAGTTGCAGAATGCCTGTGTGGCTCAGCAATTGAGCATCTGCCTTCAGCTCAGAGCATGATCCCGGGGTCTGGAATCAAGTCCTACATCGGGCTCCCTGTGAGGAGCCTGCTTCTCCCGCTGCCTGTGTCTCTGTGTCTCTCATGAATACATACATAAAAACTTTAAAAATAAAAATAATAATTTTTATGCAAAAGTTGCATAAAAATTAAGTATAAAATACCACTGTTGGGGTTATAACATAAATTTGTAATATTTTTTTAAAATTTGTAATATTTCTAACAATAATGCACAAAAGAAGGGGGAGTCAATAAAGCTATATTGAAGAAAAGTTTCTGTATTTTACTGGAATTAAAGGAGTATTAATTTGAAGAATGTGATAAAGACATAATTTCTAAATATTGAGAAAAAGATCTAAATTAATATAAAGAAGGAAGAAAAGAAGTAAGGGAGGAAACTTAAATGGTGTAACTTCCTACTTTAAGGAGGACAGAGGAACCAAAAGGATTATTTGACATAGAAAACAAAGAGCATAAGTGCTAGCATAAACCCAACTCTATCAATAATTATGTAATTGTGAACAATTTAAATACTCCAATCACAGATAAAAGACTGAGGCACCTGGATGGTCAAGCACCTGACTCTTGGTTTTGGCTAAGGTCGGACTTTTGGTTTCCACTGAGGTCATCGTCTCAAGAGTTGTGGGATGGTGTGTGGCAGGCTTCACATTAAGTGGGGATCTGCTTGAGGATTCTCTCCTCCTGCCGCTCTCCCCACTCAAGCGCATGTGCACATGCTCTTCTCTCTCAAATAAACATATCTTTTTTAAAAAAGATTAAAAAAACTGGTCAAAAAACCTTCAGAAATGAACCTCAGAATAAACCCCAGCAAGAAACAGAATTAGGTAATAAAAATCTTTACACAAAGAGGGTCACTGAGATGCAGAGAGAAGACCTAACCATATGCTGTCTACAAAAGACAGTTTAGATTCCAAAACACAAACAGGTTTTACAACAAAAAGAACATGCAAATACAAATCAAAGAAAACTAGAACAGGTATGTAAAGGACAAAGTAGACTTCAGAGTAAAAACTAAGAGGAACAAAGGAAAACATTTTCATATGATAAAGAAGTTAAGCATCAGGAAGATGTAACAATTATAAAACATATACATATCTAACAGATTCCCAAAATACATGAAGCAAAAACTGACAAGAGAAGAAAAATATACAGTAACAGTAATTGACTACACTGACAATAACTGATAGAACAAAGATACAAACTGAACAACCCTATCAACCAAGCTGACTTAAATGGCACTTATAAAACTCTCCAACAAACAAAAGTAAAATATACATGATTTTCAAGCACACCTGGAATATTCTCCAAGATGGATCATATGGTAGCCTATAAAACAATGCATTTAAAAGGACTGAAATCATATAAAGTATGTTTTACTCCAAGAGAATTAAATTAGAAATCAAAAGAATGAAATCTGGGAAATTTCCATTTAGAAATTAATCTATAGCTTCTAAATAATCCACTGGTCAAAGAAATCATCAAAAAAGTTAAGAAATATTTTGAACTAAATGGAAATAAACACACAAAGTATCAAAATCTATGGAACACAGCTGAAGTAGTGTTTAAAAAGAAATTTATATTTCCATTACATACCTATATTACAAAAGGTCTCAAATCAACAACCTCATCTCCCACCTTAAGAAACTAGAAAAAGAACAAATTAAATCCAAATCAATCGACAGGAAGAAAATAATAAAAATTAGTACAGAAACCAATGAAATGCAAAATACAAAAACTGGGATAAGGGGATGGATCTATGAAACAAAAAGTTATTTCTTAAAAAAAAAAAAAAAATCAAAGTTAAAACAGGAATGGAGGAGAGAGAGAAAGGCAGAGAAGAAAAAGATATGCAAATTACCAAAGTCAAAAATAAAACCAGGGGGCAGCTCTGGTGACTCAGTCAGTGGTTTAACACCGCCTTCAGCCCAGGGCGTGATCCTGGAGACCCAGGATCGAGTCCCACATCGGGCTCTCTGCATGAGGCCTGCTTCTCCCTCTGCCTGTGTCTCGGCCTCTTTCTCTTTCTTTGGGTCTCTCATGAATAAATAAAATCTCTAAAAAATAAATAAATAAAATAAAACCAGGGACATCACTTCCAAACCTACAGAAATTTAAAGGACTACAAGGAACACTATAAACAACTGTATGCCAAAAAATTAAATTAAATGAAATCTTCAAATTTCTGGAAAAACATATTACCAAAGCCAACTGAAGAAATAAAAATCGGAATAAACCCATAACAAGAAATAGAGTTAGGTAATAAAAATCTTTACACAAAGAGTGTCACTGAGATGCAGCGAGAATAAGGCTGACCACATGTGAAAAAACCTGAATAGAGGCCCTAGCCACAAGGAACTTTTTACAGGATTTGAAGCAGGTCATTTATACCTCTCTGTGTCTCCATTTTTTTATCTACATCTTAAAAGAGACAGAATTCAATGAAGCACTCCACAAATATGATTCTAACCAATTTAGAATTCCCTAAAGGGGGTATGTGACTTACAGCAAAACCAGACACAATCCTGTTAATTTCTAAAAAAGTGTTTCCAAGTCAATCAAGATTACTTTTTAAACTTTTTTTTTTTAAGATTTTATTTATTTACTTGAGAGAATAGGGGAAGGGGCAGAGGCAGGAGAAGCAGACTCCTTGCTGAGCAGGGAGCAGGATACAGGGCTTGATCCCAAGGGCTCAGATCCTGACCTGAGCTGAAGGCAGATGCTTAACCAACTGAGCCAACCAGGAGCCCCTTAAAAACTCTCTAATAGCATATAAAGAACTGTCTGAAGAATAAAGTTAACATATCTCAGGATAGATAAGCATTTATAATTGAGGTACCCGAAAACTGGTGTTTGGCACTGTTATACATAGCCTAGAAGAGGACAAGAAAAATTCCAAGTTTTCATTTGATAGTGTGATCTTCTTAAATGTCAAACTGGCAGGAAAATGTGGGGATATCATACATAACACACTGGTAACAGTTACAGAAGTATGGCAAGCATGTACTACATTTAGATTTTAAGAATCCAAGTTAGACTCTCAGGTTGATAGGTTCTGGAATACACAGAAATCTAAAAATCACCCGTTTTCTTTTCTTTCTTTTTTTTTTTTTTTAATTCAGACAGAGAGAGAGAGAGACAGAGACACAGGCAGAGGGAGAAGCAGGCTCCATGCAGGGAGCCCGACGTGGGACTCGATCACCGGTCTCCAGGATCACACCCCGGGCTGCAGGCGGCGCTAAACCTCTGCGCCACTGGGGCTGCCCTCACCCGTTTTCTAAAACCCAAACATCCTGGTACATTGAGGTAATTAATGAGGCCTAAAGAAAGTAGCTTATCATCAGAAAGAATATGGGTTAAAAACCAAAAAATACGGGTACCTGGGTCGCTCAGTTGGTCCAACTCTTCATTTAGGCTCAGGTTATGATCTCAGAGTCCTCGGATCGAGCCCCACATGCAGGGAGTCTACTTGTCCCTCTCTCTCTGATCTTCCCCCCCCCCCACCGCACCCTACCCCAGCTTGTGCTCACTTGAGCTTACTCACTCTCACTCAATAAAATCTTTAAAAGAAAAAAACAACAAAAGACAAAACAGATCGCAAAAAAAGTTAGCTATCCTTTTCCTGTACAGAAGCGGCCTCTAGGATAGCCCTCAATAACCCCTGCTTCCGGGACGCCTGGGTGGCTCAGCAGTTGGGCGTCTGCCTTCGGCCCAGGGCATGATCCTGGAGACCCAGGATCAAGTCCCACATCGGGCTTCCCGCATGGAGTCTGCTTCTCCCTCTGCCTCTGCCTCTGCCTCTCTTTCTGTGTCTCTCGTGAATAAATAAAACCTTCTAAATAAATAAATAAATAAATAAACAAACAACCCACCCACCCCTGCTTCCTGGTATTCATACCCTCATGTAATTCCCCTCCTTGTGAATATAGGCTAGACTTCCTTCTAACATAGTATGACAAATATGATAGTACATCACTTCTGAGGTTAGTTACAAATACACTATGGTCTTCCATCTTGGGCCTCCTCCCTTGCTCTGCCAGCTGCCATGTTTTGACCTGATCTACACAGACATGTCTAGCAAAGAACGGAGGCTCTCAGTCCAACAACCCTCAAGAAACAGAATCCTATCTCCAGTTGGAGCCTCCAGATAAAACTGAAGCTCTCTCTGGCCAACAATTTAGCTGCAGTCTCATGAAAGACCTTGAGCCACATGCAATGCCCAGATTACTGATCCACAGATAATTATGAAATAAAGTAAGGTTGCTGTTTCAAGCTTCTAAATTTTGTTACACAGTATACGATAACTAGCATAGGCTGCGGCCTAGTAGTGGAGAGACAGGAAAAGGAGGTAATGACCTAAGGGTCTGAGTTTCCCTTGAGGGTAATGAAGCTGTTCTAAAATTGATTGTAATGACAGCTGCACAACTCTGTGTTACAAAAAACCTTGAATTATACACTTGAAGTGGGTGAATTTTATGGCATGTGAATTCCACCCCAATAAAGCTGTTACCAAAAAGACAACGAAGACGCTTTTGTATGTGAAATTACTTCTGAAATCCTAGAACTTTTTATTATTTTGAAAGAATTAACAGTGAAAAAGTTCAGCAAAAATAACTAAACTGATGAAGAGAATGACAATGACTTCAGGAAAAGACAGACTTCAAAGATTAGACAAGAATAAACAGAGACAGAAAAACTGTAAGATTACATTTGCAGGAGATATAAGTGGATACCAAAAAAAATAAATAACTGGATACCCAGAAAAACTGAAGAGTATAAATGGAAAAATTACTAGACAATAGAGAATTCAGAAAAGAACCAGGACTATAAAATTGACAAACATCAACAAATACCATATACAAATAATAAAAAGGAAATAATAAAAAGTGAAAACATTATTTTTTAAGATTTTATTTGAGAGAGGGTGAGAGAGCACCCACACACAAGTAGGGCGAGAGGCAGATGCAGACTCCTGGTGATCGGGGAGTTCAACGTGGGGCCCAATCCCAGGACCCCAGCATCACAACCTAAGCCAAAGGCAACGCTTAACCAGCTGAGTCACCCAAACTCCCAAAAATATCATTTCAAAGACCTCATTTACAATCTTAACCAAAAAAAAGAAAATATCTAGGCAAACCAGTATGAAGAAAGCTTAAAATTTCCCTGCAAGACTTAAAAACAGGAAGATGGGAAACGTTTCACTCTTAGATACAGAAACATTAAAATGTCATCAGTTCTTCCTACTTATAAACTTAATATCATCCCAATAAAAATAATGAGTTTTGTTTTTTCCAAGAGCTATAGAAGTTAAAAATAAAGTTCATAAAGATAAATACAAGGAATAACCAGGAAAACTTGGGAGGGGGAGAGAGCAATATGTGAGGAACAGAAATGAAACTGCCCTACTAGAGAGTAAAACAGATTTAAAGTCTCTTGAAATGAAATGATAGGATACCATACCAGTACATGAACAAACAGACCAAAATAATAAAATCTAGGAAGAAACCTAAGACAATATTGAGATCTAATATATAAAACTATAATCTTAAATCAGTGTTAGGATGGAAAGATGGATATTTTAATTAATATCCTAATTAGGACAATGTCCCTAATTGGGACAACTGCCTAGCTATTTAGAAAAAGAAAACTGGATTCATATTTCATATTATATTTCTAAAGGTCCAAATGGATCAGAGACTAAAATGTAAAATGAAACAATGTAAATACTAGAAGAAAAAAAGAGATGAATATCTTCATAACCTAAGAGTAGGGAAAAAACTTTCCAGCTATTACCTGATCTAAAAGAAACAAAGAGACTGACAAATTATACAAGTTTTTTAAAGTTTGCAAGGCAAAAACCACAAGTCAAAAAACTAAAGAAAATATAGGACAGGGGACACCGGGGTGGCTCAGTGGTTGAGCATCTGTCTGCCTTTGGCCCAGGGCGTGATCCTGGAGTCCCGAGATCGAGTCTCACATTGGGCTCCCGCATGGAGCCTGCTTCTCCCTCTGCCTGTGTCTCTGCCTCTCTCTGTGTATCTCTCTCATGAATAAATAAAATCTCAAAAAAAAAAAAAAGGAAAAAGAAAATGTAGGACAGGGACACCTGAGTTGGCTCTGTGGCTGAGCATCTGCCTTTGGCTCAGGGCGGCATGATCCCGGGTCCAAGGATCAAGTCTCGAGCCAGGCTCTCTGTGAGAAGCCTGCTTCTCATTCTAAGTCTCTGCCTCGCTCTGCATCTCTCTCATGAATGAATGAATATCTTAAAAAAAAAAAAAAAAAAGACATTTACCATATCACAGATATAAGGCTACTATCTCTAATACCAAATCCTAAAAATTAAAAATTAAAAGATCAATACTGACTTTTTAATGATTTTATTATTATTTGAGAGAAAGCACATGGTGAGAAAAAAGGCAGCAGGAGAGGGAGAAACGGCTCCCTGCTGAGCCAGGGCCCAAAGTGGACTTGATCCCAGGACCCTGAGATCATGATTTGAGCTGAAGACATACACTTAACTGACTGAGCCACCCAGGCACCCCTTGATACTTAATTTTTAAAAAGCAAAAGATATAGGGGCGCCTGGGTGGCTCAGTCAGTTAAGCATATGACTCAATTCAGCTCAGGTCATGATCTCAGGGTCATTATTTAAAGGGTACAGAGTTTTTGTATGGGATGATGTAGTTGTTTTGGTGATGGATGGTGGTGATGGTTGCATAATAATGAGAATGTCCTCATGCCAGTGAACGATACACTTAAAATGGTTAAATAGTGGGGCGGCCCGGGTGGCTCAGCCTTCAGCTCAGGGCCTGATCCCTGGAGTCCTGGGATCAAGTCCCACATAGGGCTCCCTTCATGGAGCCTGCTTTTCTCTCTGCCTGTGTCTCTGCCTCTCTCTCTCTCTCTGTGTGTGTCTCTCATGAATAAATAAAATCTTTTTTTAAAAAATGGTTAATAGTTAATTTCATGCTAGGTATATTTTATCACAATTTTTAAAACTAAAGAAGACAATGCTTACCTATAAAGACCGGCAAAAAGTCCAATAAAATGACAACATATTCTGTTAACAAAGAATAGACACTCTTACACACTATAATGGGAAGGCAAAATTGATACCACTCCTACCAAGGGGAATCTGGAAATCTAGAAAAATCATATGTACCCTTTATTTATTTTTTTTAAAGATTTATTTATTTATTCAGAGAGAGCAAGAGAGAGGCAGAGACACAGGCAGAGGGAGAAGCAGGCTCCACGCAGGAAGCCCAACGCGGGACTTGATCCCGGGCCTCCAGGATCACACCCCGGACTGCAGGCGGCGCTAAACCGCTGCACCACCGGGGCTGTCCCATATGTACCCTTTAACTAGATAATCCCACTTACAGGAATCTGTGAAAAAAAATCATAAATATGAAACAATATATTGCATAGTTCTTAAATATGACATTATACAAAGCTGGGAAAGTCTGGAAACACCCCATATATCCATCAATAAGGGATCTGATGAATACAGAAAGATATACACATAATAAAATAGTAGGGAGCCATGAAAGACCTCCATATAATGATAGATAACAATCTTCAGGCTATAACGTGTAAAAAGGAAGACACCAAACAACATACATGATAAATAAATGCTTTTGCATATGGAGGAGAGGAGCAAGAATGAATAAACATATAATCTTACTATGAAAAACTGAAAAGATAAATCCAGAATCAACTTTCTAAAAATTATCAATAGGGGAAGGAAGGACTGAAAGAGAAAGAACAAAAGGCAGCATTTTAAATGTACGTCCTTCATGAAAGTACTACACAGTGGGGCACCCACTGTGCTCAGTGGGTTAAGCATCTGTCATGCTCTCAAAGTCACCAGATCAAGCCCCATGTCCAGCCCTGCGCTGAGTGTGGAGCCTACCTGGGATTCTCACTCCCCTTCTCCTTCTGTCCCTCCCAGCTCATGCGCACGCTCTCTCTCTCTCTCTCTCTCTAAAATTGTTTTTTTAAAGTGCTGCACAGAAACTGATCTCAATAGTCAATTAGTAGTAATATTGACATTATTATTTTGAAACTAGTGTATTTTTTTAAGATTTTATTTGTTTGAGAGAAGAGGGAGGTGAGGGGTAGAGGGAGAGGGAAAAGTAGATTCTCCACTGAGTGTAGAGCTCAATGCAAGGCTCATCCCAGAACCCCGAGATCATGACCTAAGCCAAAAGCAGACGCTTAACCAACTAGCCACCCAGGCGCCCTGAAACTACTCTAATACACAAAGTAAAGTAAACCATAACAAGTTAATACTTTAGAAATCAAGATTTTCAATGAGAAAAGGAGATACAAGTATAAAATTCAGTGGGTAAACTAAAAATCTATGTTAAATTTGAACCAAAAAATATATAAACTGATTTTTCCCTCCCAAAGTGTTTGCTAGCTCTGTCCCCTAAAGAAAATACATTCTCTCTTGTGCACTAAAAAGTCCTAGAAGCAATGACAATCCATTAACTTAATTTGAAAAGATACATGCATCTCTTATGTTTACTGCAGCATTATTCACAACAGCGAAGATATGGAAGCAATCTAAGTGTCCATGACAGATGGATATAGAAGATACTGTATATATACACACAATGAAATATTATTCAGCCATAAAAAAGAATAAAATCTTGCCCTTCACAATATGAATGGGTCTAGAAAATATGCTAATAAGTCAGACAAAGGCAACTACTATGATTCCATTTATGTTTGGAATCTATAATACAAACCAACAAAAACTGAAAAAGAATCATAAATATAAGGAACTGGCAGTTGTCAGAGGGGAGGAAGGTGTGGGGTTAGGTGAATAGCAATTTAGAGATATATACTTCCCATTATAAAGTAAATAAGTCACAAGGTTGAAAAGTACAGCTTAGGGTATATAGTCAATAATATTGCAATTACCTTGTTTGATGACAGATGACAAATACATCTATTGTGGTGAGAATTTTGTAATGTATATAATTGTTGAGTCACTATGTTATACACCTGAAACTAATATATGTCAACTATATTTCAATTTTTTATGTTTTTTCAATTTTTTATTTTTAAAGAAATTCTTTATTCCCACTCAAATGTTTTATTCTGATTTCTACCACTGACTCCAGGCTAAGAACTCTCACTCCCCTAGGAACTTTAATACCAGCCTCAAACCCCAAGAATCTGTTAGAACCCAATCCAAGTAATTAATTCAATCTACATCCAATTCCTCTTCAATTTTGTGGGGACTCCAATCCCAAACCTCCCTCCTTTCTTTACATCAGTCCCCTCCATTTTTACCCTCAACTCTGACCAGCACGACTTTACTGAGCACTCACATGCCAAGTATTATTCTAAACACTAAACATGTAGTAACTCACACCTTCATAATAATCTTCTGAAGTATTATTTTTATTCCCAATTCAAAAATAGGGAAAACAAGCCCAGAATGCAGCACTTCAACTACTCTTGCTAATTTCTTAAATCCATTTTGTTTTTCTTCCATTGCATTTGCCTGGTCAAACTCCAACAACTCCAGATCAATCCAGCTATCCACTTTCTCCTTTTCTGTGCTTCTGAACTGCTAGTGGGGGGAAAAAAACCTTGCCATCTCAATACAACTTAAACTAAGACATCAATGATACCTGACAAATCCTTCTGTGTTTCCCTCATCAAAGCTCTTAACACACTATTTCAAAACTCCCTTCTCCTCAAGTCTCTGAACTTGGCTCATTTTTATCTTTATGCTTCTGCTTTATGGAGCGAGCAGGTGACTTCATAAGAAGTAAATACCATCTGATAGGAATGGCCTCAACTTCTAGCAATGAATCAAACCAATAAACTGAACTCTGTCCATACTCATTCTTTTGTCTGGTTACAATAAGAAAACTGCCTAAAGCTCATCCTTTTACCCATGCTCTCCTACCTCAAGAAGTACCTTTCCTCACAATTCCCGTCCTCCTAAAGTATCTTAAACCTCTTATATAATAATAGTACCTTCCTACTGACATTCAAACATCCTCAAGTTTGCCTATTTCAGAAAAAGGGCATAGACCAGTCCTGCTCTATACCCTGCCCACTGACCCCAAATTCCTTCAAACTACAGTTGACCCTTCAACAACATGAGTTTAAACTACACAGGTCCACTTATCTGTACATTTTTTTCACTATAGAATACAGAACTGCAACTGTATTTCCTGTTCCTTAGGACTTTAACAACATTTTTTCTCTAACTTTTAAGATTTTATTTGAGAGAGCAAGAGAGTAAATGTACAAGTGGGGACAAGGGCAGAGGAAGAGGAAGAAGCAGACTCCCCACTGACCACAGAGCCCAATGTGGGGGGTCAATCCCAGGCTTGATCTCAGGGATCATGACTGAGCCAAGGGCAGACACTTAACCAACTGAGCCATCCCAGAGCCCCTTTTATCTAATGTATTCCAAGAATACAGATTATATATATACAAAATTGTGTCAATAGACTTTACATTATCAGTAAGGCTTCCAGTTAACAGGAGGCTAATAATAGTCAAGTTCTGGGGAAGTCAAAAGCTATATATACATGAACTTGCAAACGCATGGGGCAAGGGTTGGTACCCCAAAAAATAACTCTCTCACTATCAAACCAATGCAATCTGATACAGTTCTCAACAAATCTCTTAAGTAACTGCAGTACAACATCTAATGCTGATGTTGTTAACATTCCCTCCTCCTCCCCTGGCTTCCATAACATCACTTGGCTATGTTACTCAGCAGCTCCTGTTCAGGCTTTTACAGGTTACTCTTCTCCATTTATTCCTTAAGTGTAACGCTCAGTGGTCTCATCCTATGTATACATTTCTTTCTAAGATTTTTAAGTAATCTCTACATCCAACATGCGGCTTGAACGCACAACTCCGAAATCAAGAGTTACATGTTCCACCAACTGAGCCAGCCAGGGACCAGTTGTCTTATTTATACACTCCTCTTGAGACAGCTCAGTCACTCTCACTTGTTTAACAATTGTTTTCAAATGGAAGTATACAAGAGAAAATTAAAGTCCCTACCTCATCCTCTCCCCTTCCATCCTCACCCACTCCTTCAAGGATGACTTCTATTAACATTTCAAACATATCCTCCCCAAATCCTTTTTTCTCCATATACTCATAGTCCGCCACAGACTAAGTATCTACTGTATGCTAAAACTGGGCTAGGCATTTAATGTACACCATGTCTAATCCTTGGAGACCTTATAAAGTAGGCATTATTATTCCATTTTCATAAGATAATCAAACTGAGGCTCAAGGGAATTAAAGAACTTGCCAAAGTTACTGAGTGGCAAAGCAGGAACTGAAACTGGTCTCTCTAGCTCCAAAGCCCTGGCTCTATTATTCTGTCTTGCCTTCCAAGATCTATTTGTTTAATGGGTAATCCAGGTGTGCTTCACTTGAGCCCCCATGAAAATGAAAGAAGATATCAGAGTAGTCCCCCCTTGCCCCTTTATCCAGTTTCACTTACCCATGTTCAACTACATTCCAGAAGCAGATGGTCCTCCTGAGTTCATGGGTCGGATCAACAGCAGTCTAATGCTACATTACAATGTCCCTACCCATTTGCTTCATTTCATCTCATCATGTAGGCATTTTTATCATCTCAAATCATCTCAAGAAGAATGGGGAGTACAGTACAATTAGACATTTTAAGAAAGACCATATTCACCTAAGTTTTATTACAGGTCATTGTTTTAACTGCTCTATTTTATTATTATTAGTTCTTAATCTTACTGTGCTTAATTTATAAATTAAACCATCATAAATATGCATGTGCAGAAAAAAAAAAAACATAGTGTATATTGAGGGTTCAGTTTCAGGTCTCCCCTCCACTGGGTAATCCCTGTGGTTAAGGACTACGATACTCATTTTTCTTTCCACACCTGCCATTAATCTCTTCAATACTGAGACACAAAACTAAGTGTAAGACAAACTGATTTCCTTTTGGAATGCCTGGGTGGCTCAGTGGTTGATCATCTGACTTTGGCTCAGGGTGTGATCCTGGGGTTCCGGGATCAATTCCTGCTTCGGGCTCCCCACGGGGAGCCTGCTTCTCCTGCCTGTGTCTCTGCCTCTCTGTATCTCTCATAAGTAAATAAGTAAACAAAATCTTTTAGAAAAAATACGAACTGACTTTCTTTCAAACAAATGAATTTTTTTTTAACAGATCCATGGCAAAGGGATGCCTGGGTGGCTCAGCGGTTGAGGGTGTCTGCCTTTGGCTCGGGGTATGATCCTGGAGCACCGGGATCGAGTCCCATATCTGGCTCTCTGCAGAGCCTGCTTCTCCCTCTGTCTGTATCTTTGCCTCTATGTCTCTCTTGAATAAATAAAATATTAAAAAAAAAAAAAAGAAAGAAAGCTCCATGGGAAAATGTACACTCATGATCAGTGAAGTTCTAAAGAGAGTATTTAACACCATCTTAATAACAAAACCCAACTATAATCCCAATCTAAATTCTTCTCTAGGAAGCACTAAAGGACTTACTTAATAAACACAGTACAAAAACATATCAGTTTGCAACGCTGTTTTCACATAAATTATCATCTCATCTCCAAATAACACAGTATAATACTATCATTTTACATTTGGAAAATCTGAGGCTTAGGGACACAGGGCTGGCTCAGTTGGTACAGTATACGATTCTTGATCTCAGTATCTTAGGTTCAAGCCCACATTGAGTGTAGAGATTACTTAAAAATAAAATTTAAAATAAGAAAGAATGAAAAGAAAAGTCTGGTTTAGAGAAGAAATATGTCCATGTTCACACTCCAGAAACAGACATCTCTAAAGCCACAGTGCTGGGACTCTAAATACTGTGTTTCCACCACTATATCACACTGTCAGTATTTTAAGTTGAAGACATTTTGAAAAGTATATATAATAATGAAAGCATGTAAGTTTTCTACCAAGTCATCATAACACATTTGTTTATTAGATGTTGGTGTGTGTATGATATTCTTGTAGAAAATCACTATCGTTTGGGAAGCAGACACAAAGCTGCATAAAGTAAAACATAATTTCTTAATTCTTGAAATAAGAAAATAGAATTTGTTTTTATTTATTCATGAGAGCCAGAGAGAGAGAGAGAGAGAGAGGCAGAGACACAGGCAGAGGGAGGAGAAGCAGGATTAGGCCCTGAGCCAATGGCAGAAGCGGAATCGCTGAGCCACCCAACAGTCCCAAGAAAATATAATTTTAATTCAATAAATATCTATTGAGTGCCAAAACATTGCTAGGCAGAGGTGATAAACATAATCAAGATGGTTATCTTTAAGACAGAAGTCACAGAATGGAATAAAAATAAAATTGTGATTCAATATGAATATACGAATATGAATAAAATGGCAACCATTCACATTCATTCCTTCATTCCAAAAACATGCTATGAACTGAACTGTGTGCCCCCAAAATTCACATTTTGAAGCCCTAACCCCCATGTGATGGTAACTGGAGATGGGGCCCTTGACATATAATTAGGTTTAGTTAGTCATGAGTGTATCTCAGAAGAGATACCAGAGATTTTGCTGTGTCTCTCTGCCATGTGAGGACACTGAAAGAGGAATCTCACCAGAATCCCAACCGGGTAGGCATCCTATCTTCAGACTTCCTGCCTCCAGAACTGTGAAGAAACTTGTTTAAACCAATTCTCTTGGTATTTTTTTTATTGTGACAGCTCCAGCAGACTAATACATATGCATAAACACCTAGAATACACTAGACATTGTGGTAGGTGTTAGATACACAACAAGCAAAAGGGATGAGAGTAACTAACATTGCCTAGGGCATTACAGTAAGATGAAAAGAGCTTCAGCTACAAATGAGTAAGAATTGGCTGCCAGGTAGAGACAAGGATGAGATTATATAGGAGAACCTGGTAATAAAAACATGAAAAGCTAAAGTAATACTGCGATTTCCAGGCCATTAGAAAAATAAATGAAAATCCACAACATGCACACCTATTAATTATGGTACATCAAATAACACGTTCTATAACACAGTCACTGCAAATAATGAGACACAGTATTTCTTTCTATGCCATCTGAATTTTTTTCCATAAATATATACCAAGTCAATACATATTTACTAACATGAGAAGGTGGTCCACTATATATCATTAAGAGAAAAAGGGTTACAAAACAATACTGGAATGAGATCTCGCTGTTTTTAACTGAAAAATAAACATGAGCAAATTCACTTAAAATAAGACTAAAATAATATAGCCCAAAATGTTCCCACCCAACTTTCATCACTTGCCTTTGTTCAATCCATTTTCTACCCAGAACTTTTATTGTCATTGTTAATGAAAATTAGGTATATCACTCCCCAAAATCTTTCAATGGCTTCCCAACTGCACTCAGGATAATATACAACATCCTTAACCTGACTTGTAAAACCCTATCTTGTGTGTTCATAATCTCAGGCCTTTACCCCCATCACCCCACACCTGCCTGAACCATGTTTCAGTTCCTTAAACCAAGTCAAGCTGTCTCACCTCAGAGCCTTGGAGCATATTCAACTAACCTGTCTTCACTGGCTGTGGCTCCTATTCATTGAGTATCAGCCTAAACATTTCCTTGGAAAGTTCTTCCCTGTATCCTCCCCCCACTCCCACTTTCTCACAGCATACTCTAATTTTTCTTCTTAATAACGTTCGCAATGTGTAATTATACACACATATATGCAAATTTGTGTGTTGATAGAGGTATCTGTCTTCCCCGGTACAGTGCCTAGCATACAGTAGACCGACCCTCTGTAAGTGTTTGTCAAAGGAATAAAAGCTGAACTGATTTTATTTCCTTTACCCACAAGGAGTACAGGCTCTTACAAGAAAATAATTAAGAAAGTATTATTACCCTAACAGTTTTTTAAATTCAAACCAATCATCTTCTCTCCTCTAAGCTTTAATGGTAATTAAATCCTATTAATTCTTCTATAAAAACTATCTTTCCAATCAAGCCTGTGTCCTCAGTATTCAAGACCCCGGCACCAAATTTCACAAATGCTAGTAACCTCAAGCATACTACCAATCTTCCCGACTCCTGATTCTCTATCAATTCTTTCTTCACTTAAGGAAATGGTTTCTAAAAATCTAGCTTACAGCATTACTGCTATCTTTAAAACCTCCAACTGCCTCCAGTATCATTTCCAACTTCTGTTTAAAAGTCCTAAGGTAAAAAAAAATAAAAATAAATAAAAAAAAATAAAAGTCCTAAGGTATGGGGCACCTGGATGGCTCAGTGGGTTAAGTGTCTGCCCACAGCTCAGGTCACAATTCCAGTGTCCTGGGATTGAGGCCCAGGGCTCTCTACTCGGTGGGGAGCCTGCTTCTACATCTCCCACTGCCTACCACTTCTCCTGCTTATGAGCTCTCTGTCAAACTAATTAAATCTTAAAAAATAAAAAATCCTAAAGTACTAATGATTTTTTATTTTCCCTATTCCACACAAACTACCCCTCATAACTTAGTTCTCATTATTGGACAACAAATTTTCTTCCTCAGCTGTGTAAAATATTTTAGAAAGATGACTTTCCCATATAGTTATTTTCATATATACCCTGTCAATAATATACTGTCTAGAATGGTAGTTTCCTGTCAAGTAACATGCCAAATCTCATCCAATATTCTGCTCAGGTTGTCTCCTTAGAGCATTCCCTACCATTTCCCATGTTGTCTGGGCACACTCCTCAACTGCAGGTCTTCTTTACCCACTCCCCACAGCACCCAGCATTCTTGCCCACTCTACTGGTGATGAGAGAATCACTCTCCCCCTCCTCACTGTAATCTGGACAACAGGCCACAGGAATTCCTCCCTTCAGAGGAATCCTCTTACTAGCTACTAAGATGATAATACATTTTCCACTATAGGAATAGGAAAAGGCTGCCACTGTTCCACAGACCAGGCAAAAGCATCAACCAAAATGTGATCTAAGAAATCTGGAGGTGGGCAGCCCCAGTGGCTTAAGGTTTAGCACCACCTTCGGCCTGGGGCGTGATCCCGGAGTTCTGGGATCGAGTCCCACGTTGGGCTCCCTGCATGGAGCCTGCTTCTCCCTCTGCCTGGATCTTTGCCTCTCTCTCTCTCTGGAAAGAAAGAAAAGAAAGAGAAAGAAAAGAAAGAAAAGAAAAGAAAAAAAAAAGAAAGAAAGAAATCTGGAGGTGAGAGAAGAGTCACATCACACACCAGTGAAAGAAATCACATAAAAATACAAACCCTAGACTCTCAATGCCAATTCCTGAAAGTAAGTAAAGTTACTAATAACAAGATTTATAATCAGAACACATCTACAAAGGTATGGGGAAAATAAAGCCATGATGGCAAATACTAATGTGCACTTACTAGAAGAGATGAATGGAGGAAAAGGGAGAGCTGAGAGAGCACAGTCCCCAAAGGAGAATATACTGAGGTGAGGAAGGGAGTTAACTTTAAGTGGAAGACCCTTTTCCCTGTAACAAAAAGGAAGGAGTCGCAGATAGAGATGGGAGGAAGACAGGTAAGGGAAGCCTCTATTTATATATAAACTCAGAGCAAAGAAGGAATAAATAAATTTGAATAAATCTTTAAAAAAAAAAATTTACAGCTTGAACAAAGTTGGAAAATTCACACTTCTGATTTCAAAACTTATTATAAAACTAGAGTAATCAAAACAATGTGCTACTACCATAAAGACAATACAGACCAATGGACTAGAATAGAGCCCAGAAATAAATTCTTGCATGTACAGTCATATGATTTTTTTTGACAAGTGTGCCAAGACCATTCAATGAAGAAAGGACAATCTTGTCAGCACATGCCATTGACAAAACTGGATATCCATATACAAAAGAATGAAGTTAGACCCTTACTTTACACCATACACAAAAACTAACTCAAAACTATCAAAGACCGGGAACCCTGGGTGGCGCAGCGGTTTAGCGCCTGCCTTTGGCCCAGGGCGCGATCCTGGAGACCCGGGATCGAGTCCCACGTCGGGCTCCCGGTGCATGGAGCCTGCTTCTCCCTCTGCCTATGTCTCTGCCTCTCTCTCTCTCTCTGTGTGTGACTATCATAAATAAATAAAAATTTAAAAAAAAAAAAAAAACTATCAAAGACCTAAACATGAGAGTTAAAACTTTAAGAATCACGGGAGGGCATGCCTGGGTGCCTCAGGGGTTGAACGTCTGCCTTCAGGTCAGGTTGTGATCCTGGAGTCCTGGGATAAAGTCCTGCATCAGGCTCCCTACAGGGAGCCTGCTTCTGCCCCTCTGCCTATGTCTCCGCCTCTTTGTCTCTCATGAATAAACAAACAAAAATCTTTACAAATAAATAATAAAAATCATGGGAGGAAACAGCGGAAAAGCTTCAAGACATTAAATTTTGAAATAACTTCTTGGATATGCCACCAAAAGCACAGGCAACAGAAGAAAAATAAATAAATAAAGCAGACTTAAAAACTTTTGTGGACCAAAGGACACTACCAATATAGTGAAAAGTAACCCATATAACATAAGAAAGTATTTGCAAATCATATATCTACTAAGTGATTAATATCCAGAATATAAGAAAACGTCTAAATCTCAACAAAGCAACCTGGTTAAAAAAAAAAAAAAAAAAAAAAAAAAAAAACAGGAAAAAACTTTGAATAGATATTTCTCCAAAGAAGACATACAAATGTCTAATAAGCACATAAAAAGATGCTCAACATTACCAATCATTAGAGAAATACAAATCAAAACCACTTAACACCTGTTACAATGGCTATCACCACCACCGCCGCCGCCGCCACCCCCAAAAAAACAAACAAGTATTGGCCAAAACGTGCAGAAGATGCTTTCCTTGTGCTTTGCTTCTGGGAATGTAAAATGGTCCAACCGCTGTGGAAAACAATATGGTAGTTCCTCAAAAATTTGAACACTGAATTACCATATGTTCCAGCAATCCCACTTCTAATGTATGTTTCCAAAAGAACTGAAGCAGGGACTCAAACAGTTATTTGTACAATAGTGTTCAAAGCAAACTTATTCACAACAGCTAAAAAGAAAAAACTAAAAATGTTCATCAACAGATGAACAAAATGTAGTATATACATATAATGGGATATTATTCAGCCTCAAAAAGGAATGAAATTTCCAATACATGCTATAACACAATTGAAACTTGAAAATATTATGCTAAGTAAAATAGACACAAAATGACAAATGCATGACTCCACTTCCATAGGGCACCCAGGATAGTCAAATTCAGATATAGGAGTAGAATATAGATCTTCATCAACTTATAATGGAGTGACATCCCAATAAACCACTCTGTAGGTCAAAAATATAATTTTAAGTTGAAAACATACTTAATACACCTAATTTACCAAACATCATAGTTTAGCCCAGCCCACCTTAAACATGCTCAAAACATGGAGATTAGCCTATAATTGGGCAAAACTAACACAAAACCCATCTTATAATAAAGTATTCAATATCTCATGTAATATACTAAAAACTGTACTGGAAGTGAAAAACAGAATGGTTGTATCAGTTCAGAATAGTTCTAAATTATCAGTTGTTTACCCTCCTGATCACAGGGCTGACTGGCAGCTGCTGCTCACTATCCTCTGCCAGACATAAGGGGAGAGTATCTGGACCACATTGCTAGCCTGGGAAAAGATCAAAATTCCAAGTATGGTTTCTACTGAATGCATATCCCTTTCACGTCATGAAGTCAAAATTGTAAGTCAGGGGCGCCTGAGTGGCTCAGTGGTTGAGCGTCTGCCTTTGGCTCAGAGCATGATCCCAGGATCCAGGATCGAGTCCCACATCGGGCTCCTTGCAGGGAGCCTGCTTCTCCCTCTGCCTGTGTCTCTGCCTCTCTCTCCGTGTGTCTTTCATGAATAAATAAGTAAAATCTTTACAAAATTAAAAAAAAAAAAAAAAAAAACCTTGTACGTCAGACCACTGTAAGTTGGGGATCATCTGTAGTGGCTGCCAGAACCTAATGGAAATGGGGAAATGAAGAGTTAGTGATTAATGGGTATAATTTGTTTGGAATGATGAAAACGTTCTACAGATGGCTGCAACATCACAACAATCTGAATGTCCTTAGTGCCACTGAATTATACACTTTAAAATGGCTGAAATAGTAAATTTTACGTGACATATATTTTGTGACAATAAAAAAAAAATTTAAAAATCAAGAACCTCCAGCTTTCCTTTTACTCTTTCAGACCTATCAGTCACAAGACTACTGAGACTGTAGAACGGAACCATTTTAATCTTTCTAGCCCAGCAGTCAGTGGGCCCAGATCATAAAAGATCCTCATCTATTTGAGAACAAGAGATGGATGATGGATAGACAGATTACCTTAAATTCAAACTAAGCAATCATTTCTAAACACATCCAATAGTTTACGAAAATCACTACAATGTATGTTTAAACAATTTTCTAATTTAAAATTTCATAGAGGGGGATCCCTGGGTGGCGCAGCGGTTTGGCGCCTGCCTTTGGCCCAGGGCGCGATCCTGGAGACCCGGGATCGAATCCCACATCGGGCTCCCGGTGCATGGAGCCTGCTTCTCCCTCTGCCTGTGTCTCTGCCTCTCTCTCTGTGACTATCATAAATAAATAAAAATTTAAAAAAAATAAAATAAAATAAAATAAAATAAGGGATCCCTGGGTGGCGCAGCGGTTTAGCGCCTGCCTTTGGCCCAGGGCGCGATCCTGGAGACCCGGGATCGAATCCCACGTTGGGCTCCCGGTGCATGGAGCCTGCTTCTCCCTCTGCCTGTGTCTCTGCCTCTCTCTCTCTCTCTCTCTGTGACTATCATAAATAAATAAAAATTAAAAAAAAATAAAAAATAAATAAAATAAATAAATAAAATAAAATAAAATTTCATAGAGGGATCCCTGGGTGGCGCAGCGGTTTGGCGCCTGCCTTTGGCCCAGGGCGCGATCCTGGAGACCCGGGATCGAATCCCACATCAGGCTCCCGGTGCATGGAGCCTGCTTCTCCCTCTGCCTGTGTCTCTGCGCCTCTCTCTCTCTCTCTCTCTCTGTGTGTGTGACTATCATAAATAAATAAAAATTAAAAAAAAAAAAACAATAAAGTGACCACATCTAATGATGATTTAAACACACACACACACACACACACACACACAAACGAACACTTTAAAAAAAAAAAATTTCACAGATGCATGAGACACCTGGCTGAGAGGAGTCCTTAAAAGAATATTTGTGACAATCAAATGAAAGTTAATCCCAAACCAATTTCCAGTCAGCTTCAAACTACTTTGTGAATAGAATCTCCTGGGAGATTCTGTTGCAAGGCCCAGCCTCCCCTCCTCTCCTAGAATGGAATGCCCATCCTTCTTCTGTAAGTAGTACAATGCCCAGCTCAACTCCCCTCTGCTCCTGACATTCTCCTGAACAGCCTCAGCCTAATTCACTACTTCCTCTGAACTAAAAATGCATTGTCTCCACTACTCGAGTGGCACTTAGGATGATGCTACTTTACGCTTACTTTAATTCTCATGTGTCTCTCCACTACTAGACTATACGCCTGTGAAAACTAAGACTTTTCTGGTTACTTTATCCCTAGACTCATTTAACAAAAAGTCCTGCACAAAGTTGTTTTATAATTTCATACAACTTTGGAAACTGCTGTTCCCATGTTTCCCTACTTTCAACCCCCTCAGGGAAGGCCTTGGTAGCCAAAGGACCTATAGCAAGGGGAAAATGAAAAATAAAAGGAGGGAAACAGGAAAATCTTTTTCAATTAAATAAATTATAAAAGAAAGGATTATGAGCCAAGCCTTCTCCAGAAAACCCAGCCCTACCATCTTAAGAGAAGAAGTCAGGTGGCAAGGACTTCATCCCATCACCTCCCTCCCCAAAGGGGGTGGAGGGTGGGGTCATCAAAGACAGGTGGTAGGACCACAGAAAGGTGGGAAGAAATGGTGATATAGGGGTCAGAAGAGGAATGTTCTAAGCCCAGTAGATAAATTAAAAGAGGGTCAAGAAACAATAAAAATAGGAAAATATTAAATACATATCAATACCATGATAAATTTTAAGTTGCTTCTGGGGGCTAGGTAATTACCCATTTGCATTCATTCAGTACTTTGCAGTTTTCAAAGCACTTACACATATACCAATTCAGGGGACCCCTATAATCTAGAAGTTATGGGACAGCCCACAAACGTAAGCCCATTCTGCCCGGGGAAAACTTAGCACTGGGTCTAAGAATTAAAATCATTTATCCTAGTTGTTCTAACTAGTCAAGGGCAAGGCAGGCTAACTAGTAAGGGCAAGGCAGGAAGTCAGGAACATGGCAGTCTTTTGGCTGCTGATCCAAAACATAGTGGGGATGCTATTTCCCCCCACCACCACCACTATTTCCATGCTACACTTAACATGTACTTTCATGAAAGTCAGCAATCTGTTTTATGATAATCATTTGCATATGTCTTCTACATAGACTGGAAACTCCTTGAGGGTAAGAAATTATTCTTTGAAACCCCACCACCAAGAAGAGACTGATATACAGAATGTGTTCAGTAATTGGGTTAAACTGAACCTATGGACACTAAACCTGCTTCCATTTTAGGTAATATAGATCCAAAATTAAAGGACGAGCTCAATTTCAGTGAAAAAAATTTAAGTTATTCTTTTTTCTTAAAGTACAATACTTAAATGTTATTTTGAGCTTATTTCATATAACATAAAGCTTTAAAAATGGTTTTTAAGAAACTGAAACTAGAAAACGAAACCAGAGTAAAAATAACCATTAGCAATTTATATGTAGTTCTTTAATTTCCAGGCTCTCCTAGAAGGTATTGGGGGAATGGGACAACTCACAAAACTTTACCTAAGCACTATCAACAAGAACAACTTTGATCTTAAAATCTCACTCAAAACCTCCTACAAAAAAAAAAAAACCCTCCTACAGTTGTACCCTAAAATTGTTCCTCCCACTACTGAACTAGAAGCCAAATTCTATTACAATAAAAATTCCTATGAGAATTTTCTAAACCTCAGGTTAAGAGTACAAACTTAGTATTTTCAATACTGATTCATCTCTTTCTCAACTTTTTTTTCCATTACTGCTCCCTAAAGGAGCTTTTTCAGACTTTTTTCCCTAACCACCCTTTCCCCACCCCCACAATTTTAATAAGATGAATACATTGCCTGTTTATACGACCTATGCATATTTATGCTTATATGTAAAAAGTAAGAACTTCTCCCTACCATCCCCAGAACCAACTTTCATTCCCTTAGGGATCACATGACCCCCATCAAAAATACATGATTTAAAAAAAAAAAAAATACATGATTTACTTAATAAATACTGATTGAGTGATAGTATATGCCAGAAGAGATATTCACTATCAAAAAATTCTAGAACAGCAACAGAATTTCATTTTGTAGTTTACAATGAGTTCTGACATACAGAACTAAAATAAAATGGCCTTGTACATAGAGGTCTTCTTCCTAGTGTTTGTACTCCATCAAAGGACTGGCTCAGTAAATATATGATAAAAATATGGACATTGTTAGAATTCGAGATGTGGTAGTTACACAGCTTGTGATGTCATTCAAACAAGATGACCAGGCTACAGAAATGTCAGCTTCCTACCTCAAATCTCAAAAACTCAAATCCAACTCACTGCAACCCTGAAACCTGGAATTTTCTGTAAGTTTTCAGGAAGAAAAAAAAAAGACCGGCTCCCTATGTGGCTCAGTCAGTAAAGTGCCTGACTCTAGGTTTCAGCTCAGGTCATGATCTCAGGGTTGTAAGATGGAGCCCTGCATTGGGACTCTCTGCTGGGAGTGGAGAACCTACTTAGGATTCTTTCTTCCCCTTTCCCTCTGTCCCTTCCCCCCGCACTCCCCCCGCCAAAAAAAGTAAAAAAAAAAAAAAAAAAAAAAAAATTTTTTTAAAAGGTAAAGCAGGGCACTTGGCTGGTTCAATGCTTTATCTTGGGGTTGTGAGTTCGAGTCCCACATTGAGTGTAGAAATTATTTAAAAATAAAATCTTTTAAAAAAGAAAAGAAAAAACCAAAAAGTTAAACTAAAACAGCTCCTATTCAGTTATCTTTTAATCTTCTGGTTCACTAAGTGCTTTGAGTATATGATGAAAGTTATGTCCTCTTTCTCTAGAAAAATCCACACATAATTGCTGAGTGCTCAGTTTCTAAACTCCATCTGTTAACTCCAATTTAAGAACTTTTCCACTGGGACACCTGGGTGGCTCAGTGGTTGAGCATCTGCCTTCGGCTCAGGGTGTTATTCTGGGGTTCAGGGATCGAGTCCCACGTCGGGCTTCCTGCATGGAGCCTGCTTCTCCTTCTGCCTGTGTCTCTGCCTCTCTCTCGCTCTCTCTCTCTCATGAATAAATTAAAAATAAAATCTTTAAAAAATAAAAAAAGGGGGGGAAGGATGAGTGAAAAAGGTGAAGGGGACTAAAAGTTACAAAATTCCAGTTATAAAATAAGTAAATCAAGAGGTGCCTGGGTGGCTCACTCAGTTAAGTGTCAGACTTGATCTCAGCTCAAGTCTTGATCCCAGGGTCGCGAGTTCAAGCCCTGCGTTGGGCTCCACTCTGGGCATGAAGCCTATTTAAATAAATTAATTAAAATTAATTAAAAAGTCAAGGGAGGGATCCCTGGGTGGCGCAGCGGTTTGGCGCCTGCCTTTGGCCCAGGGCGCGATCCTGGAGACCCGGAATCGAGTCCCACATCGGGCTCCCGGTGCATGGAGCCTGCTTCTCTCTCTGCCTGTGTCTCTGCCTCTCTCTCTCTCTGTGTGACTATCATAAATAAATAAAAATTTTAAAAAATAAAAAAATAAAAAAATAAAATAAAAAGTCAAGGGAATAAAAAGTACAGCATAGAGATTAGTCAATAATATGGTAATAACTGGGGATCCCTGGATGGCTCAGCGGTTTAGTGCCTGCCTTTGGCCCAGGGCGTGGTCCTGGAGACCCGGGATCCCTGCATGGAGCCTGCTTCTCTCTACCTATATCTCTGCTTCTCTCTCCCTCTCTCGGTCTCTCATGAATAAAGTCTTTGAAAATAATAATAACAAAATATGGTAATAACTTTGTACATTGACAGATACTAACTACACTTATTAAGGCGAGGATTCTGAAATGTTTATAATTATCAAATCACTGTTATACACCTGAAACTAATACATCAACTATACTTCAATTAAAATTTTTAATAAATATAATTTAAAAATGATGTCCTGAGGGAATAAAGAAATAAAATGCAAAAAAAAAAAAAAAAGCATATGACACTACTTATTTGAGGTAATTCTCTATGAGGTATTCTGAAAACTCTATGGCTCTTGGAGGCAGCTATGGAAAAATCAAATAGGGAAAGGAAAATATGTGGCTCATCTGCTGCCTTTCCCCTTCAAAAATAGGGAGAGATTACAGGAATCTTGCTAATTTGGAAGTTGAATTCAAGCTTAAGCCTACCATCCTTGCTGTGGCCTCTAAAGATTTACTTAATATCTTTTTTTTTTTTTTTTAAGATTTTATTTATTTATTCTTGAGAGACAGAGAGAGAGAGGCAGAGACACAGGCAGCAGGCTCCATGCAGGGAGCCCGACGTGGTACTCAATCCCGGGTCTCCAGGGTCAGGCCCTGGACCGAAGGCGGCACCAAACCGCTGAGCCACCCAGGCCACCCCAAGATTTACTTAATATCTATGTCATTGATGCTCCATCCAGACTGAACAACCGGAATCGCAGAGGGGGTTAGGACACCCGTATTTTAATAAAAGCCACAAAGGAAAAATCACTGGTAAAAAGTGTAAAATGTATATCTAAATTCAAAAAAAGAAAAAATTCCTCACAATGACTTTAGAGATACTCCTAATAGAAAATCTGAGGCCAGACCATCTGCTTGTTGGCAAGCTGAGTCTTCTGTTCAGTAAAAAGAGAACTGGAGGGGCACTAGATTCAGAATGTAAGTCAATGTCATTTTGTAAACACTGTAGATTAGAAATGTGTTAAATTGGTAATTCACAGAAAATGAACAAATGACAACCCACACAATACGGATGTCACAATGCAAAACAAAAGATGCAAATGGAAGTCCAAAATGGACAAAATTATTCTATGTTGAATTCTAAAGTAAAGCTAGTGGGTACCCTTGAGGAGTAGGCAGTAACTTGAAAGGCATCACCTGGGGCTTCTGGAAAGTGGTTCTATTTCTAGATGCTTTTTTTTTTTAAGATTTTGTTTATAGGCACACAGAGAGGCACAGAGACACAGGCAGAGGGAGAAGCAGGCTCTCTGCAAGGAGCCCAATGTGGGACTCGATCCCAGGACCCTGGAATCCCCACCTGAGCCGAAGGCAGACGCTCAACCACTGAGCCACCCAGGCACCTGACCTAGGTGGAATAAACTGTTTAACAGTTGTGTTCAGTTTGTGAAAATTCATCACACTTACATGCACTTTCCTGTATACATTTTTGAACAAAAAAATTTTTTAAAAAGCCATAATATCGGGATCCTTGGGTGGCGCAGCGGTTTGGCGCCTGCCTTTGGCCCAGGGCGCGATCCTGGAGACCCGGGATCGAATCCCACGTAGGGCTCCCTGCATGGAGCCTGCTTCTCCCTCTGCCTGTGTCTCTGCGCCTCTCTCTCTCTCTCTGTGACTATCATAAATAAATAAAAATTTAAAAAAAATTAAAAAAAAAAAAGCCATAATATCTCAGCTTTTTTTAGAAGTCAAAGTAAAGGGTGCCTGAGTGGCTCAGTGGATTAAGTGTCTGCCTTTGGCTAAGGTTGTGAACCCAAGGTCCTGGGATCAAACCCCAAGCCAGACTCCCTGCTTCTGCCCCTCCCCCTGCTTGGGCTCTCCCTTGTGTGCCATCTCTCCATCTCTCCCTCTCATGAGTAAATAAAATCTTAAAAACAAAAACAAAAAAGAAAAGTAAAACCAATTTTCACCATTTTATGATTTCTTAACTTTTTCTCAGTTGTTTGGATTTCAAATATAATAGTTCTCACACACACACCCCGGTAATATATCCATCATTAATGACCTAACCTAACCTTAAATTTTAGGTTTTAATATCTTTAGAGTACCCAAAGATAACAAAGATGGATGTAAGCTAAAGCAGTCAATTAACCTACATATTGTCCCTAAAGCTTGAAACTTACTATCAAACAAATTAAAATCTTTTTTTGCTTGTTTTTGTTTTACAGATTGTATTTATTTATTCTTGAGACACAGAGAGAGGCAGACACAGGCAGAGGGAGGAGGAGGCTCCATGCAGGGCGCCCGATGTGGGATTCGATCCCGGGACTCCGGGGTCACGCCCTGAGCCAAAGGCAGACAGACGCTCAACCGCTGAGCCACCCAGGTGTCCCCATAAATTTAATTATTAAGAAGCATAAACGCCTAGGCTCTAGGTAAGAGTAATTCCTTACCTCCTATATAGAATGATACAAGTTGAAGACACAGGGGGGAAAACCTCCCAAAACTTATGAATGGAGAAGGTTATAGGTCTGGTTATTAGTACTATAAAGATGTGAAGGGATCCCTGGGTGGCGGTTTGGCGCCTTTGGCCCAGGGCGCGATCCTGGAGACCCGGGATCGAATCCCACATCAGGCTCCCGGTGCATGGAGCCTGCTTCTCCCTCTGCCTGTGTCTCTGCCTCTCTTTCTCTCTCTCTGGGACTATCATAAATAAAAATTAAAAAAAAAAAAAAAAGATGTGAAGACAAGTTATATAGGTAAAACCCTAAATCTAAAACAATGTCAAATCCCAAGCCCATCCACCTCTACTTCAATTCCCTGGGCTTGCCTGCAAAAGGGGAAATAAAAAGTTTCTCTATGTGATTGCTGAAATCACAAGAAATGGTCAGAAGTGACTAGTGTCTGGACCTTAGCCACGAGATGCCAAACTACAGTGGCTCCTGACAGAAGCACAACACATGGTTTCAATTTACCTGCCACCAAAGAAATCTAAATTGTCTACCTTTTTAAGTACCAGTAAGCTTCAACAAATTCTTTAGATTATCTTCATGAATACCACAGAAACATAGCAAGTCAATATGCTTCAGCTTAACCTTTTCCAGTAACACATATTTGGGAAACAAAGGTACTTTTTCACCATAATTTCTCACTTGGAGTGACTCAAATCCAAAAGCTAATTTTGGTTTTAGTTGGGGTTTTTGTTTTCCGGCTTTAAGTTTTAATTTTACACACAGGACATATCCACACAGAAAACTATCAAAAACTATAAACCAAAACTGTTCACTCAGGAATATAGATGACTGCCATCTTCATTTTTTTCTTTTTTTGGTATTTTCTAAAATGTTACTTTTGCTCCAAAAGGGGGGGGTGGGGGGGGAACGGCACTTAAAGTAAAATATTTATTACCAAGATTCTAAATTGTGAAGCTTAAAAATCTGGCAAGTTGAATACTTCCTAAAAATCACATTTCTAAGACATTCTATCCACAGACCATCCCCAACTTAATTTTTCAATGTTATGCCTGTACAAAAGTAATACTTCAAATTCTGATCTTTTCCTGGGCTAGTGATCTGCATACAATTTGCTAGGCATAGCCACATGATCACAAGGGTAACCAATGGATGTACTTACAACCATTGTTTTTTCACTCTCAATACGACATTCAATAAATTACATGAGCTATTCAACTTTACTATAAAATACGCTTTGTGATAGATGATTCTGCTCAACTGTAGGCTAACATAAAACATGTTCCGCGCATGTTTAAGGTTGGCTAAGCTAAACTATAATGTTTGGTTGGTTAGTACTAAATGCATTTTCAACTTAAAATACTCACTTTATGATGGGCTTATCAGAATATAACCCTACCGTAAATTAAGGAAGATCTGTATATTGTTTTCGTAATGAACAAAAAAGAGTTTCACATACAATCTGCTCCCATCGTAACTCAGTAGTTAAGAAACCTACTGAGAGCCCCTTTCACACTCAGAGGGAGGTCTTTTCAAGTGATCATTATTAAAACCTACAAATGAAAAAAAAAAAAAAAAAACCTACAAATGGGAAACCTAGATGTCACAAATATTCTAGACATTTCTATCAAAATAATTTTAAAGATTTTATTTATTTATTCATGAGAGACACACAGAAAGAGGCAAAGACACAGGCAGAGGGAGAGGGAGAGGGAGAAACAGGCTCCATGCAGGGAGCCGGATGTGGGACTCAATCCCGGGTCTCCAGGATCAGGCCCTGGGCCGAAAGCAGACGCTCAACCACTGAGCCACCCGGGATCCCCTCAAAGTAAATTTATTTTCACTAAATCACTAAATACTAGGAGGCCACAGTCCATATAAAGTTTTGGTGAAATAAGACTAAATTGTTTTATAAAGATCAAATTTTTTGCCCACCTTTCTGAGCTAGGAAAACTTTATTAAAAACCAAAACAAGGTACACCTGGGTGGCTCAGCCGGTGAAGCACCTGTCTTGGGCTCAGGTCATAATCTCAGGGGTCCTGGGATCCAGCCCCATATCCCCGTATCAGGCTCTCTGCTTCTCCCTCTCCCTCCATCCCTGCTCCTGCTCTCAGCTCGCTCACTCCCTCAAATCAATAAAATCTTTAAAAAATTTTTCAAAACAAACTTGGGATAGCTCTGTGTTTTCCTTATTTGACTCTTAAAAAGTGTACAGTTTCTGTGCTGGGATAAAACGAGCTTCTAGAACCACCTCCCCATGTGTGACTTACAGACTATCCATTCATCCAGCTGATCAGCTGCACGTCTCTAAAAATAATCACTTTCGTACATCAAAGGATATGTGATGAAGCCAACCTAGGAAAACCTTAACGACAGAACCTAGGAGGAGAATATGCAGATATCCCACCTTAGTAGGTTTCCTCCCACTTCTCCGTGTGTGAAAGACACTGAGACCCAAGACACTGAGCTGGAAATAACCTTTCGAAATCCCACCACCGAGACCGCCCTGGCAGCTTTAACCTAGACCTGGGGCTGCGAGACCTTTCGGTCCAACCCCACAGCCGCCGTGTGCAGCGCTCCGAGGGAGAGGAAGTCTTCCCTTCGGATGGCGCGGCGTCCTGGAGACTAGTCGACCGGTGACATGCAAAAGTGACGCTGAAAATAATCTCTTACCCAAAGCAAAGTTACAACCTGGGAAGTCCTTTTCCGGGAGGCGTCGTGAGAATTTTGTCGGGACTTTTAACTTTTTATCAGGTGCAAAAGGACTTTCGCCTCCATTAGCACTTCACTGAAATGTTTCGAAATTCCCAACGGCACAGGGTTAAGTGGTGTGCGCGCGTGTGCGTGGGTTCTGGTCTCCCCCCCCCAATAAAGCAGAGCCGTGGAGCCCCCCCAAGTCCGAAGGCCTGCAGGGCCCGCGGGAGCGCGGGGTGCTGGGGGTCCCAGGGGTCTCCCCCCAGCAGGCCCTCCGCGCGGGGGGGGGGGGGCTCCGAGGGTTAAACAGGCGGGAAAAGGGGGGAAGCGGTGCAGAGCGCCGGGGAGACTGTGGAGGAGCGCGGGCAGGGCCTGCGGGCGCCCGGCTCGGCCCCCGGCTCGGCCCCCGCCGCCGCCCCCGCCGCGCCCCCGCCCCGCACCTCTCGGTCCTTGAGGCCCAGCAGGAGCACCTCCTCCATCAGGGTCAGCCGGGTCTCCTTGGAGTCGCCCTTGTCGTCGTCGTCCTGCTCGTCGCGGCGGCTCTGCGCGTCGTCCTCGCCGCCGCCGCCGCCGCCGCCCGCCACCCGCTCCTTGTCGGCGGCGCTGCGGGAGGCCTCGGTGCGCCGCTGCACCAGGCCCGAGCTGCGCTGGGTCAGCGAGGTCATGGCTCCCGCCGGGACGCCGCGCCGCGCCGAGAGGGCCGCGGGACCTGCCGGGCCTCCCTCCTCGCCCCCCCGCGGCCCGCGGCCCGGGCTTCCGTGTTAGATCGCGGCGCCCGGGCGACGTCCGTCGGCAGCGGGGCCGGGGGCAGTCATGGGGAGACGGGCCGGCGCGAGACGGGCGGGCCGGCGAGGCGAGGCGAGGCGAGGCGAGGCGAGGCGAGGCGAGGCGAGCAGCGCTCCCCGCTCGTGCGGCCGCGGCCCGGGGGAAGCCGGGCTCCGGGCGGCGGCGGCGGCGGCGGCGGCGGCTGGGGCTGCGCCTTCCCAATATGGCGGCGCCAGCTGACGTCACCGGAGGATGTGGCACCGCCGGCGCGGGGCGGGCCCGAGGGCGCCGGAAGCGGGGGGCGGGGGCGGGGCTCGCCGCTCCGCGCGGCTGCCGCGCCCTCGGGTCTCCGCCGGCGCTCGCCCTGGCCGCCCGGCCCGCGGCTCCTGCCCGCGGCGCGTGACGTGCCCTCCCTTCCGCCGCCTCCCCCCCCGCCCCTCGAGGATCGGGGCGCGGCATCGGGCCGGCGAGGCCCCCACGAAGGACGGTGGACCCCGCTCAGCCTCGAGCCGTGGCCGCATCACCCGAGACGCCGCCATGCGCGGAGTTGGCCGGGGGGGGGGGGGGGGGGGTGCTGGGAAGGCTGGGACCCGAGGGGGCGGGGAGAGGGGGCCCGGGGGGGCGGGGACCGCGGGGGGAGGGGCGGGGGGGCTCGGATGCGGCCGGGGAGGGCGGGGACCCGAGGGGCGGGGAGAGGGGGCCCGGGGGGCGGGGACCCGAGGGGAGGGGGCGGGGGTGCTGGGAAGGCTGGGACCCGAGGGGGCGGGGAGAGGGGGTCCCGGGGGGCGGGGACCCGAGGGGAGGGGAGGGGAGGGGGGCGGGGTGGGGGCCCGGATGCGGCCGGGGAGGGCGGGGACCCGGGTCCCCGAGTCCCCGAGAGACCCAGGAAGGACGTCGCTGGCGGCCGAGAGTTCGCGCCCGCGCCCGGACCCGCAGGAGTGACGGCCGGTGCGTGGCTCGCGGGCGGCCGCGTGGTCCCGCGAGCACCGAAGCGGCAGGACGAGTCCGGAGCCGCCCGCGAGAACGTGCCCGTGGCCTCCCGACGTGGGACCCGGGGGGCGCGGGGAGCACGGTTCGTGCCGAACGCGTCAGCACCCTTGACCTCAACGACCTTTTTTATGGAGACCATAAAGCCGTTGGGTTTCGTGCCACGTCTTCGTGCAGATGGAACCCGCCCCCCGCCCCCCGCCCCCCCCATTTTATTACAGGTGAGATCGTCTCGGCGAGCTTCCCGGTTGGGCCGGCTCGGGCCAGCTCCCGGAGCCCAGGTGCGGAGCCTGGGGTGGAGGCCGGAAGGGTGGGCCTTGTAAGTCATCCAGAAACGGCATCGAATCAACGGGGACCACAGGCTTCGGCCCCAGAACGATCTAGACAGAAGTGTATCGTAACAGGACGTGAGCTGTAAGAAAGGACGAACGCCGCAGTAAAACCGTCCCATCGAACATTCTCGCTACAGAGTTCTCTCCCCCCCCAGACCCATCATCCCAAACTCCGGCCGCACACCACCACCACCCCACGTCCTGGAAAGTGAAAATGCTAAGTATGGGGCGGGGAGGAGCGCGGGGTGAGCCCGAAGGAGACCCTCCCTCTTTCCTATCTTTCCGGGCAAGGGTCAATGTCTCCCATTCACCTGTTCAACTTTTTTTTTTCTTTAATGTCTCTCCCTATTCTTTCCCAAATAGCCTAAAATGTTTCCTTTTGGAAGAAATGTAATGAATGTGTTTAGGATAGTCAAATACGTAGTTGGAGGATTATAAAAATAGAGTGAAACTCTCTCTTCCAGCCCTGCCCCTGTTCACCCCAGTTGTTCACCTCTTCTCCTCCGGTGGTTTCAAATACTTCAACAAATTCTCTGGTACTCCTCTCAAAAGAGAAAGCCTAACTCCCCTTCCCTTGGGTGTGGGCCAGACACCTCCACCCTCCTCCAATGAGCAGAATGTGGCAGGTGTGGCTGTGTGTGACTTAGACTAGATCCTACAAGTCTGCAGCTTCCTGTGCTCCGGCTCCCTCTCCCTGTCCCTCTCCTCTGTCTGTCTCTACTTCTCAGATTCTCCCCTCATTCACGGAGAGAGGCTGGATGCCACATCATAGCCCGTCAAGCAGTGCTATGGAAACGTCCAATGGGAAAGAGCAATAGAGGTGAGGCATCTGGAAAACCGGGCTCCCAACCCCACTCAAACCCTTACTTCACATCTGATTGCAATCTCATGAAAGATTCTTTTTTTTTTTTTAAAGAATTTATTTATTTATTCATGAGAGACACCGAGAAAGAGGCAGAGACATAGGCAGAGGGAGAATCAGGCTCCCAGCAGGGAGCCCAATGCCCGGGACCCCAGGGTCACAATCTGAGCCAAAGGCAGATGCTCAACCACTGAGCCACCCAGGGGCCCCTCTCGGGAAAGATTCTGAACCAGTTAGTACCACCCCACTAAGTCATTCCAGAACTGAGCTACAAAAACTGTGAGATAATAAATGTTGGTTGTCCTTAGCTGCTAAGTTTTGAGTCATTTGTTATGCAATAATAGGCATTAAAATACTTGGGTGCTTATACAAAACAAACGTGACAACAAATCGTATAGTGATGAAAATCGGGGCTGCAAGGCTAGATTGGTCCGTGGGACTCTTCATCTTGCCGTTTGAGTTTGAGCCCCACCTGGGATGTAGAGATGATTCAAATGAAATAAATGAACTTTTAAAAACAGAGTGTTGGGATCCCTGGGTGGCACAGTGGTTTGGTGCCTGCCTTTGGCCCAGGGCGCGATCCTGGAGACCCGGGATCGAATCCCACATCGGGCTCCCGGTGCATGGAGCCTGCGTCTCCCTCTGCCTGTGTCTCTGCCTCTCTCTCTCTCTGTGACTATCATAAATAAATAAAAAAAAATTTAAAAAAATAAAAAAAAATAAAAAAAATAAAAAATAAAAACAGAGTGTTGTTGTGAATATCAATAAAGGGAAACCTCACTACAATAGAGATCAGGAGGCTAGACAGGGGAGGCTACAAGGGGGAGCCAGCCCACTTACCTCAATTACAGACCCCCCAACAGAAAAATCCACAAAAGGAAACTATCAATTACAGGCCGGGACAGGGAAAAGGTGTATATTGCGTTTCCTTCAACAAATCAACTACCTCTGCAACTCAGCCAATAAGAAACCTTCATCACCCTTACTTTTCTCCAGTAGCCTTAAAAAACACCTGGGTGGCTTAGTCCTTTGAGTGTGGGACTCAGATTTAGCTCTCAGGTCATGATCTTGGGGTCATGGGATGGAACCATATGTCAGGCTCAGTGGAGAGTCTGCTTGAGATTCTCCCCCTCCCCCTCTGCCTTCTCCTCTCTCTCTCAAATATTTAGGGGGAAAAAAAAAAAAGACTCGTCCCAACTTCCCTCTTCTCCATAAATTTTTCTCTTTTGTTTGCTGGACTTGCCTATGGTTTTTCCATAGCCTACGTGTTCTGCATTGCATTTCTCTGGTGTTCCCAAATAAACACATTTTGGTAGTAAAATGTCTTTTTTTTTTGATATTTATTTATTTATTCATGAGAGACACAGAGCATGAGAGAGAGAGGCAGAGATACAGGCAGAGGGAGAAGCAGGCTCCCTGCAGGGAGCCCGACATGGGACTCCATCCCAGGTCTCCAGGATCACAACCCAGGCCGAAGGTGGCGCTAAACCACTGAACCACCGGGCTGCCCAGTAAAATGTCTTTTACTAACACTTTCTTGGATATCCTTCTAGAGATTTTTTTTTTAATGTATATTCAAACAACTATGAAAACATTCTCCTTCCTTTTTTATGCAAATAATAGATTATAATACACATTATTTTTCACTTAATGTTAGAAAAAAACGTTCTCTATCAATACTTAACAGCTTCAGAGCACCTGGGTGGCTCAGTCCGTTAAGCCTCTGCCTTTGGCTCAGGGCATGATCCTGGAGTCCCAGAATCAGGGTCCGCATCTGACTCCCTGCTCAGTGGGGAGCCTGCTTCTCCTGCCTCTCCTCATCCCTCACCCCCCACCCCCCACTGTGTTCTCTCTCCTGCCTCCTCCCTCTCTTTCTCTCTCAAATAAAATCTTTAAAAAACTTAACAGCTTCTTCATACTTTGTTTCAGCTGCATTGTATGCTATCATAACATACTTTTATTTAGTCAGTCCCCTATCGATGGACATTTAGGTTGTTTTCCATTCTTTGCTATTACAAACAATGCTGTAATAAATATAATGAAGAGCCACATGTTTTGTCCACAAAAATGCATGCTCATGGTCTGTTTATTCATGCACACTCTTCAAATTACTAAGACTTTACACAACTTCATTGTTTTTTCAGTTTTACTAGCATTTTTTTCCCTGTTTTTGTTTTCCACAAGCTAGACTTCAAAATCACCTTAATTGGAAAGAAAGGAAAAGAAAAGAGAAGGAAGGAAATAAGGTTATGATATTTGGGGAACCAAAATATATATTCCTAATAACAATGACTTTATTTATTGACTACTGAATATGTGGCAGGCATGTTCTCCAGTAGCCCCCACCAGAGTCCTGCAGAGGAGGTACTCATGCTGCTCCCCATAAACCCCAACTACCTTATGCAACAAAGCCTGTCAGCATACTTCATGCCCAAGCAGAAGAACCTGGAGGTGCATAGGAGTTAGCACTTCAAGCTGGCAAAGTTCCCCTTTCTCTCTTCAAATGGATTTTTGAGATCCTTTATGCGATTTCTCCGTGGCACTTAGTTGCAGCACGTTCAACAACATATTCTTTTTTTTTAAGATTTTATTTATTTGAAGAGAGAGAGAAAGCATGAGCAGGTGGGGGGAGGTGGAGAGGGAGAAGCAGACTCCCCACCGAGCAGGGAGCCTGATGTGAGGCTCAGTCCCAGGACCCTGAGATCATGACCTGAGCTGAAGGCAGATGCTTAACCAACTGAGCCACCCAGGCGCCCCCAACAACATATTCTTGATATGTCTCTCTCCCTCCTTCGCTCCACCCTCCCCCTCTTTCTTGCTTCTGTTCTTGGGAGTTACACTCCCTAACAAAATAGTGGCACAGAAGCCTCTGTCTTAAGCTCTGCTTTCTGAAAATCCCAGGTTAAGGCACTCACTTTATTTGTGAAGAAACTGCAGTTCAGAGAAATTAATCTGTCCAACATAACACAGCTGGTAAATTGCAAGCCTGGGTTAATAAAAAACATATCATTAGAACCCCAGTCCTTAATTCAGTCATTACACAAATATCTGTATTTATGCATACTTGCTGTATGCCAGGTACTGTGCTAAGCAATGAGGATATTATAATAAACCAAAAGAGACACAGTCATGGTTTCATGAGGCTGTTTAGGGGAGGGCACAGATACTAAGCAAATCATCACACATCAATGTATAAATTGAGCACTGCTTTGAATATATTTGAATACAGAAGGAATATAGTATTATGGGAGCATGTATTCTCAAATATATGAGAAACTTATATTTTATCTGGGACTCAAGGAAAGCAACTCTGAGGAAGTAGTAAGCCAAAGAATAAACAGAAATTAACTAAAACAAACCTCTCATTCTTGAGAAAAAATAGCATGTGCCAAAGCCCTCTGGCAAGGAGAGATCATGGGATGATGGAGAATGAAATAGAAAACCATTTTGGCTAGGCTAAAGGAGAAAGTGTTGTCAAAAGCAATAGAGACAGACAAGAATCAAATCATGCAGTGCCATAAAGCCATTTAAAGATTTTGGTCTTTTGGGATGCCTGGGTGGCTCAGCAGTTGAGCACCTGCCTTTGGCCCAGGCCATGATCATGGAGTCCCCGGATCGAGTCCCACATTGGGCTTCCTGCGTGGAGCCTGCTTCTCCCTCTGCCTGTGTCTCTGCCTCTCTCTCTCTCTGTGTGTGTGTGTGTCTCTCATGAATAAATAAAATCTTTTAAAAAAATAAAGATTTTGGTCTTTTTCCAACCAAACACAATGAGAAATCCTCAAAGATGCTTTTAAATGCCCCCCTTGTGAGGTGCCTGGGTGGCTCATTCGGTTAAGTGACTGACTCTTGATTTCGGCTCAGGTCATAATCTCAGGGTCATGATCTCAGGGAGTCTCTTTCTCCCTCTCCCTCTACCCCTTCTCATTCTCTTTCTCTCTCTTTCTCTTCCCTGCGCCCCCCACCCCCCGCCTGCTCAAATAAATAAATAACTCCTTTGTACGGGGAAGGATGGAATGGGGGGGTATGTAATATTACCAGATCTGCATTTTGAAAACCTCACCCAATACACAAAAGAGATGGTCACAATGGACACAGCAGCCAGTTAGTTTTGCAGCAATCCCACAGGAACTGATAGCTACCTAACTATGACCGTGGAAGAAGAATGAAAAGTAGAAGTTTCCAAGAGATACTTAGGAAGCCAAATTAATGAACTCACTGGAAGATTGACTGTGGAGTGGGTAGACCACAAGGAAGAGAGGTTTTCTTTTTCTTTTTTTTTTTTTTTAAGATTTTATTGATTTATTTGACAAAGAGAGCAAGAAAGCACAAGCAGGGAGAGTGGCAGAGGAAGAGGGAGAGAAGCAGGCTCCCCGCTGAGCAGGGAGTCTGATGTGTTGCCTATCTTTATCCTGAGACTCTAAGATCATGAAGACCTGAGCCGAAGGCACCACCAGGCCCCCCCAGAAGAGAGATTTTCAGGGATGATTCTCTACCTCTGGCTGTGTAAGAATGTACAGGAGAGACCATTCACTGAGCTAGAGACCATTGGGCCCCAAAAACATTTGCATTTGCATTTATTTCAGGTGAGTTTTTGAGAAGTGTATGAAACTTCTATTTTTTAAAAAAGATTTTATTTATTCATTAAAGACACAGAGAGAAAGAGGCAGAGACACAGGCAGAGGGAGAAGCAGGCTCCATGCAGGGAGCCTGATGTGGGACTCGATGCAGGGACCCCAGGATCACACCCTGGGCCAAAGGCAAGCGCCAAACCACCAAGCCACCCAGGGATCCCCGTGTATGAAACTTCTAAGAAGAGATGTTGTATACGTAGTTGGATGTACAGGTACTTTCTGTTCTAATCTGATAAAAATGTCAAAACACCTACAAAATGGAACTGTAGAAGAACTATGAGAGAACTCTTATAACCTAGGAGAGGAGATGCCTTTTTTATCATGATTCAAAATTTGATAAGAAAAAAATTTTTGAAATAATTATGGATTGAGGCGCCTGGGTGGCTCATTGGTTAAGCATCCAACTCTTAATTTTGGCTCAGGTCATGTGTGACCTCATGGTTGTGAGATCAAGGGTCATGTTGGGCTCTTCGCTGGGTGGAGCCTTCTTGGGATTCTCTCTGTCTCTCTCTCTCTCAAAAAAAAAGAAAGAGAGAGAGAGACAGAGAGAAGAAAGAGAAGAAAGAAAGAAAAGAAAGAAGAAAGAAAGAAAGAAAGAAAGAAAGAAAGAAAGAAAGAAAGAAAGAAAGAAAGAAAAAAGAAGAGAGAGAGAGGGAGGGAGGGAGGGAGGAAGGAAAAAGAAGAAAGAAAGAAGAAAAAGAAAGAAAGAAAGAAAGAAAGAAAGAAAGAAAGAAAGAAAGAAAGAAAGAAAGAAAGAATTATAGATTGACAAGAAGTTGTAAAATTAGTACAGAGAGGTCTTGTGTAGTCTTAACCTGGTATTCCCCAATGGTAACATATAACTATAGTACAATACTAAAACCAAGAAAGAAATATCGATATAATCCACAGACATAAAAAAAAAAAATCCACAGACATTATTCAGATTTCACAGGTTTTATATGCGCGCGCGCGCGTGTGTGTGTGTATGTGTAGTTCTGTGCAATTTTACCACATGTGCAGATTTGTGTAACCACCACCAATCAAGATACAAAATTGTTGGGACCCGTGGGTGGCTCAGCAGTTTAGCGCCTGCCTTCGGCCCAGAGCGTGATACTGGAGCCCCAGGATCGAGTCCCGCATCAGTCTCCCTGCATGGAGCCTGCTTCTCCCTCTGCCTGTGTCTCTGCCTCTCTCTCTCTCTCTCTGTGTGTGTCTCTCATGAATAAATAAATAAAATCTTTTAAAAAAAAGATACAAAATTGTTTTCTCACCACAAGATCCCTCATGTTACCCCCTTAGAGTCCTACCCCTTCTCACACTCCACCTCTAACCCCTGGCGACCACTCATCTGTTCTATTATTTTGTCATTTGAGAATGCTGTATAAATGGAATCATACACTAGGCAGCCTTTTGAGATAGCTCTTTGTCACTCAGCATAATTCCCTTGAGGTCTATTCTGTGTATCAATAGTTTGATCTTTTTTATGCCTGATGGTATGGATGTTCCACAGTTTATTTACCCATTCACCCACTAAAAGACTTTGGGTTATTTACAAATTGTATGTATTACAAATAAAGCTACCATGAACATTTGTGCACGTTTTTATGCATACATGGTTTTCATTTCTCTGGGATAAATACCTAGGAGTGCATCTGGGGTCATATGGTGTGTGTTTAGCTTGTTAAGAAAATCCCAAAATGTTTTCCAGAGTGGTTATTCCATCTTACATTCCTACCCCAGCTTTGCTCTAAAGCACAGCAGTATTATTGATATAACTAGCAAACCTTTTAGAGGCATTCAACAATATTATTTCTTTTTTAAAAATTTGGTACAATGATTGAAAAGATTATTGACCACTTGTTATATTCCAGAGATGGCTCTAAGTGTCTAAATGTCTTACACACTAATTTTAGTTATTTTTTAAAGATTTATTTATTTGAGAGCTCATACGCATGCACACTCAAGAAAAAAGGAATAGAGGGAGAGAATCCTCAAGCAGACTCCTCCCTGAGGGCTGAGCCCAACGGGCTAGATCTCAAGACCCATGAGATTGTGAACTGAGTTGAAACCAAGAGTCAGGCTCAACTGACTGAGCCACCCAGGTGCCCCTTTTGCACATTAATTTTAGACTAAACTGTATAGGTCACAATTTTTCTCTTCCCTATGGTTGTACATCCACATCCTTCCTATCGCTTTGCAACATGTGGAATATACTTTATTACTCCTTGCCATGGGCTTGACCTAAGTCTCTACCTTGGGGTTGGCCATGTGACTATCTTTGGCAAATAGAATATTAGCCAATAGGATGCAAACAAAGGCGTGAAACAGGCTTATGCAGTTGTGCTTTTCCTTTTATGCTCCTAGCTGCTGCCACCATGAGAAGAGCTTCTTTCATGGCCATGAAAACACTTCCTCTGGGTAGTCTGCTAGTCCCAGAGGAATGAGAATGAAGCAGACAAAAGCAAATACACAGCTTGGAGTCAAGCCTCGCCAAGCCCAGCTGAGATCTGCAGAGCCATTCTAGCCACGTCACGATCGTTGAAATAAATGCTTACTGTTGTGTGTCACTAAGATTATGTGTTATCGGGCAGCTCACTTAGTTCTCACAGCATCCTGATTACGTATTATAATAGCCCCATTTTACAGAAAAGAAAATCAAGACACAAAGAGATTAAATATCTTGCTTAAAATTCCACAGCCTGATCCCAGAGCCCGTGATCTTATCAGGATCTCACAGTGACTCAATGAATTCAAGACAAAAACAACTACACAGAGTGGTTTGTCAGAAAAGACAAAACTCCAGCAAGACAAATGCAAAGTTTCAAAGATTTAAAATTTTGTGAATAAGTAATAAATTCACATACTTCAAAAATCAAAGGGATAAAAGGGATATCCAGAGAAGTTGCACTTCTACCTACAAACCATCAACAGACCTAATTCCAACACGTCCCTTATGAATTTTTTTTTTTTAAGATTTTGTTTATTTATTCATGAGAGACACAGAGACACAGGCAGAAGGAGAAGCAGGCTCCATGCAGGGAGCCCGAAGCAGGACTCGATCTGGGGACCCCAGGATCACACCCTGGGCCAAAGGCAGGAGCTCAACCACTGAGCCACCCAGGCATCCCGACCCTTGTGATTCTTGCCGCTCTGGTATCTACACTGTTGTGTGATTCCCACTCCTTGAGTGTGGGCAGAAGTTGTGACTTGCTTCTAACCACCAGAATATGGCAAAGGTGGAGAGGGTGTTGCAGATGTAAGAGCCATAATTCATTCTCTTTGAGTTAATCTAAAGAGAGATAACCCTGAGTGTGCCTGGCATAATCAGGTGGTCTCTCTCTTTTTTTTTTAATTTTATTTATTTATTCATGAGAGACACACAGAAAGAGGCAGAGACACAGGCAGAGGGAGAAGCAGGCTCCAAGCAGGGAGCCCGATGCAGGACTGGAGGATCAGGCCCTGGGCCGAAGGCGGTGCTAAACCGCTGAGCCACCCAGGCTGCCCAATCAGGTGGTCTCTTGAAAGCAAATCCAAACCTTCCCTAATGAGAGAGACTTGAGTCAGCGAAGACACTTTTTTTTTAGATTCTCCACAGAGAGTGGCTTCCTTTTCTTTTCTTTTTTAATTGAAATATAATTAACATACAGTGCTATATTATATTAGTTTCAGATGTACAATATAATAATTCAACAATTCTATACATTTCTCAATGCTCTTGGGCCCCTTAAGACATTCTGTTTTGTTTTGTTTTTAAGATCTTATTTATTTACTCATGAGAAACACAGAGAGAGGCAGAGAGACAAGCAGGCTCCCTGTGGGGAGCCTGATGTGGGACTGGATCCCAGGACCTACCACCGGAGCCGAAGCTAGGTGCTCAACCACTAAGCCACCCAGGTGCCCAAGACACTCTCTCTCGAAGAAAACAGCTATGTTGTAAAATGCCTATGAGAAAGGTAGCTTCTAAGAGCTGATGGTCTCGGTCTTAGAAACACAGCAGCTGAATTATGCCAACAACATAAATGAGCTTGGAAGAGGACCTAAACTTCAGGTAAGAATGTAGCCCAGCTGATACTTTGATTACAAACTGTGAGACCCCGAGCAGAGGATCCAATTAGGCTATGCCAAACTCTTGACCAATGGAAACTGAGATTATAAGCATGTGTTATTTTAAGCCACAAAACTAGTAGTAATTTGTTATGCCATAGATACAAATAGGTTGGAATAAAGGATGAGGGTGCCTGGCTGAGTGAGTCAGTGGAGCATGCCACCTTGATCCTGAGGTTGTGAGTTCAAGCCCCATGCTGGCCAGAGAGCCTACTTAAAAAAAAAAAAAGTAGAAGAAGAAGAGTAAAGAAAAGATGGTAAAAGATATCAATCATGCAAACAGAACCATAAAAAGCTAAAGTGGCCATACTAGTATCAGACAAAATAAACTTTAAAAATATTTTTAAGTGTTATTGAAAGTATGCCCTCAGATTTAACGGATTTTTTTGAAAAAAATTTTATTCATTTGACAGAGAGCAAAAACAAGGGGGCTGCAAAAACAAGAGGGAGAAACAGTCTCCCCACTGAGTAGGGAGCCAGGCTCCGGGTTAGATCCCAGGACCCTGGGACCATGACCTAAGCTGAAGGCAGACACTTAACCAACTGAGCCACCCAGGTCCCCCTGTGGTCAACTGATTTTTCCACAAGGGTGCCAAGACAATTCAATCGTGAAAGAATAGTCATTTCAACAAATGGTACAGGAACAAATGTGTGTTCACATTTAAAAAAAAAAAAAAGCGTACTCCAGGGTGGCTCAGTCGGTTAAGCTCCTGCCTTCAGCTCAGGTCATGATCCCAGGGTCCCGGGATGGAGTCTGACATCAAGCCCCACATCGAGCCTCCCGTCAAGCCCTCAGCACTACCTCAGAACACACTTTGGCAGTTCCTCATAAGCTTTAAACAGAATATTACCAAATGACCCAGCAATTCCACGTAGCCTTACATAGCCACGATACATAAAAACTTATGTGCTTGGGGATCCCTGGGTGGCTGAGCGGTTTAGCGCCTGCCTTTGGCCCAGGGCACGATCCTGGAGTCCCAGGATCAAGTCCCACGTCGGGCTCCTGGTATGGAGCCTGCTTCTCCCTCCTCCTGTGTCTCTGCCTCTCTCTCTGTGTGTGTGTCTATCATAAATAAATCAATCTTTAAAAAAAAAAAACAAACAAACATATGTGCTTACACAATAACTTGCACGTGAATATTCATAGCAGCACTATTCATAATAATGAAAAAGTAGAAACAACTCAAAGATCCATCAACTGGTGAATGGATGAATAAAATGTAACATATTCATGCTGAGAAATATTACTAGGTAATAAGAAGGAATGAAGTACTCTTAAATGACGACCTTGAAAACATGTACGTAGAAGAGGCCAGTCAAAAAGACTACATTTTGCACATTTGGCACAATTCTGTTTATAGGAAATACTCAGCATAAGCAAATCGATAGCAACTGGCAAGTAGATTAGTGATTGCCTAGGGCTAGGGATGGGGTGTGGGGTGGGGGTGGGGTGGGGAATGGGGAGCAACTGTTAATGGATCCAGAGTTTCTTTTTGGGGTGATGAAAATGTGCTAAAACTGGTGTGGTGGTGATTGCACAACTCTGTGACTATACTAAAAAACACTAAAAACAAACAAACAAAAAAAAAACACTGAGTTAGGGATGCTGGGGAGGCTCAGCCTATTGAGCATCGGCCTCTTGGTTTCAGGTTAGGTCAGGTCTCAGGGTTGTGAGATCAAGCGCCCATTAGCTCCCTGCTCAGTGGGAGTCGGCTTGTCTCCCTCTCTCTCTGGCCCTCCCCTGCTCTCATGCTCTGTCTCTAAAATAAATAAATCTTTAAAAAAAACACAAAAACAAAACAAAAAAAACACTGAGTTATATATCTTAAAAGGGTAACTTGTATGATATGTAAATTACATTTCAATAAACCTGTTAGTAACAAAAATTAAGGATCTTTTATTTAGGTTTGCCTCCAAACATGTCCCAAGATACTTTATTATTGAGGGAAAAAAAAGATTTGAATTTTTAAAAATGTACTTTTTGTAATATATGCTTTTAATTTTTAGGTTAAAAATTTTTTAACAAGGTTTGCTCATAGGAAGGTGATGAAAAACATACTTTCAGGATGATAAAATATACTCATGTTTTAATCCTGTACATTTTTTAGAATTTTTAATTTATTCATGATAGAGAGAGAGAGAGAGGCAAGACACAGGGAGAGGGAGAAGCAGGCTCCATGCCGGGAGCCTGATGTGGGACTCGATCCCGGGTCTCCAGGATTGTGCCCTGGGCCAAAGGCAGGCGCCAAACCACTGAACCACCCAGGGGTCCCCTCCTGTACATTTTGACTAGGATTTAAAATTTTTAAACAAATATAAAGCAAAACATTTTAATTTACTTTCATCGTGATTCTAGTGGGGAAACAAATACTGTAAATATGGAAGGAATACAGAGACTAGATAGGCTGTAAAAAATAATTCTAGTTTTTTGTTTACATAGCAATCTGTCACAAATTCTAGAATTACATAGTTTAAGGAGCTCTCAAGATACCAAACAATTCACAATTCTGAAACTTTTCCAACAGCTTACTCATTTTTCCTAGAAATCCAGAAAGGCAAGATTTCATGGTTTTACCAAATAAAGTGTGGTATCTTTCCACTAAGGGCACCAGAAAATTTTCTAAACTTCTAAGTTAAATCCTTAATTATTAGTCTATATGAGATAAGATATGGAAAGCAGTTGGCATAGAGATGAGACATCTCCTGACTTAGAAGTAAGGGTCTCTGCTGTGACTGGGAGTTTTAGATCAAAAGTATCTTCTTAGAATTTACTTCAGGTTTAAGTAAAATCCTCTGTGGTTTTGTTGCACTTTACATCCTTCTCTTAGCTCAGTGCCCATTGGCTAGCTTCCTCATTGTTACCTATAAAATTGCCCCTTTCAAATGTATACAAATTTGTTTCCTGCCCCACCTTCTCTAAGTAAATGACCCCTAGTTCCTGAATAAACCATGAAAATAGATGCCCTACTGCCAGGATTTTTTTTTTTTTTTTTTTTTAAAGATTATTTACTTGAGAAAGAGAGAGAGCAAGTGAGCTCAAGGTGGGAGGAGGGGCAGAGGGAGACGCAGACTCCCCACTGAGCAAGGAACCCCATGAGGGACTCCATCCCAGGGTCGACCTGAGCCTAAGAAAGACTCTTAACTGACTGAGCCACCCAGGTACCCCCTTCCGGTCCAGGATTTTTTTTTTTTTTTTAAGATTTTATTGATTTATTCACGAGAGACACAGAGGCAGAGACATAGGCAGAGGGAGAAGCAGGCTCCGTGCAGGGAGCCCGACACGGAACTCGATCCTGGGTCTCCAGGATCATGACCTGAGCCACCCAGTCTTCCCCTTGTCCAGGATTTTAAAGAAATCAGGGTGTGATGAGAAAGAATTGACCTTCTAAAGCTGTAAAGTGGGGACGCCTGGGTGGCTCAGTGGTTGACCATCTGCCTTTGGCTCAGGGTGTGATCCTGAGGTTCCAGGATCAAGTCCCACATGGGGCTCCCCATGGGGAGCCTGCTTCTCCCTCTGCCTGTATCTCTGCCTCTCTCTCTGTCTCTCATGAATAAATAAAGTCTTTAAAATAAATAAATAGATAGATAAATAAATAAATAAATAAATAAATAAATAAAGCTGTAAAGTGTCTTTCTTTTCCCAAACCTGAATTTTAAGTTCTAGGAACAAAAATTGCTCTCCCACTGAAGGATCATGTGCTGACGCTGAGAATCTGTACTAGTTTTCTATGCTATGGATTTATTATCGCACACTTTCCGTGGGCCAGGCATCAGGCCCAGCTTAGCTGGATCCCCTGTCTGGGACTCACAAGGAGGAAATCAGGATGCCAGCTGAGCTGCATGATCATCTGGAGGCTCAGCTGGGAGAAAATTGGCTTCTAAGCTGCTCAGGTTATTGGCAGACTTCATTTCCTGTGGTTGTAGAACTGGGGGCTTTTTCTTTCTTTTTTTTTTTTTAAGAGTTTATTTGTTTTACAGAGAGGGAGAGACAGAAAGGGAGAGGCAGAGAGAGGGAGAGTGCTTGTGCACAGGCACATGAGTGGGAGGAGAGGCAGAGAATCTCAAGCAGACTCCACACTGAGCCTGGGGGCCAACGCGGGGCTCCATCCCACAACCCTGAGATCATGGCTTGAGACGAAACCAAGAGTCAGATGCTGAACTGACAGCCACCCAGGTGCCCCTAGGGCTTCTGTCTCTTGTTGGCTGTTGACTAAAGGCCGCCCTCCTCTCCGAGAGGCTGCATGACCTTTCTCGCCAGTGAGCTCCCCAACATGGTGGCCTACCTCCTCCAGCCAGCAAGGGAAGTCCCTAACGTGAATCTGCTAGTATAATGGAGTTTTATAGACGCTTAAATAATCAAGTGAATGACATCTCATCACCTTTGCCATCTTCTATTAGAAACAGTCATTAGATTGGGACGCCTGGGTGGCTCAGTGGTTGCGCGCCTGCCTTCCGCCCAGGACGTGATCCTGGAGACCCAGGATCGAGTCCCACATCGGGCTCCCTTCATGGAGCCTGCTTCTCCCCCTTCCTGTGTCTCTATGTCTCTCGTGAATAAATAAATACAATCTTAAAAAAAAAAAAAGAAATAGTCATTAGATTAAGGAGGGCACATAATGTAATAAGCACTGGGTTTTACATAAGACTGATGAATCACTGACATCTACCTCTGAAATTAATACATTATATGTTAATTCATTGAATTTAAACTTTTTTAACTCAAAGAAAAAAAAAAAGAAAGAAAGAGAAAAAGCAGTCATTACTTTTAGCCCTAACTCAAGAGGAGGAGATTACACAGATGCATGAATTCCAGAAGGCAGGGATCATTGCGTCTGCCCACCACAGCAGTATTGAATCCTGTCTGCAGGAGATGGACAGGATGCAAATGAACAAATTAATGAACAAAACTGAACCTATCTTTCGGTATGTTGTATCATCTTATTTCTTTATTCATAACTCCCCAGGAAAACATGGGTATGAGTTATTGGTTGCTGTGTAATAAACCATAACCTCAAAATAATGGCTTTAAAATAGCACCTGGCTGCCTCAGTAGAGCATGCGACTGGATCTCAAAGTCATGAGTTCAAGCCCCACATTGGGCATGGAGCCTACTTTAAAACAAAAAGAGAGGGCAGCCCGGGTGGGTCAGTGGTTTAGCGCAGCCTTCAGCCCAGGGTGTGATCCTGGAGACCCGAGATCAAGTCCCTCATCGGGCTCCCTGCATGGAGCCTGCTTCTCCCTCTGCCTGTGTCTCTGCCTCTGTGTGTGTGTGTGTGTGTGTGTGTGTGTGTGTGTGTCTCATTAATAAATAAATAAAATATTTTAAAAAATAAATAAAACAAAAAAAGAGGGACTCCTGGGTAGCTCAGCAATTGAGTGTCTGCCTTGGGCTCATGGTGTGATCCCAGGGCCCAGGATGGAGTCCCCCATCAGGCTCCTTACAGCAAGCCTGCTTCTCCTTCTGTGTCTCTGCCTCTCTGTGTCTCTCATGAATAAATAAATAAAATCTTTAAAAATTAAAAAAAAAGAAAACAACAACACAGCAACTATTTGCTCATTTTTCTGTGGTTCAGCTATTTGAACTGGGCTTTTGCTGGGCTGTTCTACTGATCTCGCATGAGGTTACTTACATGGCTGTAGTCAAACTGCAGCTTGACTTGAACTAGTTAGTTGATTTAACACAACCCCACTCACATTTGGAAGAACTGGTGTTGGCTGTAGGCCAGTCCACGTGTCTCTCACAGGCTGGTCCCGTCTTCCTTACTTGGTGTCTGAATTCTAACAGTAAAGAAGTTGCAAAGCTCACAAGTTGTATATTATTACTTGCCACGTTTTATTGGTTAAAGTAAGGTCCTAAGGCTGGCCCAGATGCAACAGGTGGGGAAATGACCCCACCTCCCACCTCTTTTCCGTTCCAGAACTGTGCAAAGTTCAAACCTGAGAACGCTTTAAGACTTACCTAGGGCAGCCCAGGTGGCTCAGCAGTTTAGTGCCGCCTTCAGTCCGGGGCCTGATCCTGGAGCCCTGGGTTCGAGTCCTACGTCGGGCTCCCTGCATGGAGCCTGCTTCTCCCTCTGCCTGTGTCTCTGCCTCTCTCTGTGTCTCATGAATAAATAAATAAAAACTAAAAACAAAAAAAAAAAAAAAAAAGACTTACCTAATAACTGTTCCAAAATATCTACGTTTATATACAGAGCATTTCTTGACTGGTTAAAGTTTTTAATGGCATTAATTATTGTTAAAGTATAGTTGTCAATTCCTCTTTGCTTGTATAAAAGAAGCTATCATCTCCAGATATCTTCACGAGTCTTAAATATTGCTGACTTTTTCTTTTTCTTTTTTTTTTTGACTTTTTCTTAATAAGTGTTAGTCTTAACTATTGCTAGCTGCTTTCCTTTTCAACTATTTATTTTGATAAAGATTTTAAAGCACTTAGTAAATGAACCATAAAAGTAACAGAGAACACTACAAGTGGATTGTTTTGTGACCTGGGAGAGGAGAAGCCTTTCTTAACATCACCCAAAATCCAGAACCATGAAAGAAAACATTGATAAACTTGATTACATAAAGAACAAAAACTTCTGCATGGAAAAAAATACCACAAAGTCAAGACACATGGCAAATAAGAAAAAAATGGTCACAGAACATTAATGGTTCACAGAAAAATAAATACAGGTGGCTCTTTAAAAAGTTTGGCTTTGGGGCACCCCAGGTGGCTCAGCAGGCTAGTGCTGCCTTCAGCCCAGGGCGTGATCCTGGAGACCCGGGTTCAAGTCCTGTGTTGGGCTCCTTGCATGGAGCCTGCTTCTCCCTCTGCCTGTGTCTGTGCCTCTCTCTCTCTCTGTCTCTGTGTGTGTGTGTGTGTCTCACGAATAAATAAATAAATAAAATCTTTAAAATAAATAAAAATAAAAGTTTGGCTTTATTAGTAATAAAAGCATATTAAAACTATGCTGATAATACCATTTTACCAACTGGATAGAAAGTTTGGCAACATAACATTTAAGCAAATGTATGGGGAAAATAGAATGATTAGGGCACCTGGCTGGCTCAGTTGGTTAAGAGCCTGCCTTTGGCTCAGGTCATGATACCAGGGTCCTGGGATCCAGTCCTGCATCAGGCTCCCTGCTCAGTGTGGAGCCTGCTTTTCCCTCTCCCTCTGCCTGCCGCTCCCACTGCTTGTGCTCTCTCTTTCTCTCTGTCAAATAAATAAATAAAATCTTAAAAAAAAAAAAGAAAATAGAATAATTATACATTGCTGGTTGGGATGCAAAACAGGGTGCAATATGGTGATATCTATCAAAATTATGCATGAATGCATTTACTTGTTGATCTAGTGATCTCACTTCATCTCCTAGATTTACCTGTTAATGTACATAATGACACATATATGTGGTTATTTGTTGTAACATTGTAGAAGTGAAAGATTGGAAATAACCCAAAAGGGGGCACCTGGTGGCTCAGTCAGTTGGGTATGTAGCTCTTGGTCAGGATCTCAGGGTCCTGGCATGGAGTTTGCTTGAGTTTCTTTCTCCCTCTGTTCCTCCCCCAACTCACAGCGTGCAGGCTTGCCCTCTCTCTCTCTCTCTCTCTCAGATAAATAATAAATAAATAAAATCTTTTTTTAAGATATTTTAGTTATTTATTCATGAGAGATGCAGAGAGGCAGAGACACAGGCAGAGGGAGAAGCAGGCTCCATGCAAGGAGCCCGATATGGGACTCGATCCCAGATCCCGGGATCATGCCCTGAGCCGAAGGCAGATGCTCAACCGCTGAACCACCCAGGCGTCCCTAAATAAATAAAATCTTTAAAAAACAACATGGAAATAACCCAAAGGTTCATCAGTAGAAGACTGGCTAAAGAAACAGAACACCCATCCGCACAACGGAAGACTATATACTGCGAACATGAACGAGGATGTTCTGTTTCCTAATATGGAAAGATCTCTAACACGTTGTACAAAGAAAACTATGAAGAGCAGAACAGTTTATACGATATGCTGTCTTATGTGTAGGAAAGGAAAGAACAAAAGAATATATATTCACATTTGCTTACACATGCATTTTTAAAGCCCTGGAAAGATAGAGAAGTTAACAAAAGGCATTGCATGATTTGAGAGAAAGAATAGGGACACAGTGGTGAACATGTAGTTGGTGCATTTGTTTTGGAATCTACACATGTATGAATTTCTATTTATATTCAATTTTAGGTTTACTTTTTCAAAATATTAGCCCTTTTGAAATATAATTCATATACCATAAAGTTCAACTCTCACCACAGTCAGTTTTAAAATATTTTCCTCACCCCCTCCCCAGCAAAACACCTGACAGGCAGCAATCATTCTCCTTTGCTCCCGAACCTCACTCCCAGCCCTAGGAGACCACTAATCTATTTTCCGTCTCTACAGATTAGCCTATTTGCCTATTCTATGGGGGTGCTGATCCTTCTTTTTCCTTCTCCATGTGCAAATTTTGCCCATTTGTTCACTTACAACCACCTCTGCTTACTTTGCGCCAGTGCCAGTCCAAACATCACCCTCATCACCTACCCTTATACTTCACTTCGCTTTATTTCTATAAATGTTCCACGTCATAACAAGTGAACTGCCACTGGCCACTGTTCCTAGGTTGTTGTTTTTTTTTAATATTTTATTTATTTATTTGTGAGAGAGAGGGATAGCACATGGGGGCGGGGGAGGTAGAGGGAGAAGCAGGCTCCACGCTGAGCAGGGAACCTGATGCAGGACTCGATCCCAGGACCCGGGGATCATGACCTGTCCCAAAAGTGGGAGCTTAACCGACTGAGCCACCCAGATGCCCTGACTTGGGCTTTCTAAAGTAGCTTTCTGCTCTGTCCCCTCCTGAAGCAGAAGCTCCCTTCCTCTCCAACTGCTTCACCAGAGGAAGGGCAGAGGGGCTTTGCCAAGGCGCATCCACACGAGATATCTTCTCCTATCTCCTACCCATCTTTAAAAGATAAAATTGTTGTATTATTTTGTATTTATATATTTCTTTCTAGAAGCTCACAATGCTGTGTGGCAATTTTTACAATACACTCATAAGGTTTATCCCAATGGTTCTTCCATATTTGTTACTAGTCTGCTGCCTTCTCACCACCAAAACCCCTGCCCATCAATTCATTAACAAAATTCAGAATATATTTCTTTTTTTTAAAGATTTTATTTATTTATTCATGAGAGAGAGAGAGAGGCAGAGACACAGTCAGAGAGAGAAGCAGGCTCCATGTGGGAGCCCGACGTGGGACTCGATCCCGGGACTCCAGGATCATGCCCTGGGCCAAAGGCAGGCGCTAAACCACTGAGCCACCCAGGGATCCCCAGAATATATTTCAAATGACTTAACTGAACAAGGAAAGTTCTTCTGAATAGAGTATGTTTAAGCCATATGAAAAAGCAACAGGGTTCACATTCAAAACACTAATTTAAAAAAAAATTTTTAATTTAAAAAAAAAACACTAATTTTACCAAAATATAATCAACTAAGGGGCACCTAAGTGGTTCAGTCAGTTAACCATCTGCCTTTGGCTCAGGTCATCATCCCAGGGTCCTGGGATGGAGTCCCACATAGGGCTCCCTGCTCAGTGGGGAGTCTGCTTCTCTCTCTCCATCTGCCCCTCCTCCCCAGTGGTGGTCCCTCTCTCTCTCTCTCAAATAAATAAAATCTTCAAAAATATATAATCAACTAAAAATAGAAGCTGCTATTTCAAATGGGTTATTTCTTCCACCAAAATAAGATGAGGATGTAAGAAAGTTATCTTAATAGGGGACATCTCAATGTTCATCCTAATCTTAATGACTATTTCTACTTTAATTCAAAATCTTTTTCCAATATTTACTTTAATTCAAAAACCTTCACCTTACACTTAATAAATAAGATAGTGGGATATAATTAACTCTCCATTTCCTGCTTTATGAAAGATAAATTTAGATAAGTCGAAATGTAAATAAGTAATACATCATCCTAAATTTGACATTGAAATTGGGTTGATGGGCAGCCCCGGTGGCGCAGCGGTTTAGCGCCGCCTGCAGCCCAGGGTGTGATCCTGGAGACCAGGAATTGAGTCCCACATCGGGCTCCTTGCATGGAGCCTGCTTCTCCCTCTGCCTGTGTCTCTGCCTCTCTCTTTTTCTCTCTCTCTTTCTCTGTGTGTTTCTCATGAATAAATAAATAAAATCTTTAAAAATAAATAAATAAATGAAATTGGGTTGATTTTTTTTTGAAGAGTTGCATGATTGGTTAGGTTTTTTAAAAAAATGTGTTATTCTTTTTCCACTTGCATTTGAAATTAAGTGTTTTTGTGGGTTTTGGAAAATTTGTAATCAACCAAGCTACAGATCTGATTGAGGAAGATCTGGGAAGGTGACATTCGTCACCTCATGACATTTGTCATGAGTTTCTCTTGACATTTGTCTCACTGCTTTTGTTTTTTGTTTTTTTTTTTTAAAGATTTTATTTATTTGTTCATATGAGACAGAGAGAGAGAGAGAGAGAGAGGCAGAGACACAGGCAGAGGGAGGAGCAGGCTCCATGCAGGGGGCCTGATGTGGGACTCGATCCCGGGATTCCAAGACCACGCCCTGGGCCAAAGGCAGGAGCTAAACTGCTGAGCCACCTGGGGATCCCCTGCTTTTGTATTCCACTTCAGATCCAGTATCAATGCTATTATCTCTTAAAACCAAGGTGTGGCAAACAGATGTCCTACATCTGCCCCTAATCAGGAGAGACAGTCTATAACTCCTGCTCTTGAGCATGAGTCGGCCTTGAGACTCCCTCAACCAATAGAGTATGCTAGAATTTACTTTACGTAACTCCTGAGGATAGGTCATTAAAACATTATCAGGCACATTTGCTTGGTTCGCTTCAGATGACTGCTCTTGGAATCCAGCCACCATCCTGTGAGGACACCCAAGCAGAGATCCACCTACAAAGGAACCTAGGCCTCTGGCCCACAACCCTGGCTGAGCTCCCACTTAAGTGAGTACCAATATGCCAGCCACGCGAGTGAGCCATCTTGAAAGTGAATCCTTCATCATTCCAGGTGAGTTGTCCCAGCTGATGATATGGGGAGCAGAGACGAACCATTAATTCATGAGAAATAGATAACCGAAACACAGGTTAAGAGTTTCCTTGGCTCAGCCTTCCCCAGAGTCGAGTCTATTCTCTTTGGATTCAAAGGACTTGACTTCCCTCTTCTTGAGGTAAAACCACCAAGCCAGCAATCAAGGGGAATTGTTAACTGCCAAGAGAACTCTAAACCTTTCATCAACTTCCTTCATCCAAATAAGTAATTTAGTGAAAGCTGACCCTACACTCATTTTACAGGCTACATTTTAAATTTACATTTTAAATAGGAGAAGTGAAGCCACCAGTGGACATAGAACTAAGCCTAAGAAAAATAATCAGTTGATGCAGCAGTCAGGATGAGAGGAAAGTAGATATGCCCTTAAGAGAGAGGGAAAGAACCCACTAATTGTGAGGGTAGGACAAAAAAAAACAACAACAAAAAAGCCCAAACCCAAACCTCAAGCCAGGTAAGTGATCCGAGCATGAATTTAAGGAACTGTCACAGAAATCATCTCTCTTGTTTTTAGCTCTTAAAAAGGGTGGTGGTGGGATGAGGTCAGACGCCAAAGAGTTATGCCCACAAGGAGTTCCATATATCATTATGAATTTATTACTTCTTGTTTTCAGGAAAGATCGAATGCATTAAATGATCTTTTGAAAATTACACAAGTGAGGGGCACTTGTGGATGGCTCAGTCAGTTGAGCTTCTGAGTCTTCAGCTCAGATCGTGATCTCAGGGTTGTGAGATTGAGCCCTTTGTCACGCTCCATGCTCAGCAGGGAATCTGCTTGAGGATTTTCTCTCTCCCTCTCCTTCGGCCCCTCTCCCCTTGTTCTTTCTCTCTCTCTCTCAAATAAATTAATAAATCTTAAAAAGAAAAAAAGAAAATTAAACAAGTAACATGAACATATTGAATCAATTCTAGTAAGCAAAAATATAAAAGTCACCTTGCATCCTCATCCTCATTTTTACATCCCTCCTCTAAATTAGCCAGGACTGTGGTTTACTGGCCATCCTTCCCACCCCCAGTCTATGCATTTACATGTAACACATGCACATACATTATATGGATTTTTAATATAAAAGGGTCATGCTGTACGCATTGTTTTGCCAAGTTGCTTTTTCCTCTTAATAATATCTCTTGGGAATCTCTCCATATCAGTGCATTTACCTCGATCTCATGCTCTTTACTAGTTGCAGAGTATTTCACGGAATGGACAAACAATTCACTAGATCAGGTCTGTGATGGTGGATATTTAACTTACTCCTAAATGTTCACTATTCCAAAGTGCAATATACCCCCTTTTACAAGCATCTGTGTGACTTCTGTAAGATAGATTCTATGTCTTAAGATCAGGTCTCAATCCCCCCCCCCATTTTTTTCTATCCCTTTAAGAACCATTTATTCAATAAAAAAATAAATAAAAAAAGAAAAAAGAAAAATGAACCATTTCTTCAGTGACTTCTCCCAACACACTCTAGAATGGCTACTCACCGAGGAAACAGAAGACACCAGTGGCAGAAAAATTAAGCTACAGAAGCTGAGATTGACTAAGACCTAAGATTTGATATAAGTATCTAGAAAGCGACTTCATTCTCCCAGAAAGTTCTTTTTTTTCCTTAAAGATTTTATTTATTTGAGAGAGCGTGAGTGGGGGTGGGGCAGGGGGAAGGCAGAGGGCCGAAGGAGAAGCAGACACTGTCCCCCGCCCCAAGCAGGGAGGTGATGTGGGTCTCAATTCCAGGGCCCTGAGATCAAGACCCGAGCCCAAGGCAGATGCTTAACTGCACCACCCAGGCATCCGTCCCAAAAAGTTTCTTCATAAAGATGGCTTTGAAATATGTTTACCTTTCTTGTTACCTCTACTATTTTTAGTTTTTTGGGCAAAGTCAATACTTGACTATAAATACGTGCTTTGAAAGTAAAAGAAAGGAAGCCTTGTAACATAAACCCAGAAAGTTTCAACTAAAATTAGCCATCTTCTCCCACTGTAGGTGCCCACCTTGGGGTGAATGACATATATTGCTTCAAAGCAACATTAACTTCTTTATTCCATTAGCCTCTTCTTGGGCAGATACATTTGCCTCATGTACTAACTGTACTAACTAGTGCCTCATGACCTTAAAACTTAATGTCTTTTCCAAACATCATTTAGCCAAGTCTAAATCATAGTGATTGCCAACCTAGTGGTTTGTCCTGCCAGTTTTACTTATTTGTTTCAATAAGGGTTGGGGGATGGGAAGGAAAATGAATAGGTTAGATTTACCTTTTACAAAGGCCAGGCCAAGGGGAGGTTTCAAAGGGAAAGCTAAATATAATAAATCCATACATTATAGTACTCCCTCTATTTTTTGTATATTTGAAGTTTCCCATATGATAAGGGAGTCAGATTGTCACCATCTTCATGCATCTAAAATGCATTTCCAACGGTAACCATGACTCACCAATAGGCTGTGACAGTCCTATTTCTCTTACCACAGGCATCTTCATCGTGTTGCCCTGTTTGTTTGAGAAAGTTTCCTCTTCAATGGCAGTCTGCTGGCTTGTTTATTGACAGGCAGCTTTCAAATTGTCTAGTGTCAAAAAAACAAAAAACAAAAAAAATGTCTAGTGTCAAAAATATAGGAGTTTTGTTCGTTCACAATAGAAAAATAAGCCTATACAGATTATTGAATTATGAACTAAAATCCAAATCTTCAAACAGGACCTTGGTTTGGAATTAAGATTGAGAAAGAAGAGATTTTTGATATGGGTTCATTGGCTGATGAGATTTAGTGGCTGAAACTAAGGACCCGAAGTACCAGCATGTGGACTGGCCATGGTGCTTCATGTTTCATCAGAAGGAAAAGAAATGAGACTAACAAGGTGATGTGTTATAAACAAGGAGGTTACACCATCTTCCATTTCATAGGGGTTTCTTTTTGTTGTTGTTGTTTTACATCAGACAAATCTTATTTTTATAAGAGTTATTGAAGCCTCTAAGATACTTTTAGGTAGGAACGCCTGGGTGGCTCAGTGGTTGAGAGTCTGCCTTCCGCCCAGGGCGTGATCCTGGAGACCCAGGATTGACTCCCACATCGGGCTCCCTGCGCAGAGCCTGCTTCTCCCTCTGCCTGTATCTCTGCCTCTCTCTTTCTCTATGTCTCTTTTGAATAAATAAAGAAAATATTTTTTAAAAAAAGATACTTCTAGGTATTATCTCTAGAGATGCTCCTTGCCTTTCTTTCAGGTAATATTCAACCCCTACAGATAACATGAATGCAGCAAATCTCCCATTGAATTTTTTAAAATATTTTTTTTATTTATTAATGAAAGACACAGAAAGAGGGGCAGAGACACGGGCAGAGGGAGAAGCAGGCTCCATGCAGGGAGCCCAACATGGGACTTGATCCCAATCCCAGGACTCCAGGACCATGCCCTGGGCCAAAGGGAGGCGCTCAACCACTGAGCCACCCAGGCATCCCTCCCATTGAATTCTTTATTTTTTTTTCTTTTTTCATTTTATTTATTTATTTTTTTAATTTATTTATGATAGTCATACAGAGAGAGAGAGAGGCAGAGACATAGGCAGAGGGAGAAGCAGGCTCCATACACCGGGAGCCCGACGTGGGATTCGATCCCGGGTCTCCAGGATCGCGCCCTGGGCCAAAGGCAGGCGCCAAACCGCTGCGCCACCCAGGGATCCCCCCCATTGAATTCTTTAAATAATGTACCAACAAAGGAAGTTTTGGGGATCCCTGCCAAACTGCCCCAGGGCAGTTTCTAATGGATCCCTTCTGTCTTCCATTGTTTATAATCTGGAAGTTCCATTTTACTTTGCCCACGTTCATGTCCACATCCATGGGCCATGTCTGACAGCAAACTGACCTCTTGGGACTCTCAATATTTAGTTCTCCAGCCTCAGCCACCATCTTCCATTTTTGAGACCCACTATTACCATGTTCTACTCCCCGGCCTGCCTTCCATTAAGCAAGAACTGAGGGACCCGCCCACACACATCAAAATTAGGCCTCTTGTTATTCCTCCCCCCAGATAAATTACTTCCATGCATCTAAGTATGTGTGTGTGTTTATGTTTAGGATAAAAGAATTCAAACAAAGCCCATGACTACGACTATGTTTATTATTACTATTAGGCTTTATTTTGAATAACTTCAAATGTAAAGAAAAGTTGCCAAAATTACAGAGAACTCCCATACTGCTTTTATCCAGAATAATCATTTGTTTCTGATTTCTTCACATTTATTTTCTTTTTCTCCCTCTATAATTAGTCATTTTCTCTGAACCATTTGAGTTTATACATATTTCAAACTTGTCAATTGTACCAATAAATTATTGAACTCCCCCCACCCCAGTACAAGTTTTAACTGATGATCACATGCATTAAATTGTCATGTTTCTTTAAAGTTCTTTAATCTGGAATGGATCTTTAGTATTTCTTTGTCTTTCATGACATTGATGTGTTTAAAGAACATAAGTCAGTTGTTTTGTAGAATGCTCTTTAGTCAGACTTGCCTGGTGTCTCCTCATGACTTGATTTGGGTTGTGGGTCCCTTGCCATAATGGCACAAAAGTGATGTTTTGTTCTTTTCTGGGTATCAGATCTGGAAGCACACCATGTCAACTTGCACACTGTTGGTTAATTTTGCTCAATGGACCCAGATGTCCAGTTTCTCCACTGTATAATTACCAAATTGCTCATTTATGGAGATATAAATTGCTTTAGAATTGAGTAAATATCCTGTTCCTTATCAAATTTTCCCCCCTTAGATTTAGCAATCATTGCTATTTATTGCTCCAACCATTCTTGACTGTGATGGTTGCAAAATGTTGATCTTTGAACAATTACCCTCCCTCCACATTTATCAGCCTATATTTCACTGTAAGGAAAGGCCTTCCCTTGCTTAACCCCATTTATTCAGTTATTATCATCAGCATGAATTGATGGATTCCTATTTTATTCAATGAGTTATAATCCTTTATTGTTCTGGTTTATCTTTAGCTCAAAAATTGTCCCAGACTTAACCACTGGGCTTTCCTTGAAACTAGCTCCTATGTCCTTTTAACTTGTTCCCATCTCTTTTTTGTTTTTTCATTTCCATACTTTCTGTTTTATCAAAATGTTCCCATGTTCCTGGCTCATCTTGTGCTTTCCCTGGTCTCAGCCATTTCTCCAAGGAGCCTGATTCTTTTTAAAGATGAAACTGGGGGCACCTGACTGGCTCAGTCAATAGAGTATGCAAGCCTTGATCTCAGGGTTGTGAGTTCAAGCCCCATGTTGGGTATAGAGCTTACTGGAAAAAAAAAAAAAAAAAAAAGATGACATCATATTTAGAAAGATATGGGCACTGGGTATATCTTTTGCATTTTATATGAAAAACTTAACCACCAATGACATTGCTAATGATTGAATTGTGGGTATTCTGTTAGGTTATTTGGGATTATATTTTTTATTTCTTTCTGTTACAGAATAATACAGAAATAATTTTTGCTATATCTTCCAGAAATAAAAATAATAAATGCTGTGAAAAATTCAGAAAATGTGAATAAATAAATAAAAATCTTAAAGAAAAAAGAAAGGGTTTTAAAAAAATTTCAGGAACTGTCTAAAAGTTAAGAACATATTTTAAAAATCTCGTGTCAGGACACAACTAGAAATGAATTAAAGTTTTGTTTATTATTTTTATAACTTTTTAAAAAATATTTATTTATGAGAGACACACAAAGAGAGAGAGACAAAAGCAGAGGGAGAAGCAGGCTCCACACAGGGAGCCCGACATGGGACTCGATCCCGGCTCTCCAGGATCACGCCCTGGGCTGAAGGCGGCACTAAACTGCTGAGCCACCTGGGGCTGCCCAAAAGTATTGTTTAAAGGTTAAAAAAATCATCCATCATTCTACTACTACTAAGTAGTACATTCTACTACTACTAAGTACTATATCCATCATTCTATTACTAAGATTAACTACCATCAAGATATTAATGGTAATTATCACTAGGTAACCATATTTCACAGTACAAACATACCAAAAACATTCATTTCATCAAAATATAATCGTTGGATAAGTCCAATGTGTGTGTGTGTGTGTTTCTGCAGGATTAAGTGCTAGAATTAAGATTGCTGGATTAAGAATGTATGCATATTTATAAGCAAAGAAAATGTACCCATCATGTTAGTCATCAGGGAAATGCAAATTAAAACCACAGTAAGGAGGGCACTTGGGTGGCACAGTTAGTTGAGAATCTGACTCTTGGTTTTGGCTCAGGTCATGATCTCAGGGTTGTGAGATGGGCTCCCACACAAAACTACCGGTTGTTGGCAAGGACATGAAGCAACTGGACCTCTAGAAAAACAATTCATGGGGCAGCCCCGGTGGTGCAGCGGTTTAGCGCCGCTTTCAGCCCAGGGTGTGATCCTGGAGACCCGGGATCAAGTCCCACGTCGGGCTCCCTGCATGGACCCTGCTTCTCCCTCTGCCTGTGTCTGCTTCTCTCTGTGTGTCTCTCATGAATAAATAAATAAAATCTTTAAAATATATATATATTAAAACAATTCATGGAAGTATAAGCTATAACAACCACTTTGGAAAATTAGCATTATCTACTACAGCTGAACAATCTTTAAGGCTGTGCCTTTGGTGTCACATTTAAAAAAGTGTTTCCCATCCAATAATTATACAAACTATTCAGCTACATTTTCTTCTTGCTTTTTGATGGTTTTACCTCTTACACTCAATCCTTAATCTGTATTAACTATAAGGCGAAAGTCTCCGTTTTATTTCAATTTTTGCAAATGGTTAGATCATTATTCCAACTGTATTTAGTGAACAATATTTTTTTTGAGAGAGAAAGAGAGGGACTTAAGATTCTCTCCCTCTCCAGACACCTGGGTGGCTCAGTGGTTGAGCATCTGCCTTCGGCTCAGGGGGTGATCCCAGGATCTGGGATCAAGTCCCATTCGGGCTCCCTGTGAGGAGCCTACTTCTCCCTCTACCTGTGTCTCTGCCTCTCCCCTCTATGTCTCTCATGAATAAATGAATTTTTAAAAAAGGAGAGAGAGAGAGAGCCCAAGGCAGGGGGAGGGGCAGAGGGAGAGAGAGACTCTTAAGCAGACTCCCCACTGAGCACAGAGTCCAATTCAAGGCTCAATCTCACGACCCTGAGATCATGGCTTGAGCTGAAATCGAGAGTGCAACACTTAACCAACTGAGCCACGCAGGTGGCCCTTCAACAATCAGTTCTAACTGAAAATCAGTTTAGTGATTGAAAACAAAGTCATAATATTTTAAATTCTTAGATCTACTTGAATTCATTCTTAAACTTTATTTATTTATTTTTAGAGAGGGGGAGAGAGAGAGAGAGGAGGAGGAGGAGGAGGAGGAACAGAAGGAGAAGGAGAGAATTTTTTTTTTAAGATTTTATTTATTTATTCATGAGAGACACAGAGAGGCAGAGACATAGGCAGAGGGAGAGGCAGGCTCCCTGCAGGGAACCCAATGCTGGACTCAATCCCTGGGTTGTGGGATCACACCCTGAGCTGAAGCCAGATGCTCAATTACTGAGCCACCCAGGTGTCTGGAGAGGGAGAGAATCTTAAGTAGGCTCCACACTCAGCAGGGAGCTCACCGTGAGGCTCAACTCTGGGATCATGACCTGAGCTGAAACCAAGAGTCAGACTTTTATCTGACTGAGCCACCCAAATACCCCTCTCAAATTCTATTCTTTTAAATTTCCTGTCTCTTCGGTTTTGACTTCTTATTTTTTCTCATATTTTGTGTTCTGATATGGTAACTATATCATATGCATTATTATCTGCAGGGGAAATATTCCTCATTTTTCTTTCTCCTAAAGGTTCTTCATGTTTCATGGTTTTTGTTTTTGTTTTTTGTTTTTTTTTCCAGTATAACTTTAACATCATTTTGTGGTCAAAAGTGCTTTGGGATTTATTTTCGGGTTAAACTTTAAGATAAAGTTGAGGAAAACCAACACCTTCATAACACTGAGTCTTCCCATCCAGGGGAATGTGTGTCTCTCATTTAGTCAAGTCTTTCTTTATGTTTAATGGAATTTACTTTGAGACTTACTAGACTGTAGATTTCTTGAGGATTGAGTCTAAGTTTTTGTCATTCCAGACCTCCAGCAGGGAGGTAAGTGCCTAGCCATAGCAGGTGCTTTCAGTGTTGGTTAATTGGATGAATGAAGAGCTACTTTGAGCTCTCAAGTTACCCTTCTTAAAAATCATCCACATACTCTGTCTCCAATAGAGCTCCTTTGCTGTAAGTATTTTAAGATCTTGGGGGATGTAGAAAGTGAAGGCAAAGATAACAATTTTCCTTGATTCAAGTATGTAAAATAATTCTGCTACCAGGAGTATAAATGAAATAATTAGTGTCCTAAATAAAATTTGAAGAATTAATTTTTTTAAAGAATTTTCTTTAAAGTAAGCTCCAGGGTCAAGAATCACATGCTCTCCTGACTGAGCCAGCCAGGTGTCCCCAAAACTAAATTTTATTAGGACACAAGTACTTGATTTTGCCCTCCAAGGAGCAGCTATACTTATGACTAATGCTTTTTTTTTTTTTTTTTTTAAGATTTTATTTATTTATTCATGAGAGATAGAGAGAGGCAGAAAGAGAAGCAGGCTCCATGCAGGGAGCCCGACGTGGGACTCGATCCGGGGTCTCCAGGATCACACCCTGGGCTGAAGGCAGGTGCTTAACCACTGAGCCACCCAGGGATCCCCTAATGCTTTATATCTTATGAATGCAATGCTAGTTTAAGAAAGATTGTTGCAGTAGATGAGCTCAGTTATTGGGTGGAAATGTGTGGTTAGAAATGTTGATGATATTTCTGGGAAATCTCCACTGACCCAGCCTTGAACCAAATCCCTGTGTGATGCAAATATGCATGGCTCAGTGAAGACATGCTAATCTGAATTATTTAACCTCTACTGTAATGAAAATTTCATGGTGTAATTTATAGTTTTTTTTAAACACATTGCAACTTGTATGACTAAGTAAAGCCAGCCAGTTTATTATATAGGATACAAACTTAGGTTTGCAAAAACATAAACTTGTCTATAATTGGATTTAATTTCTATTTAAAGCCTTCATTCTGTCTTTGTCTGAAAATTTAATCTTAGTTAATTTGGGCTGAACTGTCAATTCAGGATGTTCTCAGTTGATTTGGGGGTTTCCTACCTCTTCCCAGGGTTGTATCCAGGTTCCAGGGGAAAATAATCTTAAAGTATAATAAGATATGGCCATGGGATAGGAGGTCTATTCTGGCCTTTGCAGCTGTGTGTTCTCCTTCCTATTTATAAGACCCCTTGACTCTTTCTTAGCTCCTCAGATCATTCTTGATGGTATGTGCCATAGTCTGTTTAGATTACCATAATAGAGATAATTATAAACAACAGAAATTCATTTCTCACAGTTCTGGCGGCTGCGAGTCCAAGATGAAGTCACCCCCATATTTGGTGTCTGGTGAGAGCGTGCTTCCTGGTTCCTGGCTTCTGACAGATTTTCTGCAGTGTCCTTACATGGTGGGTGGGGCAAGGGATTTCTCTGGCGTCTCCTTTATAAGGGCACTCATCTCATTCATCCTTATGACCTAATCGCCTCCCAAAGATCCCTATCTCCTCCTACCATCACAGTGGGGATTAGGATTTCACATATGAATTTGGTCACACATGGAGTCCATAGCAGTATGAAAAATACCTTATGCTTCTTCCCTGCCACCCTGGGCTACCTCAGGCCTTTCTTCCCATATGGCCCACCCAACCATCTACTCCACCACCCCCTTGATGGGGCTTGGAGAGTTCTTTGAAATGTGCCTCCTCCCAGAGCTACAAATGGGAGTGAGACACAGGTCTCCTTTTACTCTGATTCTCCAAATCAATATTGTGAATTGTGGGGTCCTAACATTCTGCACGCATTCAGGGAGCTCCAGGGGTAGGGGTAGGGATAGGGAGCAGGGTGCTACATGCCATTCCTTGCTCTCCACAGACTCTTCTTCCCAACCAAAGGATTTTTAGTCAAGAGAGGTTGGGGAAGAGGTCTGGGGAAGGAACAGCAGGTGCCACGTCTAGCCATGAAGGTGGCAGGAAGCAGCCCAAGAAGCAAGTCAAGGAGATTGACAAGGAAGATGAGGCATTCAAACAGAAACAGAAAGATGAGAAGAAGAAACTCGAGGAACTAAAAGGCAAGACCACAGAGAAAGGCCTCTAGTCCTAGATGGAATTAAGAAACCTGGCAGGGACACCTGGGTGGCTCAGTGTTTGAGCGTCTGCCTTCGGCTCAGGGCGTGATCCCAGGGTCCCAGGATCGAGTCCCGTATCAGGGACTCACAGGGGGAAGCCTGCTTCTCCCTCTGCCTATGTCTCTGCCTCTCTCTCTCTCTCTCTCTCTCTCTCTCTCTGTATCTCTCATGAATAAATAAATAAAATCTCAAAAAAAGAAATCTGGCAAAAATAAGCTGTTCCATGTGCCTGAGTCAATGGTGATCCTTCATTCAATTCCTGGTTAAACACCTGGTTCCCCTTATAGCCTCTGTTGCCACCTATAGATAGAATGAAATCTTGTCTTAGATCTTGTTGTACATTTAAGAATAAAATAAACTGGGGGCAGCCCCGGTGGCCCAGCGGTTTAGCGCTGCCTTCAGCCGGGAGCAGGATTCTGGAGACCCAGGATCGGATCCCACATCGGGCTCCCTGCATGGAGCCTGCTCCCTCTGCCTCTCTCTCTCTCTCTCTCTCTCTGTGCCTCTCATGAATAAATAAAATAAAATCTTAAAAAAAAAAGAAAAACAAGAATAAAATAAACCTTGGTAGGGGTGCCTCGGTGGCTCAGTCAGTTGGGCATCAACTCTTGGTTTCAGCTCAGGTCATGGTCTCAGGGCCATGAGATCAAGTCCTGCACTCAGCAGGGAGTCTGCCTGAGATCTTTTTTCTCTCTTCCTCTCCTCTCTCCCTCTCTCCTTGCCTCTCTCTCAAATAAATAAATCTTAAAAAAAAAAAAAGAATAAACTTTTGTAAAAAAAAAATCAATCATAAAAAAAGAGGTTGGGGAGAGTGTGTGTATGTGTGTGCATGTGTGTGCGTGCACACCTTTATGATGGTGTAGGAATAAAAAGCATTGCAGAGGGGAGAAAACATATCCGTTAACTGTTTGAAATATTAGCCATCACATTTTCTCCAACAGCTTGAATCAGACAAAGCAGGGCTTATCTCCCGTGTAGACTGTTGGGCCCTAGTCTGCCAGAATTTGGAGGGGGAGCATTTGCTACGCTTTCACATCATGGTGCGGTGTTCCTACGGCATATGCTGCAAACTGGCTCCCTCAATACCCTTTCTGACCTCCTCGTAACATGCAAATACCTAGGCAGCACTAACTGTAAGCCACATACTATTTTAATTGCTTTATATTTATTAATTTGTTCCACCCTCATAAAATCCCTATGAAGTAGGAAATTGTTATCCCCATTTTCCAGATGGAGAAACTGAGATAAAGAGAGATTAAGTAACATCCCAAAGTCATAGAGCTAGTAACTCAGTAGAGCTAGGGCTGGAACCTATGCAGTCTGGATTCAGACTCTGTGCTATTGAGCATTACACTATCGTACCATGGATGCAAAACAACTGTGTTGGCTGAAAATGGGGAAAATCTATTTGCCTAAGTATTAAGTGATTTATTTTATTTTATTTTATTTTATTTTTTTTTTTAAAAGACTTCCCAACACCATTTACCCCATGGTGTAATGGTGGCTCTTAGAGGGTAGGGTTGGGATTTCTTTTTTTTTTTTTTTTTTTTTTTTTTAAGATTTTATTTATTTATTCATGATAGTCACACAGAGAGAGACAGAGAGGCAGAGACACAGGCAGAGGGAGAAGCAGGCTCCATGCAGGGAGCCCGATGTGGGATTCGATCCCGGGTCTCCAGAATCACGCCCCGGGCCAAAGGCAGGCGCCAAACCGCTGCGCCACCCAGGGATCCCTATTAAGTGATTTACACTCATAAATATTTTACTTAATTTAAGTGACCAAAAAAATTCAGAACTTGTAATGCATCCTCATTTCCTTAAAAAAAAAGCCCTGGGGCCCCTGGGTAGAAGAAGAGCATCTGACTCTTAGTTTTGGCTCAGGTCTGATCTCATGGGTCCTGGGATCAAGCCCTGCATCAGGCTCTGTGCTCAGTGGGAAGTCTGCTTGAAGAGTCTCTCCCCTGCCCCTCCCCCAGTCACTCTCTCACACTCTCTAAAATAATGAATTTTTATTTTATTTTTTTTTAATTTTTTAAATTTATTTATTCATGATACAGAAAGAGAGAGAGAGAGAGAGAGGCAGAGACACAGGCAGAGGGAGAAGCAGGCTCCATGCAGGGAGCCCGACGTGGGACTTGATCCCAGGACTCCAGGATCATGCCCTGGAGCACCAAAGGCTGGTGCTGAACCGCTGAGCCATCCAGGGATCCCCAGGAATTAATTTTTAAAAGAGTCCTGTTTTCTTTTTTTTTTTAAGATTTATTTATTTGAGAGAAAGAGAACAAGAGATAAAGAGAGAGAGAGCACGAGTGGGGTGAGGGGCAGAGGGAAAAGCAGACTCCCTACTGAACAGGGAGCCCAATGATCCTGGGATCATGACCTGAGCCAAAGCAGACACTTTACTGACTGAGCCACCCAGGTGCCCCAAGAACCCTAAAAAAAAAAAAAAAAAAAAAAAAGAACCCTGCTTTCAAAAGCATCATGCACAAATAATAATAGGTGACATTTTTTTATTAGGAAATCCTTGGTGATCTGCTAATAGGACTACGGCTAAATTCCTATGACCAGTTTATAGTAACAGCTCTATTAAGAAAATGTATCAGCTCTCACCAGATCTTTCCCCTTTAAATTTCTTGCTTAGCCTGTGCATCTAGAACGTCTGAGGCTCACCAGTGTAGCCTTCATTTCACGAAATGTCCAATGAGTTCTGGACACGAGGTAGCTTCCCACTGAGACTATTAGCCAACTATTACTCTGTAACAAATTACCCCCAAATTTAGTAGCTTAAAACAAACCAAAAAATAACCATTATCATCTCCCAGTTCCCATGGGTCTGGAATCTGGGCATGGCCTCGCTGGGGTCTGGCTCAGGGTGCCTTACAGGACTGCAATCAAGATTTCAGGTGAGACTGTAGTCACTTCAACGTTCACCTGGGGGCAGATCTGTTTCCAGACTCACTCCTGGTGATTGGCTGACCTGAGGTCCTTATGGCTGTTAGCCAGGGACACCAGTTTCCTGCCCTGTGGACCTCCCCACCGGCCAGCTCACACTGTGGCAGCTCGCTGCCCTCAGACAGTGCTCCAAAATGAGAGAGTGGTGAAAGGCACAGCCTCTTGCAACCTAATCACTTTGGCCATACCCTATTTGTTAAAAGCCACTAGGTCCAGCTCATGCTCAAGGAGAGAAGATTAATAAAGGCATCATGGCTGGGAGCCATTTTGGCCGCTGCCTGTCACTCTGGGCCACTTTCTTCTTCCTTCCATTACTGTCCTTACGATCTGCCCTTATAAGGTGCATTAGGCCACGTGGCCAAGCGGGCCACCCAGACCTGATAGTTCACACTGTAAGCACACCCTGCATTCTTCCACTAAGACAATGGTGTGGCTTTTTGTGTTTGTTTGGTTTGTGTGTTTTGTCTTGTTTAGATTTTATTTGACAGAAAGAGAGAGAACACAAGCTGGGGGAGCAGCAGGCTCTCTACTGAGCAGGGACCCTGACCCCAGGGCTCCATCCCAGGACCCCGGAATCAAGACCTGAGCTGAAAGCAGAAGCTTAACCAACCGAGCCACGCAGGCGCCCCACAATGGTGTTTCAGAAAAGATGAATACTAATGGAGGTGGGGTGGGGGGAGCTGTTTTCAGCAATCTTATTGTTTGGATGGGCTCTGGTATTTAAAGTCCCAGATAAACAATCTGTAACATTTACAGGCCTGAAGCAACCCTCCCTGGGAATGGGCCTATCTCCTCTGCTACCTGTCCTACCCACGCTCCTCCGTTGAAAGTCAAGGAGTGAGATTAATTATGCAAGGAAAGACTCAAGGTTCCCCAGTCTGTGTAAAGGTCTAGGAAATTCAGCCGAAGAGAGAGGAACATTTCCACTGGACTGTCAGGCTTGCTGTACTTCTGAGACTTTGTTCTGAATAGTCCTAGGGGCACACGCTCAGATGTGGGGAGGGCCTACGGCGGATGGGTGACTGGGGCAGAGGAGAAGAGTGCACTGGCCAAGCAAGGTGCTGACGATGGCATTCAGCTAAACCCCCCCCCCCCCCCAAGGCACTTATCAAGTCCTGCCACCCCTCTGGGCTTGAGTTCCTCCTCTCTAAAATGGCAGCATTGAAGCAGATAATCTATACTCTTTATGGGTTAGTGACTAATAGAATTTATGAGATAGCTAATAAAGAATAAGTTTAGCTGTTTTTTGGTTTAAAGATCTTATTTATTTATGTGACACAGAGAGAGAGCACATCAGGGTGAGCGACAGGCAGAGGCAGAGGGGGAGGGAGAAGCAGGCTCCCCATTGAGCAGGGAGCCCGACATGGGCTTCATCCCAGGACCCTAGGACCACAACCTGAGCCAAAGGCAGACACGCAACCAACCGAGTGACCCAGGTGCCCCAAGTTTAGCTGTTTGAAAGAGAAAGGGAGAAGTCAGTGCTGATTTCCTAAGAAGTTACAGAAAACTATGAAACTTAAAAATAACAATTTTTTTCTGAGCTTAACATTTCATGTTGTTATGAAGACTATTGTTTTACAAATACAGAGCTCTTTTCCTTCTGGAAACAGCCACTTTTTCTCTCCAATACTTCCCCCTACTGGGAGGCATGGGTGGCTCAGTGGTTGAGCGTCTGCCTTCAGCTCAGGTCGTGATCCTGGGATCCAGTCCCACATTGAGCTCCTTGTGGGGAGCCTGCTTCTCCTCTGCCTGTGTCTCTGCCTCTCTCTCTGTATCTCTCATGAATAAATAAATCTTTAACAAAACAAAACAAAACAAAACAAAACAAAACAAAAAGAATTTCAGGACTAGGGGCGCCTGCATGGCCCATGTGTTTGAGCTTCCTACTCTAGGTTTCAGCTCAGGTAGTGATCTCTGGGTAGTGGGATCAAGCCCTACATAGGGCTCCATGCTGAGCGTGGAGTCTGCTTAGGACTCTCTCTTCCTCTCCTTCTGTCTCAGGCCCCCACTCGCTCACTCTCTCTCTCAAACGAATAAATCTTTATTTTATTTTTTCTTTTTCTAAAGTGGCAAACTATTTTACTTTTTTTCAAGATCTTATTTATTTATTCATGATAGACATACAAAGAGAGGCAGAGACACAGGCAGAGGGAGAAGCAGGCTCCATGCAGGGAGCCTAATGTGGGACTCGATCCCAGGTCTCCAGGATCACACCCTGAGCCAAAGGCATGTGCTTAACCACTAAGTCACTCAGGTGTCCTGATAAATCTTAAAAAAAAAAAAAAAAAAAAAAAAGTTTTAGGATTATAGAGGGTATCTAGCTGGCTCATTCAGTAGAACATGTGGCTCTTGATCTTGGTCATGAGTTCAAGCCCCACATTGGGTACAGAGATCACTTAAATAAAAGCTAAAAAAAAAAAAAAAAAAACTAAAAAAAAAAAAAAAAAACCTCAACTATTTATATGTAACATCTAATAAATAGATATTTCAAATTCCTCTCTTGATACTGTAAGAAAATACACAGCAATATAATCCTAGAAAGGTTTCAGAATAGATAAAGGATCTATAATAAAACTGGTATTGAGTTAATATAAAAATTGCAGCAAAGTATCCAGGTGAAAGCCTAGGCCTGATTACATTGTTGGCCATGAGATTGTTACCAGCGAGGCTCCTCGGGCTCTGCAAGCAATAGAAATTTCCTGGAAGCCAAACTGGAAGTTTCAGGCAAGACGTTGCTCAAGCAAAGGGAGACAGCACCAAGGAAAGGGTCCTTCATGCTAATTTTTCCAACAAATGCCCAGAAAAGTTTTTACAAAGACTGAGGTGGGAAAGGAGTGCCGTCTACGCATGTTAGGGCAGTGGGAGATGCAGGAGGATGGGAAAGCAGGTGCAGGGACAGAACGAGCTTCCCATGCAGCTTAGGTCTCATTAGCATGTTACATCTCCACCCCTGGGCATGATTCTTGGCATTAGAATGAGGTAAAAAGTCAGTGGAAGGTCGGGCCTGGGGTCCACCGTGGCAGACTGGTTTGGTTTGGTCTTCACCAGCTTTGTAGTTGAGTCTCACCTTTGGTAAGCATCCTGCTTCCGCATTCCTGTGAGATTTATTACTCCAGAGGCATAGGGTGCCAGCTATCAAGGACTGCTGGGTGTCACGGTCAGGCTTGCGGGGCACCTGAGTCCAGTCTCTGCTCTGTCTCAAAATTAGCCTTACATATCTGAAAATTGAGTGCTGAATATGTGTTAGGACTCTGTCCTTGGGCTCTTTCTCAAACTTTTTCTTTTCTCTTTTTTTTTTTTTTTTTTTAAGGTTTTATTGATTTATTCACAAGAGACACACAGAGAGAGGTAGAGACGCAGGCAGAGGGAGGAGCAGGCTCCATGCAGGGAGCCCGATGCGGACTCGATCCCAGGACTCTGGGATCATGCCCTGGGCCGAAGGCAGACACTTAACCACTGACCCACCCAAGCATCCCTCTCAAACTTTTTCTAATCATTGGTTTTATCATGTGGAGGCCAGCATGGGCCAGGGCAGGGAGGGCCTTGTTTAGGGGGTTAAGCATTTGCATCTTCATCCCAAGGCATTGAGAAGGCCTTAGAGAATTGCAAGTAACCTGATCCAAATGACATTATAGAAAGATTCTGACTGCAGAATGGGGATTAGATTGGAGGGAAACACGTGGAGAAATGAGATCAGGGGATCCCTGGGTGGCTCAATGGTTTAGCCCCTGCCTTCTGCCCAGGGCATGATCCTGGAGACCTGGGATCGAGTCCCACGTCGGGCTCCCTGCGTGGAGCCTGCTTCTCCCTCTGCCTGTGTCTCTGCCTCTTTCTCTGTGTCTCTCATGAATAAATAAATAAAATCTTTTAAAAAAATTTCTTGTAAGAAAATAAAGGGTAAATATTTATGACCTTGGATTTGGGGATGGATTCTTATATAATGCTACTCCAAGAACAAGCAACCAAAGAATAAAAAATAAACTGGGAGCACCAGAATGGCTCAGTCAGTTGAACGTCTGACTCTTGATTTTGGCTCAAGTCTTGATGTCACAGTCGCAAATTCGAGCTCCATGTATTAAGTAGGCTCCACCGAGTGTGGTGCCTACTTAAAAAAATAAATTGAACTTCATCAAAATTAAACCTTTGTGCTGCAAGGACAATCAAGGAAGTGGAAAAACAACCCACAGAAAAAATATCTGCATATCATCTATCTGATAAGGAACTTGTATCTAGAATATATAAAGAACTCTTATTTTTTATATAAATTTATTTTTTATTGGTGTTCAATTTGCCAACATACAGAATAACACCCAGTGCTCATCCTGTCAAGTGCCCCCCTCAGTGCCCGTCACCATCACCCCCACCCTCCGCCCACCTCCCCTTCCACCACCCCTAGTTCGTTTCCCAGAGTTAGGAGTCTCTCATGTTCTGTCTCCCTCTCTGACATTTCCCACTCATTTTTTCTCCTTTCCCCTATAAAGAACTCTTAACTCAAAAAGACCATAGAGTTAAAAAATGAACAAAGAATCCTAACAGATATTTCTCCAGCTACAAGGAAGACATAGGTATAGCTAGCAAGCCCATGAAAAGATGTCCAACACTGTCAATCAATCTTCAGGGAAATGAAAACAAAAATAAAACGAATGCCACCCCATACCCTCAAGGATGGCTAGAGCGCAAGTCAGGTAATAACCAGTGCCCGCAAGATGTGGAGAAATTGGAACCCTCATACACGGCTGATGGGAATAGAAAATGGTGCGGCCACTTTGGAAAACTGGCAGTTCCTCAAGAAGTTAAACAAAGAGCTCCTATCTGACCCAGACATTCCACTCCAAGATTCATACCCAAGAGAAAGGAGGACACAAGTCCACGCAGAAACTCACATACAACTGTTTGCAACAGCATTACTCATACTAGCTAAAAGGTGGAAATAACCCAGTTGTCCAGACTGATGAATGGGTAAGCCCAACCATCTCCATAGAAGAGGTTATCATTAGGCCACACAAGGGCCTGATGTTTTGATACGTGCTACAACGTGGGTGAGCCGTGGCAACATTACGCCCGGTGGCAGAAAGCCATCAAGGAAGACCACTCGTGTGGGTCCACTGACACGGAATGTCCAGGACAAGCAAACAGCAAACACAGAGAGTTGGATTAATTAGTGGTTGCCTAAGGCTTGGGGAGCAGGGGGGTTGAGGAGTGAGAGCTAATGGGTAGGGCTTTCTTTCTGAAGTGACAAGAATGTTCTATCGTGGATCGCGGCGATAGCTGCGTGACTGAATCTATGGAAAACTGGTGGATCGCACACCTTAAATGGGTGAATTGTCTAGTATGTGAATTATGCCGCCATAAAGCTGTTATCAAAAAAGAGGAAAGGAAGGAGGGAGAGAGGAAGGAAGGAAAAGAAATGTGCAAATAAGTAAAATTTTTTAAAAAGGGGTGGGGGGCAGCCCGGGTGGCTCAGTGGTTTAGTGCCGCCTTCAGTCCGGGGCTTGATCCCGGAGTCCTGGGATCGAGGCCCGTGCTTCTCCCTCTGCCTGTGTCTCTGCCTCTCTCTCTCTCTCTCTCTGCATCTCTCTGTGTCTCTAATGAATAATAATAAAAAAAAGTGCAAATGAATAAAAAGAAAAAAAAGAAATGTGCAATCATAGGGCAGCTTCCTTGCACACAGCCTGTCCTCTCTGCCAGTCGCAAGCATCCTCCAGCACCTGGTCTAAGCAGAGGGGGGCCCCCTAACGCGGGACCATATCTGTGAACCGGGCCGCCCGACCTGCTGGAACTCGAGTGTCTACACCGCCTTCTGCCGACCACCTGGCCCCTCGCTCCTGCACCCGCAGCCCCTGAGCCCTTTCTCCGGGCGCCAGGGGAGCGCGAGGTCGGACCTGGGCTCCAGACCGCTTATGCAGCGGCAGGAAATGGTATGTGTTGCATTACGTTTTTCTCACCACCTACTACACACAGAAGCTGTTTAATTTCTTGGCTTTTAACTCTTTTTTCCTCCCCTAAATCACAAAGCATTTATTCCTTGAATCCTTGCTGTCCCCTCCCCGGGAGCGGCCCGCTGGGGACTGCTAGTGACGGGGCAGGGCTCTTGGACCCGGATGGTGAAGACAGAGGTGCTCTGTGGACTGAAACGCTCTGATTTTTACATTTCATTCAATTAAATAAAAAATGGGCCACTTTTTTTTTTTTTAAGGCTCAGATTTTTTTTTTTAAGATTTTATTTATTTATTCATGAGAGACAGAGAGAGAGAGAGAGAGAGAATGGCAGAGACACAGGCAGAGGGAGCAGCAGGCTCCATGCAGGGAGCCCTACGTGGGACTCGATCCCAGGTCTCCAGGATCACGCCCCGAGCCGAAGGCGGCGCTGAACCGCTGAACCACCCGGGCTGCCCCAAAACGGGCCACTTTACTACGGATGGGATCGTGACCGACCGAGCAAATTTCGCCGTTCCTGGGAGGCGAGGGAGCCGTGCGGCCCGGCTCCAGCAGCCTGGGCAATCGGGTCCTGCGAGCAGAAGCTCTGAGGCCTGGTGGAAGCAGGAAGGGCATTCAGAAGTGTGCTCAGGCTCTGAGGATCCAGAAACAGAACTCCTCTACAAGGAAGGGAGGCCCAGGCAGTCCCGCATTTGGAATTTGGGGAGAAACCAGGGAATCTCTCTGCTGTGGGTGCCCACTGAGCGGCTATTACAGAAGAACGCACTGGAACTCCATCACCTGATCTAGAGGAGCTTCCACAGACAACGTGGAGGGAGAAGACACAGGCTGTGATCAACATCCCCCCCGCCCCCAATTCATATGGGCTCTCAGAGGGTCCTCATGAGGGCCCCGCGCAGGTTGGCACAGTGACACCCTGCTCATTCGGGTCCTCTGTGTCATGTGGCTTTCCCGTCCTGCTTCCCCACTCCCTGTGCTGCCCAGGATCACTCGACAAATAAACTACTTGTACCCCAACTTTTGTCTCAGAGTTGGCCACGGGGCCCAGGCTGGGAGCCCTGGCGGCAGCCACGGTGGACCAAGGCCACAGGCAGGCTTCCTACACCCAAGCCTCCCGAGCAACTGGAAGGAGCGAGGGAGGAGTGCCCGCAATCTAACTACGGTGCGCTATCCGGTGGGCCTAACCACGGGGAGCGTCACGAATTGACCTGTCAACGTGGCTATAGAGCAATTATGATGCTCTTCTGGCAAATGTCCGTAGCTGCCAGAAGGCAGAGGTGGGCAGCGGCTATGGCTCCCTGGCTCTAGGACCCCCCTCCTTAGCAGGGGGCGTCTCACAACGAAAGCCAGCCTCGGACCAAGTCCCTAGATGGGTGTGCACGTGTAGAAACGGCCCAAAACCATCTGTCTCCTGTACCGAGGCTGTGGGAGAGGTCCCTCTCCTTGTCCTCGGGCCAGGACCTGGCACGAAAGTCTCACTCCCAAGATAGACGCCCCTGGACAGCAGAACCAGCTAAGCTGATGGTCCCTGGGGTGATGTGGAGGCCACTGGACCAATGGGGTTTTTAGAGCTCGGGCTCTGCTGCAAAATGCTTATGCTGCGGGGCCTGGTGGAGTTTTATCCGTATGTCTGAGGATGGGGCCCCTATGGGATTCCTAGCCAACCACGGATCCCAAGTATCCACTCATTTTACCACTGAAAATGGTAAAATCCTTTTTTTTTTTTTTTTTTTTTTAACATTCTGGGTGCTGCTCAACAAATCCTGAGGCAGATCTTAAAGACATCTGAAGGGCTAATGGGCCACCTTTGGAACCTAGATTCCTCTTTATGGTATTTCAAATGCTACAGTGAGCTCCTGGGCTGGAGATTAAATTTACACACACACATACACACCCCTCTCTGTTTACATAAAGTATTTAACCACCACACACACAATACAAGCCTAGCTAACATTTATTGAGCATTTATTATGCAACAGACACTAACAGGAACTCCTAACCCTCCAGCACTTCAGTGAGGTGGGTTTTGGGAATGTTGCCATCCTGCAGATGAGCAAACAGAGACCTTGCCCAAGTCCCACGGTTCATAAGTTGCAAGTCAGGGGTTCTGATTCAGAGAACCCCACTCTTTACTACACCACACGGCCTCTGATGGGGGACGGAGTTAATTTGGAGAAATACAGAAATGTGACATTTATATCGTTAAAAATTTGAGAACCTGAGAAAGATGACTGTGCCACAACCAGTGCGCAGTGAGCTGCTGGCAGAGTGTGGGCTGCAGGGACGTGCTGCTACTCGGAGCTATGGGAGTGGCCCTGTCTACACAGACCCTGCCCACAGCTGGCTGGCCCAGGCTCTCCGCTCCAGGATTTGGAATGAAGACCAAGATTCCAGCTGCAGTGTGACTGGTCTCGTGAAATCAGAGTTGCCGTGGGGGGTGCATCCTGCTTCATCGACTGGGGCCAGGAGACCAGTGTGCAAAGCAGGAGGGCAAAGGACAAGGACACTCAGAGCAGATGGCGTGGGCTTCAGGTTTGGAGATCCAGCAGCGTCTCTGACCTGAACCTTCAAACACACACAACTCCTCTTTTGGGCTTCAGTTGTTGCAGCCCAGTGTTCTCACGGATGCAGCCATTGAAACTTTCCAAGCCAAAAAAAGTCATATGACTGCTCCAGGAAGATCCCGTCACTGAGAGAAGGCACTCAAAGGAGGAGGTCATTTATAATAACTATCCAGCCAACAGAAAATGACCCAGGGGGACAATGGAAATGGAAAAAGGGGACTCAGGGCAGGGGGCCATGAAAATTCTAATTCCTTCCCCAGGGTCCATTATATCCCGGTGGCCAGGTAATTTGGTAAGGATAGGGTTTCTCTTCTCCCACAAAGGACCAATATGCTTCCCTATATATATATTTTTTTGTTTATAATTATTTCTTGAAGGATTTAAATTTTTTCCCAACATTTATTATGTAAAGTTTCAAATACAGCAAAGTTTAAAGAATTTTATGACTATCTGTACTCTCATACACCCAGCTTTAGATCGCCTCACTGACATTCTGCTATACTTGCTTTATCACACACCTAAGCTATCGCCATCCCTCTGCCCATCCATTAACCCATCTTATTGTTGCTGCCAATCACAATTTTTAAAAAAGATTTTATTTATTCATGAGAGACACACAGAGAGAGGCAGAGACCCAGGCAGAGGGAGAAGCAGGCTCCCTGCAGGGAGCCTAGTGGGGGACTCGATCCCGGGACTCCAGGATCACGACCTGGGCCGAAGGCAGACGCTCAACCGCTGAGCCACCCAGGCGTCCCTGATGCTGCCATTCAAAGTCAACTGCAGACAATGGTTCAGTTCTCTCTAAATAATTTGGTGGCAGTATCATTAACTAGAGGTCAATGCTTGCTTAATTTTTTTTTCTTGTAATGTGAATTCAAACACAAACACATCTTAAACCTACTTTTGCCGAGTTTTGGCATACACCTGCGTATCCCAAACTCTTACCAAGTTCTAGAATGCTGCAGCCACATGGATAGAACTAGAGGGCGTGATGAAATAAGTCGGAGGAAGACAAGTACTATCAGATTCACCTACATGTAGAATCAAAAACCGAAACAAATGAACAAACAAAAAAAACCCAAAGACTCTTATTAAATACAGAGAACTGGTGGTTGCCGGGGGGGGATAGGGGGGCCACAGGCAAAATAAAGGGGATTAAGGGGTACCAACTTCCAGTTATGGAAGAAGTCACAGAGATGAGAAGTACAGCATAGGAACTACAGTCAATAATATAATGACGTATGATGACAGACGGTGACGACACCTACTGTGGGGAGCCGCGAGCCAGTCACAGAATCGTCAAACCACTGTCGTACACCTGAAACAGACACAGCATTGTTTGTCAGGTACATTTCGAGAAAAAGAAAAAAAATCTAGACTGCGACCTCCGTTTTTGGCAGGTCCCCCGTCCCAGCCTGTCCCCACCCGACACTTCCAGACCAGGCCATCCCTCCTGCCACTGTCCTGCCCTAGAGTCCTGGGGATGGGCCTGCATTCAGCTCTCCAAGCGCATTCCAGCCCCAGCCCGGCTGTCCTGGGGGCAGTCCGAGGGATAGAATGTGCTCGGTCTGCATTCCTGCCCTGCCCGACCCAGGAATGGCACACACTGTACCCTCGCAGGGCGGGGAGAAGCACCACATTCACCGGCCCCAGACCTCAGAGAAAAGGGTAATTTGAAAAGTCCTCCAGTCTGGATTTGAGAGGTGGCTGGGGTGGGGTGGGGGGCAAGCCACACAGCCCTTTATAAAAGTAATACTCAAATCTCAATGAAAAAAAAAAAGGTAACTGCTTTATAAAAACTGGACTAGCTAGCAAAACTGGAGAGCTTTCTTCAAGGCAGGCCAAGAAAGCTTACTGTGTTGCCACCTGATTATATACTTCGTATCCCTTAATTGCTAGAGGCAGACCATGTAATAGAAGGATTGGAAAAAAGGAACCTGGGCCTGAACCACAAAATGGGCTGAGACGTCTGTGTTTTTAAAGACACAAAAGCACCTCCAACAAATTCTTTTCCTCTTCAATCCGTAAATGGTGTTTAAAATGATATTCCCCACAGCTGGGCTGGTTATGGATACGCACCCGCCTCCGCACGCTGGAATCCTCAGCACAGACAGGGGCTTCCCTCACCCCCTCCATCCTAATGTTCCTGAGGCTCTATGTTGCATTGGGGAGGCTGTTGGAATCGCCAGTGTGGAGGGCCAAGGTCACTACAGAGGCTCCTGCAACGGTGGGGTGGGGTGGGGTGGGGTGGGGTGGAGGGTCCTGTCAGCCCCTCTCTCCGGCCCCAAGGCTGGCTTCATAAACGCTTGCTCGAGAGCCCCAGGGGGGCATAAGCACCCCAAGCACAGCCCAGGAGACTTTTCTACTGAGCAACTTTGGCCACAACCACAGGAGAGGCTTGGAAAACAGGCCAGAGTCCAGGCGCCCTCTGCCCCCAAGTCCCCTGTCGGCGCAGGTGACAGGAAGGCACAGGAGCCAGGAATGTTCCCGACAGGAGCCCCTGCCCCATCCTGTTTCACATCACATGGAATATGGCTAACTCGACCCGCCCAAGTCCCCCGCACTGCCCTCGCCTGGAAACCAAAGAACAAGCAAAAATCAGGAGACTGCCAAGTCCCCCGAAGTCCAGAGCTGCTGAAGAACCCTGCTCATCAGTAGGGTCCTAACTACGACTTGAATTAATAGTCATCGAAGAACCACAGGAAGAAGGTGGTAGCGATGGGGGCTTATTAAGTTGCAGGGATGCCTCAGAGCTGGCGTGGTGACCAGGAGGGGCCTGGGAGCCGAGAGGGGCCGTCTCTCGTCCCTCCAAGGGGCCGGGCAAGGAAGCGAACTCTCCCCACACACCAAGTGACAGGTCTCCATCTAGCCAGTGGCAAACCAGAGGATCCGAAAAATCCCCGGGGGCACACACCACCCTGTCCTGCCAGGGGCCTCTCCTCTCTGCAGGGAGAAACAGAGCCTCTGCTCTTCCGCCGCCCCGTAAGGGAACTCAGATCTCTTTCAGCAAGAACACAGACTTCTCGAATTACATTCGCCCTCAGAAGCAGAGGCGGTAATATTTAACTTCACGTATTTAGAAAGCCCTTTTCCTTTATTTGCCCTATTTTTATTGTTCATCGTAGTATTTAATTGCCACCTGAAATTTCACCTTATTTTTTAAAAATATTTTATTTATTTATTCATGAGAGACACACGGAGAGAGAGAGGCAGAGGCAGAGGGAGAAGCAGGCTCCATGCAGGGAGCCTGACGTGGGACTTGATCCCAGGTCCCCAGGATCCTGCTCTGGGCTAAGGCGGCGCTAAACCACTGAGCCACCCGGGCTGCCCTCATCTTATTTTTTTATAGTAAACTCTACCCCCACTGTGGGGCTCCAACTCAGCCCCCCAAGATCAAGAGTTGCATGCTCTGGGGCCTCTGAGTGGCTCAGTGGTTGATCATCTGCCTTCAGCTCAGGGCATGATCCCGGGGTCCTGGAATTAAGTCCTGCTCAGGCTCCTGCAGGGAGCCTGCTTCTCCCTCTGCCTATGTCTCTGCCTCTCTCTCTCTGTGTGTCTCTCATGAATAAATAAGTAATCTTCCAAAAAAAAAAGAAGAAGAAAAAGAAAAAGAGAGAAAGAGAAAGAGAAAAAGAAAAAGAAAAAGAAAAAGTTGTATGCTCTGACTGAGCCAGGCAGGAGCCCCTAAAATTTTAAATATTTATTAGAAACAAAAAAAAAAATTTTTTTTAAATATTTATTAGGTTGTTGGTTTCCTACCACCAACCAACCAATCAACTCAACCCAACACACACACACACACACGCACACTGAATGAACAAAATTATCCTACGTTATATAAACCACATTGAAAGCAGTATTGCTTGTAAATTGTGCTTTAATTTCTGCAATCAGATATGATGCAGTGAAATATAAGTATAAACTTTCATTGTACATTGGAAAATAAAAAGCACATTTATACAGATAAAGCCCAACAGCTTATTCCCTTAAAAAAAAAAAAAAAGGTTTTGAATGTTTTTAAAGCTAATTCATCTTCAGTGTAAAAACTTGGAGGTATAAACAAACTCAAGATATTATATACAGTAAATTAATGTACATTTCCAAACTTGCACAGTGCAGCATTTTAAACAAAGTAAAGGTCTCATTTCAGCTTTTACTGTTAAGCATAATCCATATCTCAATCTTGAATATAAATGTCACAATATATAAACCCACTGAGAATTCTGTACACAAATACAAGTTTATAGAAATCTGATTTCAAATATAAATACATAAATTGTCATGACCTCACATGTTACAACAGCTTATTTTTCTATTGTAATTAAAAAAAAAATCATAGAAAAATATTTCAATGCACATTCAACTGCTATGACAAGGGCCATGACCTTGTGCCTTTGAACCATACTTTGTGGAGTGTAAAGCATCACACCGGGCATTTTTGGAATGAAAACTGCTAAGGTTCTAAGATTGAAGAGGCTACTGTATAAATATTCACGTTATAATATGGTAACAAAAATAGTTAGCTCCATAGTGTATCAGGGAGGCAGTGGGGCAGAGAAGTGGAGGCTAGTGCTAGTTTAGGAAGGCCCACAGAGCGCATGTTAAGGTAGCTAATGAACTAATGTATTTTAAAAATCCCTACTGCAAGCCTAACACTGAACTCACTAGTGAGACGCTTAAGGCAACAAGACCGGACATGTGTTTGGCCCCCAATGCCCGAGTCCTGCCCTCTCCTCAACCTCTGTCATTTTAATAGACCAACCTGGCTCATGTGTCAACACAAATGGGGAGAAGAGTAAAGCAATTTCTTCTACATACAAAAAGACGATTCAGTGCAAACTGAGAAATTTCTTTGTCAATAGTTTGAAAATTTCTTATTGCCCTCAAGCAACTGAACTTTTTCTAAACATGTAACATTCAAATTGGGATCTATACTGGAGAGCAAATGTATATAAAAGGCAAACATTCAATTTGAGACATTCCAACATTAGCTTCCCCCTTTCCTTTTGTGGGATTTAACAAGGGTTCCACTGAGAGAAAAAAACAACTCGTCCTTAAAAGTGTACTTTCCTGCATTTAAAAATATATATATACCATTTAGACAGCAGATCCAAGGTGACCAGGCATAGTCAAGTTTCTTCTATGGCTTTTAAATCATTGAGGTACTAAGGAGAACCATCACTTCTGATATTTCTGCTTAATGGCTTCCCTCTGAAAGCCACGTTCTGAAGTGATCCTGCTCACGTATGTGCGGTTAGAGATTCGGGGAGACCGCGTGAGGGTTGATGCAGAGGGCTGCCGTCACAAATGTCCCCAAGCCTCGGCACACTGTTAGAAAAAGGCAAAGCACTTTCAAACATTAAAGAAGTTCCAGAAGAATGGAAGCTCCTTCGGGCAAAGGGATTCCCCCAGTTTCACCAACAGATTTAGCAGCAAGATCCTGGGACTCCGCACACCATGGCAGGGAGCATGGGGGGACGGCAGCGAGGGGTCCGGAGTGGGCAGAGGGAGACCTGGAGCTGTCGGCACACAGAAAGGGCAGCGTGGTTGGTTGGCTAGCTCACCAGCCCCACACAAAGTGACACAGTCTATTCAGGGGGAGGGACGGCTGGAAATGTCAGGATGGGTAACATGAGTGGAATTTCCCCAGCTTTTCTCCGGCAAGAGGATAGAGAAAGGAAAAATGCTAGGGTTTAAATGAATGCCATACATCTGAATATCTCTACTTGAGTCTTTCAATTTGCCATACACACATCAGATAAAGCTGAACTTGCTCCGAAGTAAGATGGGTAGCAAGATACACACTGTTCCCAATGACTGGATAAATTATCTTGGCACAGAAAAGATCTGAAGAAAATATTGAGTCCAAGAATGTGAGACCAAAGCCCTTTCTAGTAGTAAACCAGCCACCGCCGGTTCTGTATAATATGCATCAGACAATGGCCACAGTTCGATTATGGGTCAAGTAATAATTCCTTTCAATTAATAATACTAGAGATCCGGTTTTAATTGCATAGTCTTTCAGGAGCATAAAAACATGAGAACCAGCTCTTTTCCTGAAGCTCCGGGTTTCCTGCTCCAGAGCCCTGGACAAATGCCTCCCTGCCTGCTGCAGTGGTAAGCTGCAGTGTGACCCACTCATCCAGAGAGCAAAGGGGTTCGATGCCTGTCCCAACCCTCAACGTCCCTCCTTCATGACCACTAAGTGGACAATCACACGTCTCCTAGATCCACAAATTCATCTTCTCGTTTGGCCAGATCATCTTCATCACCCAGAGCTTTCCAGCCACTGGTGGGAAGGACCGGTTTTGAGGAGTGTCGCTGCAGCAGAGCGAAAGGAAACAAAGAGGACAAGCGGGCCGAGCTCCTCAGCAACGAGGGGCCCTCTGCCGGGAGGGCCCCCTGGCTGTGGTGTCTCTCCTCGATCTTCTCTTGTAAGCGCTCTACCTCCTCCATCATTTCCAAGAGTTTGCTCATGGTGGCCACTCTACCACCACCCAGGATTTGGGCTTCCGGAATCCAACGCAGGTAGCGCTGGGCCCAGACTTTGATTTCTGGCCCCTCGATGTGAGGCAGCAGCAGTCCGTGGTAGTCGGTAGGCTTGCTGTGCCAGCTGTCATAGAACTCTCGAAAATTGTCTTGCAGCTCATCAGAAGAATTAATTAATTTGCTAATTCTCTTGCCCAGAAGGTTTTTAATTAAATGATCTGTTTCTTCCCTGAAAAATCCTCTTTTGGGAGATGATTTAGATTGAGTGAGTGGTAGAGACAGTTGTCGTTGATGCTTTGAGAGAACACACAAATAGAAATCTCTGGTTAGCCTGAGAGCAGTTACAAATCATACCTTTCAAAGGAAAAAAAAAAGGTGGGAGTGGGGGTGCATAATCCTGCTTTAACAAGAGTCACGAGAAATCAGAACTGCCATGTGAATGAAGAGTCATTAAAAAGCAGTAAATGGCTTGGCGGGCGGAGGGCGGGGGGCCTTGTTTATTCCATGATGCAAATGTTAGATGCACATTGTGTTTATAAACAAATGGGTGAAACCAGGCATAAAAGGAGCTGTGCATAAAGGTGAGCTGTGACAGGAAGAGAAGCTTTCTACTCCCTCCTCTCCGGGCAGGGGCACGCTAAGTACTCTTAAAGAACAAGCTTTAAAAAAAAAAAAAAAAAAAGAACAAGCTTAACTCAAGATGGACCTCCAGTTTAGGGGGGTCTGAATGTGAGGCCTATTCATTTTTTGAAGAAAGCAAAATGTTTCTTCTTTGAGAAAGCTTTGAACACCTGGGAGGAAGAAGTGCTGACTACCTGCAGATCTTGTGGCTTCAATGAACCATGTTTGTAGGTTGTCAGGCATCCAGTGGGAGTTTAGGCTTATGTCACAGAGATTCTTTTGGACAAAGAGATAGGTGGGAGCAGAAGGAATCTGAGGAACTAAGTGGGCCAGATGTTCTCACCTGACAAGCTGCCCAGGGCAGAAAGCGTGACAGCATTTACATTATTTCCCTCCTCAGTAATTCTACCTGTAGCCAAAGCAAGGTGTTCTAAACTGAGGAGCACCAGGAAGGGGCTGTGAAGATGGGTAAGGAGGTAAAAGGTTACAAGGACTCCTGGGGCCCAACGGAGAGGTCAGCAATGTGGGGAGACGCATTTCTACCCAGCTCTTTTGCTCCTGAGGTGTTCATTTGAAATAAGAACAGTCATGAGTTTTATGGGCAGGCTAGCCCTACAACTCTCTAATATATTCCTGCACTGGTTCTTCCTTGTAGAGGGGAAAAAAAAAAAAAAAAAAAGCATTCTTTGTTATGGAATATAGAGTAACAACAAAAATATAAAGAAGAAAAGGGAAACCACCCACAATGCCACAACTGAGAGCTGACCAGGACTTCTGCCTTTCAGGCTGTGGACAAGAGAGCTGAAGGCCAGGAGTCAGCAGCTCGGCCTCTCTCCTCCCCAGGGACCAAGGGGAATTAGTCTGGGCTGGGGACCGCGGAAGGCAGGTGGAAGCTAACAGCCGCTACATGTTTACCGCCTGCCACGTTCTGTGCTCAGCGCTTTACATGCATGGACTCGGCCAATTCTCGGAGTCGCTGTTACTGCCCCGTTTTACCAATGAGGAAACTAAGGGGCAGAGGTTAGGAATACACAAAGACCCAGCTAGAAAGTGCTGAAGGTCGTTTTACACACAATCAGTCTGGCTCCAGAGACTGGGCTCTTAACAGAATTTCAGTTGTCTTGGAAGCCCCTACCCTCAACCCCTATGCAAACGGTGGGTTTGAGAAGGGCAGGGTGGCAGTGGCATGCCTGGTCGAGGCTGAGGGTTGAGGTTGAGACTGCAAGCCCAAGCAGGCCCCACAGCATCGAACAGTAATTAAAAAGGAGTGCTTCATGCTGGTCAGCCACAGCCTCTTTAGTTTCTACAGAACTTCTCCAAGTCCGTTGGCCCACTAACAAGGGGCCCTAAGCTCGACACATGATGTCCTAACACAAAGGCTTCAAAGTTCCTTGTTGTCCCAGCCCCAGGTCCGCTGTAGCTAATACAACCTGAGATTCTCCACCACTTTGGCTCAAACCTCTTGCGCCAGTCAGCTCCTGGAGCCTAGGCCATCTGCTCCTGATTACGAGAAGGGACACTCAGAAAAACTGGATCTGAGCACAAAAATGAAATCCAGTCTTCCAAAGGGGAGCCTCAGTTTCCTCCCATGCAAAATAAGGGATTAGGCCTCTCTGTCTCTGAGGTTCCACACCTCTCCCGCCCAGCACAGTTCTGTAATCCTGAACAGGTGAGAAGTGTGCATGCAGCCACCAGGGGGCACAGCACACCGAAGAAAAACTGACCTCAGGCCAAGCTGTTCTGGGGCTCAGGACAGTTCTGGTCCAGCTGGCAGGCAAGAGACTAAACTGGGAAGGGAAACATCCACCCTGGCCCTGAGGACCCTTGAAAGAGTAAAGCAACAGTTCTAAGTTGTTCAGCAGCTGGCATCATCTGCAAATGCAGGGGTTGGTTCACCTGGCCGCCAAGCCTCTTTAGAATGGAGCACCCCCCACACCAGGACCGGCCAGACTCCCTGGATAGCAGGTGGGATCAGAAGTAGGGCAGTGGAGAAGACAGAGATACACACTGACTTGGGATTCACCACCGCTTTCCTTTGTGGCGTCTGGTGGGGGGAAACTCTGGGCCAGGAGACAGAGCTAGGAGATGCCATGGAAATTGTTTATCCTTTAGGGACTTTGGGGTTTTCATACCTAGTACAATCAGTAATAAGTATATGAAGGGACATCCAAATAATGTGACACTTTGGGTTTATGGCACAGGTCAGCAAATGACAGCCCATGGCCAAATCAGGCCTGATGCCTATTGCTGTGACTACTGGACACCACCGTGCCCATGTGCTTATGTGCCATCTGTGGCTGCTCCTGCGCCACATCAACCTGGGGCGGGGGGAATCATGCTAGACAGAGTATAGCTCTTAACAGAAAAAAACTGTAGCTGAATCTCATGAAGAAAGGTCTTGCTTTTGAAGACATGAGCCGGTACAGACAGAGCAAAACCCACAATCAATACTCCTTTTACCCTGCTAACCAGACTCAGGTAGTGGGTACACACCACCCGGTGCAGCACAACTGCCTTGGCAGTGACATTGTCAGGGACAATCGGCAGATGGCCATGTCTCAGCAGGGGAAAGGCTGATGTACTGAAAGCAAAGGGTTCTCACAGGCCCTGACAGTTGGCAGCCCATGAGTCCTGACTTTGAGACTGGTTGCGGAATCCATCTGTAACTTTTATCCTTACATACACGGGGATCTCTGGGCAGATAAAGGGGGTCACCTTACTTTGAAACGCATTCCTTTCCGTTGGCCTTTGTCCAGTTTTGGCTTTTCCACATAAAGAGGGTTTTTGAGCAACATCTGGGCTTTGGGTTCAAACTGTACAGACCAATCCCACACAGTGAGCAGATTCAAAGGCTTGCTCTGTGTATCCTGGTGTTCCCTACCCTGCCAAAACAAGCACAGGTCACGATGGCTTCCAGGGAAAGCTGAGGAAAGCGAACACAATGCTGAGGGACGGGCCCCAGAAGGGCACTCCTGACTGGAGACCAAACACTCATGGGTAACCTCATTTTTATTTTTTTATTTTTTTAAATTTTTATTTATTTATGATAGTCTCACAGAGAGAGAGAGAGAGAGAGAGAGAGAGAGGCAGAGACACAGGCAGAGGGAGAAGCAGGCTCCATGCACCGGGAGCCCGATGTGGGATTCGATCCGGGTCTCCAGGATCGCGCCCTGGGCCAAAGGCAGGCGCCAAACCGCTGCGCCACCCAGGGATCCCACCGCTGCGCCACCCAGGGATCCCGGTCCCTCATTTTTAAAGGTTACGTATGGCTGTCAGTAGTTGTTCACTTAAGGTTCTGGGTAGGGAGAGAGGAAAGAAGGTCACATTACATTCCAGTGGGCCATGTGCCAGCCACTGATAGGCACTTTCACGACAACCTTGTGAGGTCACTATTTCTCATATTTTAGACTCGAGGAAACGGAGGCTCAGAAAACTGAATTAAACTGCCTAAGATCTTGATGCTGGTGGGCGATAGGCTGGGATTTGGAACTGGGGCTGTGTGACCAGAGGTCCAGGTTCTGGGCCCCTTCACTGAGGAATTTGCTCCAAAGGGCCAGCTGAGGCAAACCTGGAGGCTGGCAGCATTAAGCTTGGTTAGAAAGTAAAACTCCCAGGAGCAAGGCCTCAAGAGCGGCTAAAGGAGCTTCAGATGGCAAGCAAAAGTCTAGCTTCCCTGCTCTGCCTGTCTCTATTCTCTTCAGAGGAACTCCAGGCATCAGGTAAATGGAAGAGAAGCCTGGCCATCTTTACAAAGAACAACTTTTAATTTTCCATAATTCCCCAGCTCCAATACTTGCTCCCAGCTCCAATATTTGCTGTGTGGCCTTGGGTCAGTTTCTCATCCTCTCAGTGCCTCAGTTCCTCAGGGATAAGCATGTAGACCTCACAGGGGGCTCTGAGAATGATCAAAACCCAGGAAGCACTCAAAACAAGGCCCAGTATGTACTTAGTGTTCTAGAAATACATTTATCATCCAAACTACTGCAACTACTTGTGAGCCAGGGCTTCTTTAATACACAGGTTCCGAGGGGCGTCTGGGTGGCTCAGTCGGTTAAGCGTCTGCCTTTGGCTCTGGTCATAATCTTAGGGTCCTGGGATCAAGCTCTGTGTTGGACTCCCTGCTCAGTGGGGTATCTGCTTCACCCTCTGCCCCACCCCCACTTTGTGCGCACATTCTCTGTCAAATAAATAAATAAAATCTTTTAAAAAAAAATACACAGATTCCTAAGAGGGACTCTTACCATGTTAATATCTTTTTGATGAGGCGAATTGAAGAAGAAGGTGCTAAAAATAGGTAAGTATAGACTATCTGACAAAACAGTCAAGTAAGTCTCCGTGAAATCAAATGCTGGGGGATGCTGGTGCACCAGCTGCCACACACAATCTAAGAACAGCAGGAACACGGGAACCTATGTGAAAACAAGATACATATTATTGAGTAGGCACTAAAAGTCCAGGGCCAGCTATCCCAAGGGGCAGCCATCTCAACAGTCGTACAATAACCATCTCTGAGCACTACCTTCTCTGGGAAACAGAGTAGACTCCGCCCCAGTCAAAGCAATGGATATGCTCAACTGAAGTCACATGCCTGTAGATTAGTATCAGTATTTGGCAGTATTGATCTGTGTAAAAGATATTTCAAAGATGAAGTATGTAAAATCTCACTATCGATTAAGCACTGACAGATGAACACTTGCAACTGATTTTGATGATAGGGAACACTCGAACCCCAGTTAAGTGAAACTGTTACCTCCCCACCAAAAGAGTTCCATTCTTCTCATTTGTAGATTACCAAAAAACTGTACTCAAAATATTTTGTCAATATTCCTTTTTCCACCCCCACCACTGATGGTGCAGAAGAAAGGATGAGAAACAAGGCAGAAGCAGCAAAGGTGAGTTTCTAAGCTTTTTTCACAAGTGTACAGATTTTTTTTTTTTGGCACAGATGTTTTTAACTGATAGCCTCGTTTATTAGCTAGCCAGAGGTGAGTCTGTAATGGTAGAGATAGTTTTCTAGGGTGCTTTGTTATTCACAAAGTATTTATCCTTCTGAGTCGCCAGTGATCCTATCAGTGGGTAAGACAAGCCAAGTCACAGCCTCTCCCTTATGGAGGCTGCTGAGACCTCATGCAGCTAAGAGAGACAGGAGTTGGGAATCCAGTTTATGAATCAAATCCAGGGCTGTACCAATCATATCACAAAGCAGACCACCGAATTTTCCTTTAAAACTCCAATATGGTGTCAACTAAAGTATAAAAATACAATTTAAAAAATTTAAGAGACTGGGGCACCTGAGTGGCATAGTCAGTTAAGCAACTGACTTAGTTTCGGCTCATTTCATAGTTTCATGGTTCGTGGGATCAAGACCCACGTGAGGCTCCCTGCTCAGTGCAGTCTGCTTGGGATGAGCACTCTTTCTCTCTCTGCGCCCCCACCCAAATAAATCTTTAAAAATATACTTAAAAATTTTTTTAATGAAAATAAGTTTTAAAAATTTAAGAAATGAAATAAAAGTGGTCACATATTAGAAGAAAAAAGAAAAATCAACAACTCCAACATGTTGATGTTGAGATGCTAAGAAATGTTTATATAACAACTTTCACCCCTCATTTTTCGGCTCAATGAAGCATTTAAACAGAGTGGAAAATATCTGAACCTTATTGTAGAATCAGGAAAATGGGCTCGGAAAGTTTGGACAACTTCTCCAAAAGCTGGGTGAAAGTAGATCAGACTGGATGGGCTCTTGGACTTACATCCCCCTGGACGTGGTACCTGTCAGTGCTCACTTTCTCGAGATACCCAAAACCTACTCTTCTCGACAAAGTATCTGCTCTCTCTGCCCATCATGTTATTTGAGTCCCACTAACCTTGCCAAGTTCCTCAGAAAGGCAAAGTCCATTCCAAGACTGAAAATTGTGATTTCCCTTTAGCCTGATGGGACACAGATGAGCAGAGACCAGGCCTGAAAGAAACCTCAAGGCCTAGCTAGAGAAGCTGGGGTCTTCCAGGAACACACCAAGACGTGGAGGGCAGGAGCCATGGGTTCTCCATTCCCATAGCATGCTACGCCAGGCTGTTCCCCACCGCAAGCAATGTTTATTATCTAGAGTAAGAGCACCAGGAGTCCTGCTTCTAGAATACGGGAACTTCGCAGGTGACTTAATTAAAGAAAGTTCACCTGTTTTCATTTTCCCTTCCACAGTCATTAATAATGCGGCCAAAGGAGTTTGCACAGCTGCAGCTGAGATAAGTACACCACAATCTGGGAAGTCTAAGGGGCCTAAACAATAGCGCTAACTTTCCGATGCCTAGAATTCAGGGTCCGGGCGTGGAGCAATTCACATGGCCAGAAGCAGAAGAGTGGTGTACACAGTGGACACACACCGCCAAGGAGGTCCTGGTAACGGATGGCATTAATTAACCCCATGCTTTAGTCTAAAAAGATTTATGTACTAGCATATATTTTCTGTAAGAAACTTGTATACTGGATATTCATTTTTTTTTTTTTGCAAAGCCTAATTTAACAGAAACTGTGGGAGTCTCTCTGAATTCATTTTTAAGGTTTATAAATCAATGTTATTCCCACCATGAAATAAATATCCACCCTTGGTGTACACAATTTAGAAGAGAGGGATCTGAATATGCTTACTAACCTCCCTTTCCTTGGGGAAGGGTTTCAATACTGCTTAAAGAATTCAGAATCCTCAGAGAGTAAGGGGAACACAGCCTCCCTAACACACCCATAGGCGCACACTCTGCAAGCAGTAACCCTCCATGTGAAGGGGAGTATTAAGTAAGAGACCAGGCACTTCTGTGAGGTGGACACTCACCTCCTCTTTGTCACTTTGACGGAGGTGGTTGCAGCGATCCAGGAAACAGTGGCCGCCCATGATCCACTCCTTCTGGACGAGGCTCTGGAAACCAACCCTGGTTCTGCAGTGGGGGTCCATCATCACTTGTACCAGAGAGGAAATGAGGCAGCAGAGGTCTGAAGCATTCTCCTCTGGGAGGGGCCCCAGCGCCAGCAGAGAGAGGCAGGAGAGCATGACATTACTAAAAGCTGCAAAGAGCACTTGCACCCGGCAGCCCTGGTGGCCCAGCGGTTTAGCGCTGCCTTCAGCCCAGGGCCTGATCCTGGAGACCAGGGATCGAGTCCCACATCAGGCTCCCTACACGGAGCCTGCTTCTCCTCCCTCTGCCTGTCTCTCTCTGTCATGAATAAATAAAATCTTTTTTTTTTTTTTTTTTTTTTAAAGAGCACTCATACCCGCACAATTAAGAGCAGGGCTCCCCAAACCAAAGTCTGCCCACTACTGGCAGGTAAGCCCTACTTCCCTGGAGGCAAGGGCCAGAGGGAAACAAGGCAGTGTTTTCAGCCTGAGAGACAAACCGCTCTGGCCAGACTCATACAGGTTCCGGCAAACTCTGGCACTAAGCATGTATCTGCTAACAGAATGAATAAAATGCGGCCTGCCAAATCCCCTGTCAGCACGGGGCATCCTGGGGTGCCACACAATGAGAGCAGAACAATCCACATGATGGGGGGTCTTCTGGGCCTCACAGACCAGCTCAACCTCTTCCAGCTGCTGTGTCAAAGCAGAAGTCCTCACCGGACCCACTGTTCCAAGACGCAGCTGCTTCTCAGACTCGGCTCAGAGCTCCTTTCTGCCATTCCCAATTTCTCCATTGCCTCTACTCTGGAGGAAATTTAAGATCTCTGGATCCCTAATTCCCACCTCCACAATTCTCTCTGCTTCGGGCTGAGAGCACAGAGGTGCCTGCTGCCCTTTGTGTCACCCGGAGGAGAAACACCTTTGGGTCCACCTCCATGCACCCACCCCTGAGCACACCGTACAAAAACCTGGATGACAAAAATTCTGCTCACACGCTTGCTTCATGTGCATTCATGACTCACAGCAAATGAAAGCATACTACCATCCATGAACCTGCCTTAGAATTTTCAGATCCTAAAAGGTAGGGTCTACACCCCCGTGGTTTCCTCTTTACAAAAAGAAGTACAACTCAAGTTGCTATTTAAAAATGTCCATGAGGATGACGGTGCTAGTAGCAGTGCACTTAGAGAAACTTGAAAATGAGGTAGTAAGTAGGTAAGGTGTTTCCACTGTGAAAACTCTTTCATTCTGACCCTGTAACTGTGAGGCAGGGTTTACAATCCAGGCTTATGCTTGTGCTTCTCTTTATCTTCTAAACGACAAGTCTAAATTAAGGGAACATGTGGATTTAAAAGAACCAGAGTTTGGTCTATGGGGTGCTACTGGTTTTTGAAACAAGTTTCATTTTTAAGTGGATCTTCCTTCTTGAATCTGAAGCATATAAATAGTATGTCATTAGTAACAGGAAGAGGGGCTAGAAAATGAGATTTCAGATGAGACAACTTAGTCATCCATCTGGGAGTGAGTGACTTCTCATACCTTAGCCAAAGATTCAGATTTCGTTTTATGGAACTCTCAGTGGTTCAGTCTGGCCCTGGGTACTTCTGCTCTCAGACTCCAATCTCTATCCTTCCTCCTTTGCACCAGTTACTCAGTACTCTGTTCTGCCACTGGTGGGTAGGTATTTTTCAATTATGTGCTCAGGTCAACTCTCTCATTAGGCTGTAAACTTCTAGATGGCAGAATTATAGAACTCTGCACACGGCAGGTGCTCAATAAATGTCTTAAAATTGAAGTCAGTAAGCCAGTTTCAGGTGGAACAGAAGCCCCAGGCAGACTCATTTTCCAACCTGCCCACAGAGGCTAAATTTCAGCAGTCACGGAGTGCATCAGAGCAAGGCAAAAGCCTGAGGGGATCTACTGAATTGGAAGTGCAGTTTATAAGGAGCTGAAAATATTCTAAACAGCAAATATAATATTCTAGTGCAGATCTAACCAATTCCAGCCAGAGGCTTTAAATAAAAGCAGTTTGGGGACACCTGGGTGGCTCAGCAGTTGAGCATCTGCCTTTTGCTCAGGGCGTGATCCCGGAGTCCTGGGATCGAGTCCCACATTGGGCTCCCTGCATGGAGCTTGCTTCTCCCTCTGCCTGTGTCTCTGCGTCTTTCTCTCTCTCTCTCTCTGAGTCTCTCATGAATAAATAAATAAAATCTTTAAAAATAAATAAATACACAAATAAATAAATAAAAGCAGTTTATACCTATTTTTACACATTCTGAATGTTTATGTCCTGTCAGCATGTTAAGCATGTTAATTAAGCCCACTGAGGAAAAGGAATTCATGACCCACAAAGTTTCAAGGGCAACTGCACAAGGTTGTCAAACACAAAGGTATATAATAAAAATAACAGTTAAACCAGCCACAGGTTACTTTATAGAAAAGGAATTATCAAAAGATTTTAACTTCAACCAAGTTAATATAAAACAAAACCCAAAGCATTGGAAATGTGAGCTTTGGTGAAGATACCAAACAATTCCTTCTTGGGCTGCAAACAGATCTGCCAAGTTCTAAATGAAGTATTTATTTTTAAACCATAACACTGACCTCAAACACAAAGGATTCCAAGGTCAGGATAGAAAAGAATGGGAGGGATTTCTACACAAGCTCACTCCTTTTATTAGACAATTCCAATTCCATAAAGCTGTGAGTACAGAAATTGAGTCTTGAGTGAAGGAAAATGAAAACCACTCTTTGTTGCTTTAAATATATTACCTAAAAGAAGAACGTTCATGTTTTGTGCTTCTAGACATTCTGCAATCTCTATTGCTTTTTTCAGGCAACGTCTAAATTAGAAAGAGACAAGAAAAGGGGTGTTAGTTCCTGATGGTTCCTCATGGAAACGATGAGAAGTTTAGAGACAGAAAACTGAAGACTAAGGGACACAATCTCATTGGTTTTTCCACTTGAAATCCTCCAGACAGAAAAGAAGCAAATTACCATTTACACACACTATTCAGATATTCAAGACACTTCATTTGCTAATTAGAAACTGAAAATTTTCAGAAGGAAATCCCAAAATTGATGTTAAAATGTTCCCAGGTGACTTCTCAACTACAAACTCTTATTGAGAACTCACGCCTAAGTCTGGCCCGTGAGTCCTAGTAAGACCCGCCAATGCCCACATCGGAAATTGTGCCCCAGACCACATCATTTAATTCAAGGTCACTTCCAAACATATCAGTGTGGCTGATAAGATCCAATATGCCCAGAAATCTCTTTTGTCTCTCTCTCTCTCCACACTATTCCTTTAACAGCTTTGATTTTTCTTGACTTATAACTAGGGGCTTCACATATGCTGTTGTCTGCCTGCAGCAGGGGTGCCTTCGTAGCGACTCTTCATTTGGTTAGAGATGCTCAACCTTCTCTACCTACCCCACATAATGAAGTGTTCTTTTCTGTATGACATTTATCACCGTTTACAATAATACATTCAAATTACAGGACAAAAAACAAAAACAAAAACACCAATTATGGGACATGCACCAGGCTCTTCAACAGGTATTTGTTAGTAAGTGTTTGGAGGGCTGAGACTCCTTTTCACACACCTTATTGGCAGAACAGACAGAGAGATTCCAGGCCAGGTCAAGGGAAGAATTCTTCTCTTTCCTCAAAAGAATCCTAGGGTTGGAGCTATTCTCACACCCCTGGTCACCATTCTGTTCTGTGCTTCCCTTCACCCTCTCTACTACTTAACAGCAACAGAGGGGAGCTATTCAAAATATGCAGTAGGGAAGGGAATGTAATTCTGTCTCCAGGAATCTCAATCTAATTCCCAAACCCAAAATGACAAATTGAGATTAATCATGAAATTATGAGAAAAATGATATTATTTTTTTTCAACAGGTAATATACACGAGACACATAATTCAGAAAGGTATTCAGTAAAAAATCAACATCCCTCCCCCTGGCAGTCCTGGTTCCTGCCTGGAGGCCAGGCCAGCTGCTTCGGTTAGGATCCTGGGTTGCCTTGCCCCCTCCTCTGCAGTCTTTCCATGCCTCAGGTAGAGCCTACAGAGATCTCTTAGTGAGCAGTAGTATGTCCAAAAATTCAGATCAAATGAGCACAGAACACATAACATGTAAAATCCAGCTGAGCCCTGAATAGACCATATGATCTAAGAACCATTAACTGTGAAATATAAATTAATTGTCAATTTGCTTCACTACTTTGAATCAGAGAACCATAAAATTCATGAGCAAAAGAATAGCTTAAAATACCTGATTATATCAAGCCAACTGCTATTTTCCAACAGAGAAAACCATTTTATATCTGTGTCCCAAAATTCCGTACTATTATCTGAAAAAAAAAAAAAAAAAAAAAGAGTAAGAAGTTAGGTCACTGTTCCCTGACACATCTGCCACGCAAAATCCATGCTACCCAAGCCTGCTGTTCAGTCAGTCTCAGACCTGGACTGTAGAATCCAAGCACAGATCTCCGCTTTTAAGAAAAGGACATTTCCAGACTTCGGCTGAAATGGTGTTTGAACTCTATGCCCCAGGAAGGAGGTAGCAGTCAAAAATGGATTTTTTGGATATCTACTGCTCAAATAAAAAGTACCCCACAGTATGTCTATAAAGTCACAGTTTACCTTAGAACTCAACAGGGAGAGTAACATGTTTTAGGCAGAAAATAGTGCCCTATACTGTTCCTACTAGTGATCTGGACTCGGCCGGCCAAAGGGAGAGACCTGGCTTCTGTTAGAACCCTAAATACATGAACACATTTTCCTTGCACGCTCCTACCCCTCATCCCCCCACCTTGATAGAGAGAGCCCTGCATTTCATGGATGTCTGATACATGTCAAAGCTGCAAACTCAAATCAGTGACAAGGCAGACGCTTCTCCAAGTCCTGGAAGATGAGGATGAAGTGTAGAAGCACAGTCCTGCAACAGCTAGAGCAGGGACCACTTTACTTTTCAGGGATCCTTTTTATAGTCTGTTACTGGAGAAGTTTCTCTGAATGTGTAGAGCACCCAAAATTTAAGATTTGCAAAAAACAAACCAAAAAACCTACCTACCCCCCTCAAAAGACCCCCAAAACCAATGAACTAGTGCAATGGGACTAGTGCAAAAGGGACTCTCTGCCAAGTCCCTGCTTTTTATAAATCTATTTTATAACACACAACGCAATGTGTTCTCATTAGAAGTGGACACTGCTGTTTCCCCAGGTATCGTATTCATCTTTATCTCAAATGTCTCCATAGTCAGTGCCTATGATGGAAATGCCATAAATGGTGGCTGAATGAATGAATCCTCAAATAGATGGAATTTGTTAGGCTATGAAATCCAAGTTAGGAAAAATTACCTGTAAGTGTGACTAATCTCAGATGGTAATACAGACTCACTGAAGAACGAGAACAGGTAACTGAACAGGTTAACCAGGATTCCAGTCCTAAATTGTTCACAGTGGGCAGCCTGGGCAGGGAAGTGGGGGTGGCTGGGATGTGCATATTTCATTTCCTACACTGTCCATTTCTGCTTAATCAGAAGGAAAAAGAGATGTTTTCACTTAGGGTGGGGGTGGGAGGGTCCATTCAAAAAACCACCAATGAAAATAAACAGACCCTTCGTTTTTCTAAGTCACTGTGAGACAGCCTGTGGATGCCGGTATTGCACAGTTACACAACTTTTAAAGGGAGAAGCCCATGTTCATCTCTGGACACCTGGGGTGCTGGAGATGGAGACAGAAAAGAGGTGGGCCTGTGCTCATGGCCATGAGAAAGGGCAGGGGGGCAAAAGCCTGGAGAAAAATGGGGGGGGCGGATGTGGCAACAACACGGCCTCTTGGCCACCAGTCCTCCATGCCATGACACCAACCCTCATGGCCAGGAGCCCCTGGTGCATACGGAGCCCAGGGAAAAGGCACCAACTTTCACCTGATCCACATGGCATGTTCTTCCCCATGTGACAGAAAGATTTTGCTCAGCATTCTTCTCACCTATCAGAAACAGCTGTTTAAATTTAGAGTATGCAGTCTGGATGTCCTGCAAGGACAGGAAGTTGGTTGACAGGTCTTCAGTTTTAACAATTTCATAGGGTGGCCTGTGGATGGTCTTGTAAATTCTAGGGATCAAAAAGTAACATGAGATTAGAAAAGTAGATGTGGAAAAAAAAAAAAAAAGAAAGAAAAGTAGATGTGAATTAGAAATAGTTTATTTGTCCTGAGCACTTACAGGACTAGCATAGGACTGTCGTTCCCAGTCAGCAAAGGAAGCATGTAGAGCACTTGCTGGCCCAAGATCATGAAGATTATAAACTGAAAGAGCCATGATTTGAACCTAAGGCAATATAACTTCAAAGTCTTCTTCTTTTCTGTTTTTAATTTACCCACTTTGGGTTTTTTTAATATTTTGAAAATTTTCTTTTTTTTTAATATTTTGAAATTTTTCAAAAGTATTAAAGGACAGTGACATAGGCCATGAGCTAGATCTGACCAATGTTACCACTATAGGCATCATGCCACTACCCCCTAAATACTTTGGTGTGCGTCTTTAGAAACAATGTGGTTGACATTCTTAATGATTATGTTATACTGTTATCCTTTCAAAGTTTCATCTCTACACCCAGTGTGGGGCTTGAACTCATGACCCCAAGATCAAGAGTGGCATCCTCCACCAGCAAGCCAGTCACGTGTCCCTCCTTTCAAGGTTATTAAAAACAACCACTTTATGTGGTATTCTTGAGCATTAACTTAGCAGGTAAACAGGAGTGAATGTACTATTAAGAACTGTTCCCCTGCTTCTGGGAAAACAAGAACTAAGCTAATTGGTAACAATATGTAGACTAGTACTGACCCATCCAAGAAGCTCTTTTGGATTTGTAAACTGCCATCATCCTGTTCTTTGGGCAGTGCTGACATTTTCAAAAGGGCACATCCATTGTGGCAGGACCAGCACCATATCTGCAAAGGGGAATACAGGTTTTTCAGTCATACACAATCCAGCAGGAGTCAGGTAAGCTTAGCATTTAAATTCATACAGGGAAATGTTTAACCTCAGTAAGAAATGGCTGGATATATTCAACTTTGTTAAGCCCAAGAGTAACTATGTACAATGAAAAACACTGATTTAGTCTTAAAACAAACCAGGTCAAGACAAGCACACTCAGCCTTGCCTATGGTCTAACATATCCCTCTTGACTTGGCTCTCGTGCTGGGAGCCTGGACAATGGCATCACCACCATTATTAGCACAGTAGCTCTCACTGGAGTGCAGCTTGCTCTGTCAGGCATTTTACTCAATTAACCCATTTGATTCTCACAGTCACGCTCTGAGACAGCTATGATCCGTAGCCCCATCAAGAGCAACAAACTGAGGCTTGGAGAACCAAATAACCTTCTCTAGCTGCACTTAAAGGTTGCAGCATTCTGACTAGACGCCGTGCTCTAGCTGGGTGGCAAGAAGGGGGCAGTCCCTGTCAGCAGAGAAAGTTCACCCGGAAAGAACAGAAAGCTGGCTCCTCAACAACCCGTACACGCCAGGCACGGCGCTATATACAAAGGGGATGTGAAAAGTGCTAAGATACTGTGTCTGCCTTCGAGGAGTTTATACTCCCAAGGGAAATAAATTTACAAACATAATGAAAGGTAGGATGTGGTAAATGGGAGAAGAGAATTTCAAGGAACAACAAAGGAAGGCAAGAGAGGAAGAAATCATATAAATGACCGTACGTGATAGGTTCAGGTGTGCAGGCACTTTTCTGGCTATGGTGGGAGTTTTTGTTTGTTTGCTGTTTTGCAGGAACAGAAGGAAGTAAGAACTAATCTTGGGACAAAGTAATCTGTCGGTGGAGCTGGGGGTGGAGGAGAGGGCAAGGCTGGTTGGGGCAGGTGAGTACACCTGTGGACTTTGTGCTCTATAAAGGCCTGGTTAAGCATTGAAAATGGCTATAGCCCAGCAGCCGCTCTGCTGACCAAGTCCTCAGCCTTAGCTCGAAGGTAAACCGAGAGGAAGAAGATGCCTTTTATAATTCTGCTACCCAGAGACGGTACCATGTGCTACTCATCTGCAATGAATGGTATAAACCACACACTGGCCATGCTAGCAGCAGAAGTCAGGGCCATGAGGTTCAAGATCAGCACACAATCCAGGTGATACTCCACACTAACTCAGAAAGCCAGGAAACGGAAGTGGTTTGGGGTTTCAGGGGAAGAAGACAGATCAATGTTGGGTATATTAGGCGTCCAGTGCCAATAGGACAGCTGTGTGCAGATATCCAGAAGGCATATTAGATGGGGGTTACAAGTTTAGGAGGGGAAGGCAAGACTGGGGATCTGGACATGGCAGCTGGCTGCCAGCTGACGTGGAAGATAGGACACCCCGACCCAGGGAGTGAAGACAGAGAAACACAGAACTAAAGGAAATGCTGAAAAGCAAGGACTCTCCTCTCAGGGCCAAGCCGTACTCTGACTTTTTAAGATTCAATGAGGTTGGAAGTGTTAGGACACTGAGACAACTCAAAGTGCCCTTTGCTGCCTTCCCCTCCTTTTCAGTGTCATGCTAAGCAACGTACAGAAACTACCAGACAGTTCCTAGCCCTCTGCCAATGGTGGCAGTATTTTGAAAGCCTAAGCAATCCTGTCCCCCTAGTTGGTGCAGCTCACTTGGATAAAAGGGGAGACACTCTAAGCTATGACTAGGTGACAGGTTCTAAGAAATTATGTGTCCTTTATCCTTTTGATCTCTCCTCCTGGGGTAGAAAGAGTTGGCTCTTGGTGATATTCAACCATCAATAGCTCATTTTCTTTTGCAGGTACATCCATACCGGTCTCACTTCCTCTGAGGCAATTCCCTTACTGTTCTCTATTTGAAAAAATAAACAGAAAATAAGCAAAATTCTTGGTGAAAGACAGACTTCTCATTGGAATTTAACAAAAAGCATGTGTAATAGGTATAATTTCTGTCTGGTGTCTTAGTATAAATGTCTTTTTTTTTAAAGATTTTAGGGGATCCCTGGGTGGCGCAGCGGTTTGGCGCCTGCCTTTGGCCCAGGGCGCGATTCTGGAGACCCGGGATCGAATCCCACATCGGGCTCCCGGTGCATGGAGCCTGCTTCTCCCTCTGCCTGTGTCTCTGCGCCTCTCTCTCTCTGTGACTATCATAAATAAATAAAGATTAAAAAAAAAAAAAGATTTTATTTACTTATTCATGAGAGACACACAGAGAGAAGCAGAGATATAGGCAGGGGGAGAAGCTAGCTCCCCATGGGGAGATCAATATGGGACTCAATCCCAGGAATCCAGGATCACGCCCTGAGCTGAAGGCAGATGTTCAACCACTAAGCCACCCAGGTATCCCTTAATATAAATGTCTTGACAACAGACATCAATCACTGCTTATTAATCCTGTTTAACTTTTAAAATGGAAGGAGAATTTATTCATTACTTGATCATCTTAAGGTATCTCTCTTAATATAGCCAAAGACAGAGCTTCAGAGGAACACCTACAAAGTGGAAGCTAGAATGCAATGTAAGAAGGAAGAAACCATTAGGGAGGTCAGAGGACCAAGAGAGCACAGTGTGTCCACACAAGACAAGAATTTAGAAACAAAAAAGGTTGAGACCATAATCAGTGTGACACCTGCAGTGCTGGTGTGGAGAGGTGGGATGTACAAGGCCCGCTGACTTCTGGAGGGTCTGTCAGCAGAGCAGGGAGCAAAGGTCATAGTAAGAGAAGAAATGAGTAGAGTCAAGTAGGGAAAATTAGTATCAAGTCTTTAAAGATGTTTGTCAGTTCTGGGAGGGAGAACAAGGCAGTAGCTTAACTCACAGAGGGGGGGCTTCTTCAGGGGGAGGCTTGAGTGTACCTTCAGATAGAGCGGAACACCAGGAAAAATCCATGGGGCAAGGGGACGACTGACAGAAGCAGGCTCCAGACAAGGCAAGGGCAGAGCCAATCAAGAGCCAGGCAGCTGTTTAGATTCAGGAGAAGCAAACAGAAGCACAGAGAAAAACAATGGAAGTGAAGGGAGAAGCCAAGGGAGGTCTTGTCACTGGTTGTCTAAGATCCCACGGAAGTAGGGTAACATCATCTCTCAGTATAAAAGAATGGAATTACAAACTTAAAGAGAATGAAAAAAAATGGCTTACACCAGCCCTAGGGAAGAATGATACAAGATCCAAAAGGAGTTAAACAACAGACTGCTGAACAGAAGAAAGGCCCAATTGAGGCAAGGTAACATATGGCTTTCACATATCTCATTAAGTAATACTCTGCTGTTCGGTTTGAATAATCTTTATGGATGTTCACTAGCTCCACAGCCAAGAAAGATCAATACTCAGGGACTGGAGAACAGTAGAGGGCAGAGGCCAAAGTCACTAGAGTGGCAGCATGGATATGCCTGAACTTACAAATGATGCAGGTCGTCACTGAAAATAAGAAAAGGCAAAGAAAAGTACACTAGCTGAAAAATCAGGATGAAAAAGCATGGAGATACAGAAATGTTCTGGAACTGTAAAGTGGTAATGGTTGCATAACAATACGCATACACTAAGTGCCATTAATGATAAATTTTATGTTATGTATCATGAGAGCTCTGTGTTCCCTGGGGAAATGTGTAAATTCCATCTTGTATAATATTTTTCTCTTGTCCATTCATGTAAACCCCACCAACAACTTTCAGGACATATCTAAAAAAGTGAAGGGCATCCTGAGTGGCTCAGTGGTTGAGCGTCTGCCTTTGGCTCAGGTTGTGATGCCAGGGTCCTGGGATCGAGTTCTGCATCTGGCTCCCCGCAGGGAGCCTGCTTCTCCCTCTACCTATGTCTCTGCCTCTGTTTCTCATGAATAAATAAAATCTTAAAAAATAAATACAAAAAAATTTAAGAAGTGAGAACCCCTGCTCACTGTTTCTATCAAAGTTATGTTGCTGGCTCCCCAGCAGGTCTCATCAGAACACCTGTTTTTCTCAGCCTCAAGGCCTGGAGAGAAGACAGTATCTAAATTTCATACAACGCTCGGTGGAAAGGCAGTCTACTCACACTCGTATAGACAATTGATCTTTTGTCTCTTCCCACAGAGCTCACCTTCTTTTCCCCAATTCATCTCTGAAAGGCTTAAAGAACGAAGACCCTTGTTTTCATTCTTCCAAAATAGCAATTCTCAAAATGTGGTCTATAGATAGAGGGCAGGGGTCCCAAAACCCTTTCGGGTGGTATGAGAATAATACTAAGAGGTAATTTGTCCTTTTCACTGTGTTGACATTTGCACTGATGATGTCAAAGCCGTGCTGGTGCCTGGGCCTAGTCAAGGTACTGCTATCAGACAGCACTGGCCACCACTGTATTCTTTGCTACCATACACTCGTAGGCAAAGAAAATGTTTTACTTGAGAATGTCCTTAATGAAGGACTAAAAATTATTTTTATTAATCTTGACCATTACAGATTAATATTTAATATTAGCATGCTTTATATTTTATGTGATGAAGTGGGAAGGAAGCACTGAAGCACAACATTTAGCTTGAGGAAAAGCATTTATGTGACTGAGGTGAGAGGTAAATGAACTGTTCTCTTCATGGAATTCAAAGAACAAGTGAGAGTCAAACAATGGGTATTCAGACTTTGGTATGTGGCAAGCGTTCATCCTCCAAAATAAAAAAACAAAAAAGAAAGAAGTGACCCTATCTCTTCAAGGAAAACAACCGACAAACTGGTAAAATGATAAATATTGAACTTTCAAGCAAAACTTATAATTGTGGGGATGCCTGGGTGGCTCAGTAGTTGGAACATCTGCCTTTGGCTCAGGTCATGATCCCGGGGTCTTGGAATCAAGTCCTGCATCAGGTTCCCTGAAGAAAGCCTGCTTCTCCCTCTGCCTGTGTCTCTACCTTTCTCTCTGTGTCTTTCATGAATAAATAAATAAAATCTTAAAACAAACAAACTTAGAATTGAGGAAACTAATCTCTACCTCTTGCTAGACTGCTTCCCAAAATATACAGATTCTTCTGATGAGACAAGAGTGATGTTAATGAATGTGATTTTTATAGAAGGAAACATGCTAATATTTGGATGATCTGTATAACCCCAATTCCCAAATGACCACTATGTAATATCATACAATCATGCAGGTTTTAAGATCTATTCCAAATACAAGGCAGACCCCATGGATTTTAATTTAGCAAAGAATGAAAAATTCATTGATCATGTTTTCAGATTCCTTATGCAATTAACCTTTATGAAACCACCACTTATCATTTTTTTGGTGCACCATCAAAGAACAATATTCTCAATTATCTGAAAAGGCTAATAAATATTCCTCCTTTTCCCAAATATGGATCTGTGTGAGGCTGGATTTTCCTCATGTACTTCTATCAAGCCCATACTGCCTATTACAACAGACTGAAGAAAGAGGCAGATATAAGAATCCAGTGGTCTTCTATTTTCAAAACTGTAAAACACTGCAATTCTATGTTTTTGTTTTGAACAACAGCTATTTTTCATAAAAATTTTTTTATACTGACATGTAAGTTTACTGCTAAAATAAACTAAAATGTTGTTTTAATTTGTCATATGGCAAATATCAAACAATATAATCCACATAAACAGAGAGTCTTTGAAATCCTCAATAGCTTTTTAGAGTATACAGTGCTGAGATCAGAAGTGTGAGAACCACCACTCTCAAAGGTTACAAACTAGTGGGACATGAGCTGACTCTGGGCAACTCTGTCTTTTTTTAACATCTGAAGCAGATGCATACATTTAGAAATTGAGAAAAGTCACGACTCACATAAAAATCCTAATCTCTGGCTTCCCCTGAGAAATCAGGATATTTGGCAAAACCAGGCCCATATTCCCACATGGCACAAACTGGCTGGCACAGAGGAGCAGCTCCCCTTAACTCAAGTGGAGGGTCTCTGGTTCACTGCAAGGACCAAGCTCATTACCTGCCCTGCCTACACAGGCTTCTGGGCATGTGACCCCATTAAACATCTCGCCTCCCATACAGGAGTGACCTTTTCAGTGAAAAAGCCATGAGCACAGTACAGCATTTATTTGTAATTCTCATTCCTTATTAAATTCCCTGAAGGCTTGGCAACTCTCAACCACCAATTAGAAACTGGAATAACTGCCAGAGTCTTGCTTTCTTTGATCAGTGACACATTAAACATGGCTCCCATCCCAGTCTATTCTGTGGAAACTAAGTAAGCTCTCCATGTTGTCTCTGGAAGAAAACATGGCCACACCCACTCAAAAATGAAGAGTGGGGCCAAAAAAGAATCTTAAGCCCTACGACCCTCAGACTTATTTTGAGATTTAGCCTCAAATTGATTTCAGGTATAAAATCAAGTTGGCTTTCAACAGTAGGCAGATATGTAATCCTTTTCAATCTCTGAAATGTTTTTGCTAAAAACTCTACTGCATCTGTGAAAACTTCAGAGCTGTCCCAGGGAGCCTCATGTCTGAGACTCTTTTAGTGAGTCCCTGAGATATTTTTGGATCACTTTTGGACAGAGGACCAAAGCCAAGGGTTTTAAATAGAATAACTTGCCAGAATGGGTTGATGAGCAACCCATGGCTATTAGGGTTTCCAGATGTACTTACTGGTATGCCGTGACCCTGAAAGCGTAGCACGTCCTCTTCAGGAAGAGAAATAGGGACAACAAAGTATGCTGGCAATCTAGAAGAAAGAGAGGTCATCAGTTTTTGTCCTGGAGTGATGCACTAAATATGAAAGCTCAACTTTAATGAACTGAGGAAGTGAAGCAAAGTGATAGGGCACGAACCTTATTTCAAAGTTAAAGAAGAACCAGTACAAATGAACCATCTCTGGCTAAATCAGTTGGGACTCTGGGTTCAAATCCTAACTCTGCCTCTGATTCTATGTGACCATTAGTTAAGCCCCCCACTTCTCTGGGTCTGTCTCTTCATCCTTGAAATGAGGGGAATGGAATATGTGATACCTAAAAGTAGATGAATTCCAAAACTGAGAGAGATCTTTCTTGTCACACGGTGGCAATTAAGCACTCATGTTCTCAGGCGGACTAAAACATAAACCAATAATTATGATGACTGATGCCTAGACATTTTATCACGCACTCTGACAACAAACATTTAAGTGCTTCCTATATGCCAGACTTGGATTCCTTAACACAAATTATTCATTTAATCTTCCCAACAACTCTATGAGGTATGTACTACTATTATTCCATTTCACAGATAAAGAAACTGAGACAGTACCCCTAAGGCCCTTCACAGGTAATACCACTACTAAGCATTAGTAAAGCTATGACCCAAACCTAACCAGTATGACTTCCGTTTCTATATGAGAAAACTTAGGTTCTAAAAATAACCTGCTAAGTGGTAGGATGTGGGAAAGTTAGGTTTTCAGAGTTGCAAATATCAAAGATATACAGGGTCACCACCTCTTCCTCTAGCTAGCATATGCAGGTTTCGATGAATAAGAAATGTGCTAAGTTGTATCACTGTGGGGCTGTAAACACTTTGCACTCAAAGAGCTTGAAATAAAGCCTCATGGGAGATAAGAAGGTGTCTATAGTGCAAAAACTACAATGGAAAATAATCAGATGGCACCTGTGTGCATGTCACATGTTTAAAGTAAATTCCTTAAGTATTAGATGATGAGACAGGGATCCCTGGGTGGCGCAGCGGTTTGGCGCCTGCCTTTGGCCCAGGGCGCGATCCTGGAGACCCAGGATCGAATCCCACGTCGGGCTCCCGGTGCATGGAGCCTGCTTCTCCCTCTGCCTGTGTCTCTGCCTCTCTCTCTCTCTCTCTGTGACTATCATTAAAAAAAAAAAAAAAAAAAAAAAAACAGATAAAAAGCTGAAAATTTGTTTAAAAATTTATAAAAACAATGGGGAAAGTTTTGAACACTGACTTAGGCTACTAAATGACATTGAGGGTTTTTTTTTGTTTTTTAATTTTTATTTATTTATGATAGTCACACAGAGAGAGAGAGAGAGAGGCAGAGACATAGGCAGAGGGAGAAGCAGGCTCCATGCACCAGGAGCCCAACGTGGGACTCGATCCCGGGTCCCCAGGATCGCGCCCTGGGCCAAAGGCAGGCGCTAAACCGCTGCGCCACCCAGGAATCCCGACATTGAGGGTTTTAATGTTAAATTTGAAAGGTATGATAATGGTTTTATGGTTATATTTATAAAAAGAGTCCTTAATTGTTAGAGATGTATATCAAAATACTCATGAATGAAATGTGATGAGGTCTGGGATTTATTCCAAAATAACCCAAGGGAAGCACAGAGAAAATAGGATTAGGCATAAGAATAATTGTTGAAGGAGGGTGATGAATAAAAGGGAACTCACTGTATTCTCTTTTCTTTTATACTGCTTGAAATTTTCCATTAAAAAATTTTTAAAGTAATTAAAAAGAAAAAAGCTCTCATTATATAATACAGAACCAGCTTTGGAAAACACTGATCAAGGACAAGGTATTTCAAACCATCAAAACTGTTAAGAATTACTTGGCTTTTGAAGTTTGACACGTTCAGAATATTTTCTTGTATGTCCCCTTGAATGCATAGTGGTAAGCTATCCCTTCTTCAGGTGTTATCACTGAAGTAAACAAACAACACCCCTCCCCACCCCCCAAAAAAACCCTTCACAAATCAATGAACTCAGGCTGCCCATTAAAATCACAGAGGAGGGACACCTGGGTGGCTCAGGGGTTTAGCACCTGCCTTCAACCCAGGGCATGATCCTGGGATCCGGGGATCCAGTCTCACATCGGGCTCCCTGCATGGAGCCTGCTTCTCCCTCTGCCTGTGTCTCTGCCCCCTCCCCCTGTCTCTCATGAATAAATAAAATTTATTTATAAAATAAAATAAGATCACAAAGGAAGGGGCGCCTGGGTGGTTTAGTAGGTTAAGTGTCTGCCTTTGGCTCGGGTCATGATCCTGGGGTCCTGGGATCAGGCGCCATATCAGGCTCCCTGCTCACCAAGAAGGAAGGTTCTCACAGCAAGAAGTCTGCTTCTCCCTCTCCCTTTGGCTCCTCCCTCCCAAGCTTGTGCTGTCTCTTTCTCAAATAAATAAAATCTTAAAAAAAGAAATTACATGGGAATATTAATAACCTCCTTATGTCCAGGCTCCACCCCAGAACTACTAAGTATCAGAAGCTTGAAGAAAAAAATCTGAAGCTCAAAAGCTTCCCAGTGTACAGGCAGGATGACGGCAGTTGTTCTAGAAGATCCTGCTACTCCAAGTCTGCAGCAACATCACCTGGACAGCACATTCTCAAGATGAACCTCAACTGAATCAGAATCTGCATGTTAACAAACTCCCCAGGTGACTGAGGAAGCAGCTCTGCTCTAGCTGGCAACTTACCAACAGACCACAGTTTCTCAGCCTTTACAGGAGACCTACGTGTGGGGTGGGTTTAGGCCCAAGTCCCAGCTGTGTCCCCAGAGGCTCATTCTACAGAGATGGGGCCACAAGGTTTTAAAAATTTGCATGTCGGGATCCCTGGGTGGCGCAGCGGTTTAGCGCCTGCCTTTGGCCCAGGGTGCGACCCTGGGGACAAGGGATTGAATCCCACGTCGGGCTCCCGGTGCATGAAGCCTGCTTCTCCCTCTGCCTATGTCTCTGCCTCTCTCTCTCTCTCTCTCTGTGACTATCATAAATAAATAAAATTAAAAAAAATAAAATAAAATAAAATAAAAAAATAAAAATTTGCATGTCTTCCCCAACTAGTACCAGTGAGGTTAAATTTTTTTTATAATGTTGGTTAGCCAGTTAATTTCCTCTTATAAACAGTCTTTTACCAAAAAGGGAAAAATGTCAGAACCAAGTGTATTAGTGTATGTGGCATGTAGTGGCTCCTGGAAGGAGGCTGGCACAGAGATGGACAGCTCTGCACCAGTGAGTGGAGTCTAAGATGTCCTCCTTTGTCCCAGTGAACTACTAGGAAGTTCCGAGGGCTCTCTGCTGTGAGGTTCCCAATGTCCACAAACAGTGAACCCTCCCTCCTTGGAAGAGCAGTCAGTTTAGTCATCAGGATGAGTTTTCAAATACAAAATAAACTTTTCCAAATACAGGATGTTTTATTACTGAAAGAAAGTTGTCCGATCCGCCCCAGCCTCAGTTAGGGTGAGGAAACCCTCAGCAGGACAAGAGCAGGGCAGCAAGGTCTTCCTGCGGCAGTGTCAATTCACAGGCTCCATCGTGTTACACATGCCCTACAGGGTAACAGACCTTCCGATATTCTGGCAGGGAGGCAAGATGAGAGGAAGGCTTTTCAGGAGAAGGAAGACTGGTAAGCCAGCCCTGACCTCCAGAAAAGATGGAGTAGATGCTCAGTTTCCTATTATCAAAACTGACTGGAGTGCCATCTACCTACTGAGGGAAGGGCTTTCATTAATTTACTCATTCTGTTTCCTATTTATTGAGTGCCTCTTAAAACCAGGCACTGTATGTGGTATTGAGGATATAATGATTAACAAAACAAAACAACAACAAAAATCCCCCATGATAGTGTACTTGATTCTCCAGAGCAGACAAGCTACAGAAACAAACATTTCCAAACGGTAATACAAATACAAATAAACTTACAACTGTAGGAAGTGCTGGGAAGAGAGGCCCTGAACAGAAAAGAAGCTTTCGCTCTCACAGAGACCTGGCCTTGGGGCAGCCCTGGTGGTGCAGCCTGCAGCCTGGGGTGTGATCCTGGAGACCCAGGATCGAGTCCCACATCGGGCTCCTTGCGTGGAGCCTGCTTCTCCCTCTGCCTGTGTCTCTGCCTGTGTGTGTGTGTGTCTCTCATGAATAAATAAATAAAAAATATTTAAAAAAAAAAAAAAAAGAGACCTGGCCTTGGAGAAGGTTCCCTATGAAAGTAACATCTGAGCTAAGAGCTGACAAATAAGATGTGAGTAACCACACTTGTGTGGCTGAAAGCAGAAGGAACATTCCAGATAGGAGACCACACAGGCAGGCCTATGGGAGTGGGGTTAGTATGGTCAGAGGGGGTATTGAGGGGCGTGAGGCAGGAATCAAACCACAAAGGGCCCTTTGAGACACAGAGAACGGATGCTGGGGGACCAGGGTGGGTGGCGGAGACCATGGAGGCAGCACTATAGTGGTGCATGTGAGACACAAGGCACAAGATACAAGCTTGCCCTGTATCTTCTCCATGGGACAGAAAAGGGTGCGGGGACTGCAAGCATGGGTGGGGCAGTCCACAGGGTATGTGTTTGTGCTGAGTGCTCCCAGCACTAAAACCTTGAGAAAGCTCCATTTTCCCTGATAACCTAGGTGGCTAGGTGGCTCAGTCAGTTGGGGGTCCAACTCTTGGTTTCCAATCAGGGTTTTTGGGTTTTTTTTTTTTTTTTTAAAGATTTTACTTATTTATTCATGAGAAACACAGAGAGAGAGGCAGAGACACAGGAAGAGGGAGAAGCAGGCTCTATTCAGGAAGCCCGATGTGGGACTTGATCCCAGGACTCTGGGATCATGACCTGAGCCACCCAGGTAACCACCCCGCACCCCCCCCAGTCAGGTTCTGATCTCATGGGTTGTGAGATCAAGCCCCACTTCAGGCTCCATGCTCAGTGGCATGTCTGCTTGAAGATTCTCTCTCCCTCTGCCCCTCCCCCACTTGCTCACATTCCTGCACTCTCTGAAATAAAAAAAATATTTAAAAGCTTCCTTCTCCACCTGCCTTTTTTTAAATATATTTTTTATTTTATTTTATTTTTATAAATTTATTTATTTATTTATGATAGTCACACAGAGAGAGAGAGAGGCAGAGGCATAGGCAGAGGGAGAAGCAGGCTCCATGCACTGGGAGCCCGACGTGGGATTCGATCCCGGGTCTCCAGGATCGCGCCCTGGGCCAAAGGCAGGCGCCAAACCGCTGCGCCACCCAGGGATCCCTCCACCTGCCTTTCTACCAAATATATTTTTGATGTGCTGACAACTACACAAATACCAATGAATTTAATCAACATATGCCAGGATTTTTTTTTTTTTAATTTTTATTTATTTGTGATAGTCACAGAGAGAGAGAGAAAATGAGGCAGAGACACAGGCAGAGGGAGAAGCAGGCTCCATGCACCGGGAGCCCGACGTGGGATTCGATCCCGGGTCTCCAGGATCGCGCCCTGGGCCAAAGGCAGGCGCCAAACCGCTGCGCCACCCAGGGATCCCTATGCCAGGATTTTTAAAAAACAATTCTGAGAATGGGGATGCTTTCTATCAGTGTCAGCATCATATCATAAACTATCAATTCCTAGGTGCAGGGATTTCTAACTTCTTTCTGAGCAAGAGCTAGCTTCCCCTTTTCATCCTTTGTGACTAGGAAAGAGGGGGAATGGGGAGGTGACACTTGCTCTGCAGGCCCCTCCCCACTGTCACTCCAGGTTGTGCTGTGTCAGGAAAGCTAACTTTATAAATGTTTGAGACTGATCCAAATCAAAACTGATGAGCTGAACAGGTCTGTGAGAACCATAAATACAAAAAGCTCCACAAAAATATAAATCTATGAAACTGCTAGCAGGATATTGGGGAGTACGTTCCAAAATGAGAAGTTTCAAGATTTTACAAAAGGAGTCTACAGGGGCACTGGGGTGGCATAGTCAGTTATGTGTTCAATTCTTGGTTTTGGCTCAAGTCATGATCTTGCAGTTGTGAGATGGAGCCCTGCATTAGGCTCAGCACTCAGTGAGGAGTCTGCTTGAGATTCTCTCTCTCCCTCTGCCTCTCCTGCTCATGTGCATATTCTCTTTCAAATAAATAAATAAATATTTAAAAAAGAAAAGGATTATGCAGAGTCATCCCTTAAAAATGAAGGTCAGATCACATCACGCCTCTGCTCAAACTACTCGCTGCACCATAAATTCTGAAAGCCTCCTCCCTGAAACCATCTAATTACCTTTCTCTGCCCTGACCTCACCCCCTACTACTCTGCCAGTTGATGGTTCCTCCCCAGCCCCTGGACTCCTTGCGGTTCCTCACAGAAGCCAGACAAGACTCCACTTCAGGGTCTTTGCCTCTACTGTCTCCGGTGCCTGACCATCCCTCCCCACCAACACCTCCAGCACCCCCTTAGCCCTGTGTGATCTATGTTTCTCCATAGTACTTACTACCTTTTAATACGTTCTAATCACTCATTTATTTTATCATTGTTTTCATCCCACCAGAGTGAAAGTTCCAAGAGGGCAGGGATTTTTAGGCTCTTTGTTAACTGTTGTACCTCCAGTAGTCAGGACATTACCTGGCACATGGCAGCCACTCAAATAATTCTTTTTTTAAAAGATTTATCCATTCATTTGAGAGAGAGAGAAAGAGTGCACACCCAGTAACAGAAGGATAAAGGGGGAGAGAGAGAAGCAGATTCCCCATTGAGCAAGACTCCAAGATGATGAGCCGAAACCAAGAATCGCACGCCTAACCAGCTGTGCCACCCAGGCACCCCACCAAAGATTTTTGCTGAATAAATGAAGTGCTAAGTAAAAGGAAAGCAAATACACAAATTGAAAAATGCCTCTAATAATTTTACTCAGACTATAATGGAGGAAAACAAAGACACAAATTCACTTTTAAATGTTTTAAGGGACATCTTAAGGGTTTCTTAAGTATAGTATTGACATGAAAAACATGGAGCTCTCCTACATTGCTGATGGGAGTGTAAATAGTGCAGTCACTGTGAAAAACATTTTGTACTATTTGACCCAGCAACTCTACCCCTAGGTGTGTGAACACACACACACACACACACACACACACACACGAAATGGAAACATATGTTTCCATATATATTCCACACATAATATATATGTGCACGTATAAACATATATACATACATATATACGAGAGAAATGAAAACATAAAACCTTATAAACAAATGTTTATAGCAGCATTATTCATAATAGCTGATCAATTGATGAGTGGATAAATAAAATGTGGTCTATCCATACCCTGGAATATCATTCAGCAATAAAAAAGAATGGAATTCTGATACATGCTACAACATGGATGACCCTTGACAACATTATGCTAAGTGAATAAGCCACACATAAAGACCACTTGTTATCGGATTCCATTTATATGAAATCTTGAGAATATGTCAACTATGGAGATAGAAAGTAGATCAGAGGTTGCCTAGGGCTGGGGGTGGTGAGGGCACGTGTGGAGCACCTATTAAGGGGTATGAGGCTTCTTCTGGAGCTGATGAAATCGTTCTAAAATTGACCGTGGTGATGGCTGCACAACCCTGTGAATAGATACTGTATATTTCAAATGTGTAAACTGTATGGCATGAGAATTCTACCTCAATGAAGCTGTTAAAAAAAAAAAAAAGAGCACTGAATGCTTACCTTACACAGACTTTATAGCCTTCATTGACACTCACTGCTTTGTACTTGACGTTGCCTTTGGTCCGCTCCAATTCCCAACACCAGTCCTTAAGGGTGTCAAACATTACAGTATGGTTCTTGGGATCAGTGGCTAGCAAAACAAATTTAAAAAGACAAAATCTTGTGTAAAGTACAGGTATTTTAATGATGTGAAAGTGGATTTGTAAGCCCTAATTTTGTTCACTAAGCCCATTTTTATCCAAGCACAGCAAGGTCACTGATTAATCCTAACCTTGTTCCTTTTTTTTTTTTTTTTGTCATTAACCCAAAATTATGACTAAGGGTCTGTCTTTTTATACTGGAAGAAAGGAGGTGTTCTTGTTCCACTCCTTGCAAAAGTAATTTATAGCTCCATTTTTCAGTCATCTGACCATGAGATAATTTATATAACATAAAAGATGCTGTGAAGCACCAGAAGACAGGCTTGGCACAGATGCTAAAATAATAAAATATTTTCAGCCCTACGAATATGTGCATAAGATGGCAAACTCATTTGAATAGCGTGTCAGGTCCCTGAATGTAAATCCTCCTTCAATTTGAAGATGCACTGCCAACAAGAGGATTTTCCAGTGTGACAGTTATTAAAGGGCATCATCAGATCACACAGCTGTGGGAGGGTAAGGGTTAGATGGAGTCTTCTGCCCCTCACCCTGCCCTGCTACTGCTACCTGCTAGGAGGAAATGTCCAGGAGCACTATTCCTGCAGCCCAGCAGATGTGTTCTTGGTCTTCTCCCAAGCCAAAGACTGCTGGGTGACACACACCAAAATAGTCTCAGCTTTTTAAACAAATCAGTTAGTTCAAGTCCTTGCACATCTAAAAAAAGCCAAGCGTTTTGGGAAAATAGTGTTTGATAAAACTCCTCCGTGCTAGTTTATTTCATTAAAATAAAGCCAGATTATCGTACACAAGAGAATAAGAATAATGATAAAAACAGTAGTTAAGCTTACATAGCACTTAGGTGTGTGCCAGGCACTGTTCTGAGCATACTACATTTTATTAACTCAATCTTCACAATCCTACAGGGTAGGGTAATATTAATTTCTCCATTTTACAGATGTGGCACAGAAAGGTCATGAACTTGCCTAAGGTCACAGAGTTAGGCAATGGCAGAACTGGAATCCAAACCCAAGCAGCTGTAAAGGATAAAGTAATAGACACCAAAAAAATTTCCCGGTGGACACAAATATTTGTAACATGCTATTCAAGAGTAGATCATTCTTTTAGCAACACAGGTAAGTCCTTCCCTAAAATGCCATGTCCCAGAGTATTCAGGACCTTTCAGCCAAAGCACTTTTTGTGAATTATCAAGCTAGAAAGTAACTAAAGATGTTCAGTTTGCAAAGTACCCACCTCTACAAACTGCTGCTCCATGCAAAAGCTAACTGGTCAATTAGCATCTATCATTTATAACATTTACTTCTCAAAAAATGGGGACTGGAAGGAAGATTTTTAAAAAGATGGAAAACAGAATAAAAGATGACACATATCCTGGGCCTTGTGGCACGAGCACGTGCACACGCGCGCACGCACACACACACACACACATACCACAAAGTGAAGAAACTGCCAGAGTCTATCAAGGTAAGGGTTTTGGAACACGGATCAACATAGTGTTGGGGAGTTAAGAAACTGTCCTATGCTGAATCTGAACCAAGAGTCAGGATATAAGGAAGACGTAGAATTCCTAAAAACAGAGTATTATTTTTCAAATGTAAATCCAATAAATGTTTATATAAATTATAGTAATTAATAAGTTATATTTTGTATATCTCATATTGCAACAAGCTGTGGTAATAAGCCAGTTACTCAGCACTTATACCTATAGCTACAGTGAAAACACCTGTCATTCACAAAGATGAACTTACTGAATTAAGGAACTAATTTTTTAAAAGATTTTATTTATTTATTCATGAGAGATACAGAGACAGAGAGAGGCAGAGATGCAGGCAGAGGGAAAAGCAGGCTCCCTGCAGGGAGACTGATGCAGGACTTGATCCTGGGGCTCCAGGATCACGCCCTGGGCCGAAGGCAGGCGCTAAACTGCTGAGCCACCCAGGGATCCCCAAGAAACTAATTTTATGTTCAGTCTAACAGTAAAGCAAGCACTATCTTAAGTTAGTGTAATTCTCTGAACATAATCCACCCTGAAAAATACGCAGTTATACTTTCAATTAACCCTCACTTAACTGACTGCACCCTATGTGCCATGCATTTAACAATTTATAATCTTCACAACACTTTAATAGAGGCTTTAACACCGCTGTTTTTAAAATGAGAAAACAGATGCCCCAAGAATTTAGTGTCAGCCCCAGGATCACACAGCTATTGAGCAGCTGGGCATGGATTTGAACTCTGGTGGGACAGACCCCAAAATTCACAGCTTTTCTACTAAGTCACCAAAATGTAACCTTTTCTCTCAGGTATCTACATTTCTACACATGCTGAGCCCTCTGCCTAAAATACTCCTCCATGACCACATGCCCACATCCTCCACTATCAGCTCCGGCACAGCCTGTGATAGCCTGTAATAGCCTGTGAAAGCCTCCCTCCTCTGGTGTGACCAGCCCCTCCACCAGAGAACACATCTCTCAGCTGTCTGTGCTTGACGTGATGCTCATAGAAGACAAGGATTTAGTCCTATCGACTTCCATCCCCACAGCCGTGACCCATATCAAGTGTTCAAAATGTTGACCAAATAAGCAGTTCAATTCTGCACTCCAGAAAGCCCCATGTCTGTTGTTAAAGTAACATACCACTTCCCTGATGAAAAGTACATAGTACAGAGTCATTCAACATCAACGTGATGTTAAGATTGACCAGCAGAGTGAGTAAACAAACCGAGGAGAAGGATGGAGAGGAAGGGGAAGACAGACATCTGGGGAAACACTGTATAGTGCTAGGCATTATTAACAGCTAATCGACCAAAGTTTCTTAGTTAAAAGACTGCTCCCTTTTGCAGTGAATCAAATGGAAAACATTTGGAATTTTAAGTTATGTAAGCATACTTGTGTTGTCAAATACTCTCTCACATACAACTGTTCCATTCCCCCAAAATATTTGCTACAGAGCATGTTCTGGTTGTTTAAAAGCTTTCTAGGGATCCCTGGGTGGCTCAGCGGTTTAGCACCTGCCTTTGGCCCAGGGCCTGATCCTGGAGTCCATGGATCGAGTCCCACATCAGGCTCCCTGCATGGAGGCTTGCTTCTCCCTCTGCCTGTGTCTCTGTCTCTCTCTCACTGTGTCTCTCATGAATAAATAAATAAATAAAATCTTAAAAATAAATAAATAAAAATAAAAACTTTCTAGAATGCAAGACATTCCCTAGAGTGTTATGAAATGAAATTAAATATATTAAGGTGGAAAAAAACAAACAAGGATAAACAGGGATTATTTTAAACTTGTCTGAATTTTGTTTCTCCAGTCTCACATTAGCATTATAATATGCTGATTTTATCTTTCATAAGAAACAATCAAACCAATAATCCCTCACAAAAAAGTAAATAAACCTAAAGATAAGTTAAAAAGCAACAAAGATCACAGGGGAAAAAAAAAAGCGAAACTTTTTTTAAAAAGTTTGAATGACCTACCCAAGCAAGAGGCAATCAATTGCTAGGAAAGAGGAAAAAGAAACTCATGGATGGGTTTTTGCCTGCTAGTTTCATGTAGGAATTTAAAAGGTTTGCCTACCTGCAAATGAGAGCCCAGGAGACTCACCTGTATTGTTTTGTGCAGCAGCTGCATAGGAAAACAGAAATAATCTTTTAAGCAGTTTAGGAGCTTGGGTATGATGAATTATGCCACTGACAATCTAGAAAAGAATCAAACAATGGATAAGTCATGCTTTTGGCAGATAAATACTAAGTTGTCTAGGTTTCAGTCATGCTAATAGGCTCCTCTGGGCAGCAGAAAACTCCAAGGTCCCTATATTATCTTTTGGAATAATTCCAGACAAACAGAATGTTAACAATTTTGTCAGGTTTTTTAAGAGCTTTGAATTTCTAGGGAAATTTTAAAGAGTTTACTTACTCATTTATTTGAGAGAGAGAGAGAGAATGAGCACCGGAAGGAGTGGAGAAGCAGGACAGAGAATCCCAAATAGACTGTGCCAAGTACAGAGCCTGAGGCAGGGCTTAAATCCCATGACCCTAAAATCATGCCCTGAGCAGAAACCAAGAGTCGGATGTTCAACTGACTGAGCCACCTTCAGGCGGCCCTGAAGCACTAGGGAAATTGAAAAAAAAAATGTGTTTTTTTATTTTTATTTTTATTTTTAAATTTAATTTTATTTTTTTTTAGATTCGAGAGTGCTTTAATGGGGAGTGCTCCCAGGCGAGGTTCCATGACTCGGAGAGGTGGCCCGAGTCAGGGAAGTCGCCTATTTTTTTAAAAAAATTATCCATTCATTTGAAAGAGTGAGAGCGCATGTGTGCATGGGGCTAAAGGGGAGGGAGCGAGGGACATAAGTAGACTCATTGTGGAGCCCGACGTGGAGCTTGATCTTACAACCCTGAGATCACTACCTGAACCAAAGTCAAAAGAGTCAGGCACCCAATCAAATGAGCCACCTTGGCACCCCTCAATTTCTAGGGAAATTTTAAAATCAGTCTCATTCCTCAGAAACAAGGTGCTACAAAAACTTAAGTGCCATATGCAGATACTCTAAAAATCTGACACATCAGAGACATAGAGCTAATATCAGACAAGAATCAAGACACTTAAATATTCTGATCCACTTGTGGCCTTCAGGACCTTTTTCTAGAAGATCAGAAAAAGAAACCAATCCATTGTGCTTTTGGTTTAAAGTTTCCAAACAAAAGTTTGGACAGATGACTAAAATCATCATTTAAAATGAAGTTTCTGGCTTCTCAAGGACTTTCCCCTAACTACATCACTCTTTTCCTGCTCAGAAGAGATACCGGAGTCATGTTCATTATTCTAACTGAAGTACCACACTCTCTGAAAGAAAACCAAGGAGTTACCTGTAAGTGTGTTTAACTCAACTGTCACTAGAACAACAGATGACCTGGCCCCTGTTCAGGTTTTCCCGGATGGATTTAGTATGACCATGGCAAGTCTGAGACCTTCAATATCTGAGTAAGAAATCTGAGAAGTTACAGTGACCACTGTAACCAGTTCATCCAGTTATGTATTTTGACTTGCTGCAGCAATGAGATTTTTTTCCTTAGTGTCCAAAATCACAGGCCTCATTTGGTAACTTGGCTTTGCCTGTGGGCCACATGTACCTTTTCCTCCTCCCACATACTTCTACTACTTCCCAGATATGAACTCATCCATTTCAGGAGTTGGGGGTTTCTGCTACTACTGTTTGGAGAGACTGTCAGATGTGGGAGGAGAGGCTTGCCTCCTGACCTTGGTACCACCTCCCATCCTTCAGAGGTACCAGGAATAAAACCATCATGACCTGAAGGATTAAAGGTAGTATATGCCAACCTAATATGCAGGCTTGCTTCACCAAATTCTCTCTCAATTCTAATCAAAGCATATATGATTATAAAGCAATTTCAACTATAGAGAGTGAAATGCTCCCCCTCCACTTCCGTGCAATATAAGCAACAAATAAGAGCTAGTGGGGACACTGATGGGAAAGAAAACCTACAAATACATGCAACTAGTTACCCTTTTGACTTCCTCTTCTTTTGTGTACCTCAGACCAAAGTGGAACACTCGAAGGTCTTTGCAGTGGATGATGAGTTTTTCAGGGTATTTCTTCAATTGTCCAAAAAGAGGTTTCTTTTTCTCATCAAACACTATATATAGATAATGAAATCGGGAAGGGAAATCATGTTATAAGTCAAAAGTTAATGTTGAGGAAACAAGGTAGACTATTAACACCTCTCAAAAGTGAGAGAAAAGGTGCTGTCTTCTAAATGGCACTGTCAGCAGGGACCCCACCCTGGCTCTCTGACTCCAGAAGCTAAGATTATAAAAGATGGAAGGGGGTCACTAAGGACATGCTGTCAGGACAGTGGAACCTTAGGTTTATGGACAGAGGCTCTCCTGACACTTCCCTCCCTGCCACAAAGTTTGGACCACGCAGCACCTACTGGTGTCGAGACCATCATAAAAGGCTACTGAATAATTTCTAAAAAAGCCCTTACTGCAGAAAAAGAGAAGTGAAGCATAAAGAGGCTTGACCCTTAGCAGAAAAGACTCAGAATGTAGTGCAACAAACCTTTATCAGATTAGTCTTTGGAGTAAAACCTACACAGATAACACAGACAGCCACAAGTATGATCTAGCATATATGATGGCACTGCAGAATATTAGAACAGGTTCTAAATTCAAGTCCAAACTCCTCTAGCTAAGTGGTCCCAGATAAGCCACTTCACATCTCAATTTTATCATTCATACAACTGATTTAAACAAAATAAATATGTAAAGAAACTTTAGTAAACTGTAAAGGACCATATCATTATCATTTCAAAGGCTGGCAACACCCCAGAGGAAAAGATACTTACCTCCATAAATCTGATCAACGCAGTGGAGTGTGATGTCATTTTCTCCTATAACCTTATTCTTAAATTGGGCCTCCTAAAAGATTCAAAAGGAAACAACTGTGACTCCTTTCTATGCCCTATTAAACATTTATAGGCAGAACAAATCGCCATTTTCCAATTGCACATTAAGAAAAACAGAGATGGGGAGAAAGAAATGGGTGAAGGTGGTCAAAAGGTATAAACTGATGAACAAATCATGGGATGTAACATACAGCCTGGTGATTATAGTTAACAATACTGTATTATATACTTGAAAGTTGCTAAGAAAGATCTCATCATAAGGAAAACAAATTGGTAACTATATGACATAACAGATGTTAACTAAACTTATTCCAGTATTCATTATGCAATATATACACATGTATCAAATCATTATGTTATACTCCTTAAAATAATACATTATATGTTAATGATATCTTAAAAAAACTGGGGAAAAAATTGAGTGTACACTCTAAAAAACAAACAGGGAAATGGAGCCACATTCTCTAGGAAAGGGAAGATGAAGTGTGCAAGGAAAGCTGGTAAGCACTTTTTTCCAAACCCAGGCATGACTTGCCATTCCTGGGCTGGTCCCAGTGAACCAGCCCATGCCACACACAATCATTTTGAGAGGTTAAGATTTTCTCTACATAAATGCAAACTAGTGAATGACAGCTACATGAAGCCAGGCTTAGGAAGAAAACACTGAAAGATTCAAGTTTCTGTGAATGCTGTCCTTATGTGTACAGGACACGGAGCCAAGCCATGAGAGCGGATCCACGCTCAGAGAAGGCCACGCTCCAAGGCAGCAAGGATGGGCCGGGACAGCTGGGTTTGCATCAACATACAGCGCTCCCTGAGTGGTGCAGGCAGTCTTCTCCCTCGTCCCGCTGCCCATTCTCCGCAAGTCGAGATAAGTCTTACAAGGACACCGCTACTCAGGGCAAAGTAAACCCAAATTCAAGTGCTGCATTCAGCATCAGTTTCACAACTGAACTCAGTTCCTGAATTTGAGGGGCAGGAAACACAGGGAACTTGTATATTTGGGGAGATGTGATTCCAGTGAATGCTACCTACTGTGATGAAATACAGAAAAAAAAAAAAACAAAAAAGTTGACAGTGTCAACCTCTGAAGGCAGATGCAAGCCAGCGTGACTTGAGGCACTGGAGGAAATTTTAGAGTGGTCCTACCCTGAAGAGAGATCCCAAGGGATAGAGAACAATATAACAGTGAGGACTCCTGTCCTTTGTGTTTAATGTGTGTTGGGGGTGGGGAGGGAGATAGAGTAATGCAGAGCTGAGGAAAAAGATGATGGAGACACAACTGCACTGCTCCCCCCAACTCAGCCAAATACAGCTCGCACACACATCATTTATCCAACGCAGATTCATCATCGCCCAAGAAGGCAATCTTGAAGTCTGTGCACACAAGTTTCCCATAGATCCCACGCTGACAGGAATCCTCCTGGACATACTTCAGCACTGTACTGGCTTCACAAAGCAGCTGTTCACCTGATGGAAACCAAACAAGTCCTCATTAGAGTCCTCAGGGAATACACAGTATGCAAACACTAAAGGCTTCCCCAGCTCTATGCACGGTAAAGGCAAACACATGATATATGGCAGCCCTTCAGAACTCCACACTTGGCAGCACAGCAGGAGCTGCAAATGCAGGAACGAAGATGAAGCAGAGTAGAGACCACTGATAAGTAAAACCAAAATGGCTCAGCTACACCTCCACATAGCGCACTTCCTATCTTCTCACTGTGAATAAGGAACATTTCCAATACGTGGAAATGATCTCAGCGATGCTTGCAAGTGCAGACCTCAGTGTTCCTGTCACTTGGGCCCAAGCAGGCGTTCCACAGAAGTGATCCCCTAAATGAATGAAATGAGCAAGGCTCTAGAATATGGAGCTCCAGCCTGAGTTGTGGTGAGAGTGGACCATCATCTCTCACTCCGGAACTGCTAAGAGAAAGCAGGGTGGTTCCCAGCCACAGGGCTCATAGGCAGCTTCCTCACACAAGAGGTGCAGCAAGACACATGCACTCTGGCTCCACAGACAAGGATGGGAGGAAAAGGGAGGTCAGAGGTTTGTGGGAAAAAAATGGTTTCCTCTCTTTCTTAGTTGGAGGCTATTTCCTCTCAGTGTGTCACCTTTCCTGCTCCATCTGAGGTGCCCAGCCTACACGAGCAGCTCTATTTCCTGGAGTTAGAGGGGACTTCTTCTCTTTACAGTAGAGATGAGGATTTCAGGATAAGTAAGCATTCACTGCTCCCTGGAAGCAGAGAAGTTCATGAGGGCTGGACATTTGGATGAGAGCAGGAGATGGGTAGGGAAGAAATAAAAATCAAGTGCAAATGTTTTGTAACAAAAAAGAAAAAGAATTTTCTTCTCTTTCAACAGACAACTATCTCCCCTCAGAATCCCTCTGGATATTATCTTCAATGTCTTTCAATTTATTTTTGGACTCAAAATTCACTTGGTCTAACTTTAAAATGAAAATAAAGAAGAGTGTCAGACACTGAGACTATGAAGGGATGCCTCTCATGGTATATGTTTCCATCTCCCAAGGAGTTAATTACTCAGGAAATATGGGAGGTGGCTCAGTCACCAGGGCAGCTTCCAGAGGGACCACAGAGCTTAAAGAAAACAATGAATTGGGGCCTCATTAGGGTTTAAAATAGTTCCAGAAAAAGTGCCTCAACTAGTTCAAGATAGAAGATATGTGAACAAGACTTCCCGTGCTTTCAACTCCTAATGTGAAACAGCTTTTAATAGTGAGTATCTCCCTAAGCCCAAGCAAGCCATGTCAGTCCGTGGCCATGCACTGGCAACTAGAGACACCGGAACGCATTGGCTAATACAACATCCCGTGAGGCTCTGCAAGCTCGACGTGCTGCACCATAGCTATCAGCTCACATGTGCAGAGTCTTGAATCATGGGAGGCAGAAGCTGGAAAAGATCATGCTCTAGTCTGGGAAATGGAGGCTGCACATCTAGAAGAGTCCTCAGGTAATACAGAGAATGGGAGAAGGTAACACTAAAATGAAAGTTAGTTTCAGGATCTATGACCCAAGAAAAGGAAGGACAATGTGGTATATGAATTAAGGTTTAAGTCATTATTGTAAAACAAGCAAACAAACAAACAAAAAACAAAAAACCCTCTGAAACTTAGAAATATTTTTTTTTTAATTCCAGGATCCCAATATATTTACCAAAGGTGGATCAGTCAGTAACTTGTACATATTCATATTCTCTCAACAAACTGGAATAAGATAAAAAAAAAGTACCAAAATGAGACCTTTATTGGTTTAGGGAAATATACCTTAAAAAACTGACAAAAAAAGCTACTTGGATTAGAAAAAAGAAAATGGAAGAAGAACTGAATGCACAGCCCCCAGGAGAGCCCGCACACATTTAAGGGGATACAACCATCAAGTAGTTTCCGTTTCTGAATTCACAAATGATTAAAGCTTAACCTCAGGTACAGAGTCTCTCTTCCATCTCAAAAATAACTAACCAATTCAGACTCTTAGTGATGATGTCAGAATAAAGCCCCTGCAGGCTCAGGGTTAGTAAACCCCAAGGCTGCCTGGCACTTACACGCTCAGATATGTAAGCAGAGACCACAGGTGAGGCCACCCACCAAAGCTTGCCTGGGGAGGCCTAGGCAGCTGCGCTAGTCCAGGGCAGCTACACCTGGGCAGCAGGAAGAGCATGTGAGATGTAGGGCTCTGTGGGGGACCAGGATTTCCTGAGTGAGGACCAGAATACTGGATGCCTCCAGATACAGTGACCTGAAAAAGGCCTAATTTGCTTGTGAAAGAGGTGAATTTCCCAGGTTTATTTTCATCTGCTTGGGTGGAGAGGAAAACAAGAAAAATTCTTGGCAGATGCTGTAATACTCAGACCGGGTATATAGTGATTTAACTAAAGATCTTGATATTTTTGTCCAACTCACGCTGTTATAAGCTTTCTGGATGAAAACAAAGGAGTTTATATATAGCAATACTAGGGATGACATCATATATCACTGGCTTTGAGTTGCACATGAGGTCTGAAGCTAACACGACCGTTACCTGGCAACAAGTGAAGAGTTACTTCCTTCTCTGTTACTTCCTTCTCGTTTGCATGAATTTCCTAAAAGAGAAGAACAAATGGTAATATTTTTCTGTTTAAGGACTCAACATGAATAACAAAGTCGTCTTTCAGAATACACACTAAAACATATACCCTCAGGATTTTTTTGACAAGCTACTTTTTAAAAATATATTTTTAGGGACACCTAGGTGGCTCAGTGGTTGAGCATCTGCCTTTGGCTCAGGGTGTGATCCCAGGATCCTGGGATCGAGTCCCACATGGGCTCCTGCGAGAAGCCTGCTTCTCCCTCTGCCCATGTCTCTGCCTCTCTCTGTCTCTCATGAATAAATAAATAAAATCTTTAAAAAATGTATTTTAACTAAAGGAAGACAGAGAATTCCAGAAAATTAGTTCAATGTACTAAATTATTTAGGATTGACAACTATTAGTTGTCCCCAGTGGAGGGACCGGGAGGGGACAACTCCCTTCCTAAAAGAACAAATGTCACAGAAAGTAAGGCAGCTCCAATACAGAGTCAGAAAGGGAATGAGAGACATTCCACAGCATGACTGCTCTCTTCCTCCAGTGAGAATCAAGATAAAAAACAAATAATGATTATGTGTTCTTGAGAGAAAATGGACATATGTAAAGGGCTTGAAGAGAAGAAAAGGAAAATATGAATGCGTCAAGCAAGTCAGTACTGACCCTTCTACTCTGTAACATACCAAGACTCAGGGAAGACAGAGGGCAACACTCCAAATTACCTAAAACCACAAGGCGGTGCAATGGGATACAATCACTTCTAATAAGGAATCAAGGCCAGGTTCTATGTCACTTGTTTCTTTTTTTTGGGGGGGGGGGGTTAAAAGATTTTATTTACTTATTCATGAGAGACTGAGAGAGAGGCAGAGACACAGGCAGATGGAGAAGCAGGCTCCATGCAAGAAGCCTGATATGGGACTCGATCTCAGGACCCCGGGATCACGCCCTGTTTATTGGGTATTCAAAGATAATTAGCAGTCCTTAATGAACTAATAGAACAAAGCAAAGGTCGTAAATGGATGTTAACATAACAAAGAGTTTGGTGGGTCTCCTAAGGCAATCCACCACACCATCTATTAAGTAGTTTTGCCAAAATATCTATCCCCAAGTGGCCTGAGTTTCTTTTCTTTTTTTAAAGATTTTGTTATTTGACAGAGAGAGAAAGCCAGAGAGCACAAGCAGGGGGGAAGGCAGAGGGAGAGGGAGAAGCAGGCTCCCTGCTCAGAAGGAAACCTGATGTGGGGCTCCATCCCAAGACTCTGGGATGATGACCCGAGCCAAAGAAGGCAGATGCTTAACCAACCAAACCACTCAAGTACCCTGTCAGCCTGAGTTTCTATGTCAATCTACTAATTTATAAGAAACACTGGGACAGAAAACCATGTTAAATGACACCATGGAGATGCAACCAGTCAAATCTTAACTGTGGAAAATTTTTACAACACAACCAGCTTTGTTAACAAAATCAGAATGAATGAGTTTTGTTTTTGTTCTTTGGCCTGAGGCTCTGGGTGGTAGGAGTTCCCTGAAGTTGGGAATTCAGGCTGGAATGTGGCATTAAAAGAAACCTGGGCACAGCTGAAGAAGAAGAAGCAGCAGCCTATCTGGAAGAAGCTAGACAGCCTATCTTGAGGATGAAGAAGAAAATCAGAGCTATTTCAGAGAATCCATTTTTTTAAAAGATTTTATTTATTTGAGATAGCGTGAGCACGAGGAGGGGGAGGGGCAGAGGGACAAGCAAACTCCCCAGTGAGTGCAAAGGAGCCCCACATGGGGCTGGAGCCCAGGACCCAGGGATCATGACGTGAGCCAGGGTCAGACATTTAACGGACTGAGCCACCCAGGTGTCCCTCAGAGAACCGATTTTAAGTATGGTGTATTTTAGAGATGTTTAATGTTCACATTCCCAAAAGATGCCAATAAACTAAGTCCTGAAGAGGCAGTGCTTCTTAGATTTGGGGAGTGTCATATCATCCGGGGATCCTGTTACCTCTACGCATAGGCACTTTTCACAAGTGTAAGAAAATCAAAGTGCTAGGGATGCAGCTGGGCCCCTGGTTTTGCAAAAAGCTCCCCAGATGATTCTGATGCATTGCACTAGGTTGTCCATCTTGCATATAGAAATGCTACGAGTGTTTTGGTAATTTACAAATTCTCATGGAGTTTTCATCATCTGTCATTGGCACAGAACTAAATTAAAGCACAATTATTTTTGACAGGTCTGTCATATTTCTCACAGGAAAAAGCAAAACTAGTCATTAAGTTCAATCAGCTGTCAGAAAACTAGTGATCATCTTGACTAGTGCTTGAAATTCAGTTCAAACACTGCAGCCAGGGGCACCTGGGTAGCTCAGTAGTTAAGCGTCTGCTGTCCCCCGGGGTCATGATCCTGGGGTCCTGGGATCAAGCCCCACATCAGGCTCTCTGCCTAGCAGGGAGCCTGCTTCTCCTTCCCCCTCTCCGTGCCACTCCCCCTGCTTGTGCTCTCTGTCAAATAAATAAATAAAATCATTAGAACAGCCAGCTTGGAGAGGACAACCCCACTGTTATGTCTGCAGAAGTAGCCTCTTCTGATGATAAAGAATTTATACTACTTAAAACTACCTACATGAATTTTTGAAATGGTTGGTGGAATTCTCTCTTTGCATTCCATAAAGAAAACAAGCAGGAGGCACTTCTAGGGTTCTGTCCTACTGAAAACTTTCTTTCCCCATACAACTGTTCTCTGCTCCCCTATGTTCCTGGAGTGAACCATGGCCTCCCCATCAAATGTCTGGGAAACAGACAGCAGCCCCTCAAAGAGCTAATTATTTTACGTCCCGAATTAATCTGGCTGAAGGTCTAAAAGAAGTTAATCAAGCTGGCTGCTTAAACTATACCTTTGTAGACCTGGTCACACAGATCTGGTAAAGCAGAGAAAGCTGTTCTGCCGAGAATAAAAACCATGAAAAGGTTATGTGAGATAAAAGCCCCCTCCTCCAGACACACAAACAACCATGGCCTACACTCTCACGGCTTCCCAGGCTTTACTGAGGCCCAACCACATCTTTGGCCCACAGTTCCGTGAATTACACCTGCATCCCTCCAATAAATCCTTGTTTGCCTACATTAGGCATACAGTGGTTTCTGATTGTCACAAGGGAATTGACTTAGGTCTATTATGTTCAAAATAGAGAAACTGTAAATGACTAGAATCACATATTCAACATGTCAATGTACAATATAGCCACAGCTATAGGATTACAACCAACATCACAGCTACTACCTCACAAGTAAGACTGGCAGCAAGGAGTCAGATGCCAGAACTAGCATCTACTGCAAGTGTGTAGGTTTTAGAAGGACTGAGAACACATGAGGCCTCCAAACCACAAAGCAACATAGGATTTTGCCATCATTCAGCTGATTAGCCTTGTCATTTCTAAACTAAGTCATATATGTATTTGTATATACATACATATTTTAAGCAAAGGATGCTGGCTTCTAAAGGTAATTGAGGTTTGTTCATGGAAACAAAAGATTTATAAGAACACAAAGGTAATTATTTTTTTTAAAGATTTTATTTATTTTTTCATGTGAGAGAGAGAGAGAGAGAGACAGGTAGAGGGAGAAGCAGGCTCCATGAAGGGAGCCTGATGTGGTACTCGATCCCAGGACTCCAGGATCATGCCATGGGCCAAAGGCAGATGCTAAACCAGTGAGCCACCCAGAGATCCCCAACACAAAGGTAATTTAAATGAATTCCACCAAGTGCTAGGTGAACAGGCACCTGTGGTCCAGGAGGAGAACAGACAACACCAGCACTCTTGTACTACCACAGTACAACATGATGGATGCTATAAATAAGGGTACAGATGTGGAACTCCTGGAGCATAAAAGAGGGGCCTAACTCCCCCAAAAGAGGGAGGAGAAGGGAGACTGTTCAAACAAGTGCTTCTACGCAAGTGGCTCTGAAGGAATGTGCAGTTCAAGGGATGGTCAAGCAGAGAGAGGAGGTGCAAAGACACAGAAGCAAGTAATTTCGTAATAGGTGTGAAAGAGGGCAGGGTGAGTGCTGGGCCTTAGGCCATTTAAGGAGCTTGGGCTTTATTCTGTGGGTAGTGGGGAGCACATGCAGGATTTCAAGCAGGGCAGTGAATTAAGCATATAGATTTTACTATCTCTGATACAGGTCTTCCAGGAAAAAGCACAGGACTAAATAGGAACCTGGGTAGGTTCTAGCCTACAAAGATATCAGAGGGGTCTTGGACAAGTTTCCAGGCCTCAATGTCCCCATCTAAAAGAATGGACTTAAGAGCCATATTGCCTGCCTTTTGAGATAATGCACAAGAGATCCATACAAGGTCAAAATCATGACCGTGAGGTGAGCCTGAGCATTTGTGTCTGGAAAGGAAGCAGGGTCCTTGACAGCTTTCCCTCACTAGAAACAGAAAAGAAAGCTTCCTCCTACAGACCCACTCTCTCCGTTCCAGAACACTGTCAGGACAAGCAACTGAATTCTTGGAGGGATGAATATCAATCTACCAGAACATTTCCTGCAGACCTTTTCCCACCCACCATCTTCTTTGCCAAAAGCTTAGTACACATCTTTCACTTTCAAAATATTGACTCCTCTTCTTCCCTAGAATAATGTTAAATACATTTGGATGGTGGCAACAAGTTCCTGACCAATAATTGATCTGATAGATAAGAGAGGAAACACACAAAGCAGCTAAGTCACTCAGAAGCCACATACTTTTTTTTACTATGAAGCATGTAGGAATTTCAGCGCTGGAGGAGGATGACAGAAACACCACCAAGATTCCTTGCAGAGCTCAACTTTCTACTAAAACTGCCACTACTCCTCATACTGCCCTCGGTGCTCACACCACAAAAGTAGAGGTCAGAAAAACAGTAAGTTCACTCTGCCACTGAAAAGCCAGCATCCAAGAAAAATCATCAAATGCATGTGAGTCCCTGCCTCAAATGGCACTAAAGAATTACAACAAGACTATATTCATCCACAACACAGGTTGTATAGCAATCTCATCTACTTTAACCACTGCCAAAAATCATGAAAACAAAAAGGATATGCCCAAGTTTGTGCACAGTGGTCAAAGCCCTCCACAATCTGTCAGGCTCAGTTTTCACTTCAACTGCACACTTTAACTATAATAATAGCCAATATTTATTAAGCTTCTATTATGTGCCAAGTAAGTGCTCTGTCAGTATCTCATTTTTTTTTTAAGATTTTTATTTATTTATTCATGAGAGACACAGAGAGAGTGAGAAGCAGAGACACAGGCAGAGGGAGAAGCAGGCTCCATGCAGGGAGCCCGATGGGGAACTCGATCCCGGGTCTCCAGGGTCATGCCCTGGGCTGAAGGCAGATGCTCCACCGCTGAGCCACCCAGGCGTCCCATGTCGGTATCTCATTAATCCGTACGACCACTCTACCACTGGTATTCTCTCCCTTTTAAAGATGAAGAAATTGAGGCTTAAAAAGGTTTGGGAACTTTCCTTTTTAGAGGAAATAAGTCACTAACCAGGGTACAACCCAAGCCCCAACGAGCTCCAGAGCTCACATTCTTCACTGCTAAGTACTAGTTGTCACATATGTGGTCCCTGGTTTCCTACTAGAAAAGGGAAATGGCGGGATCCCTGGGTGGCGCAGCGGTTTGGCGCCTGCCTTTGGCCCAGGGCGCGATCCTGGAGACCCGGGATCGAATCCCACATCGGGCTCCCTGCATGGAGCCTGCTTCTCCCTCTGCCTATGTCTCTGCCTCTCTCTCTCTCTCTGTGTGACTATCATGAATAAATAAATAAAATCTTTAAAAAAAGAAAAGGGAAATGGCTGTGATATCCACTGCTCGTAGTTTCCTAATAGTCTCCTATTACAGAATTGATTAGGACAAACTAAAATAATTCCCTTAAGAAAACTGCACTTCACTGTACGAGGATTTGCCACATACAGGACAAAAGCACGTGAAAGCTAAAGTCAGCTAACACTCCTGAGAATCTGCTGAGAGGCTGAAAAGCAAACTGCTTTTCATTCCATTGGTTCTCAAAAAGTAAATTCTCTAGTTTCTTACCAAGTTCACATCCAAGGTGCTCATCTCAAAACTGTGACAGACGTAGGGCATCTCAGGAAAGGCAGAAAATGGGCCCTGCCAGAAGGCTGCTGACCTTGAAAAGATGGGGGGAGCTGTGGAGGGTGTTCCTACAATGAAGCTCTCATAGGCCAGAAGGCTTACAAATGCCAAAATGCTTCATATCAACCCTTCAGTGTTTATGAGGGCTTTGAGTCAAAAACTAAAGTTTTATTCTCAGTTTAATTTCATCTAGCCAGAAAGGCAAATTCCAAGAGCCAAGTTCCTAAAGGTTCCAAAACAATTTCTTTCAATCGCATTTGGCATCAAAGTGCTACAAAGACACAACGCAGACATTTTATTTCCTTAAAGTTGCTCTACCACTCTCAAATGGACATTTAATACATGTTTTCCCTGCTAAAACAGAAAATGTGAGGGAGGAAAATGTATTTGCATCCCCATATTAGGTGGGAATCTATGTGCATCTTAGGATGAAATTTACCCTTTTTACAGCAGAAAGCTGTATTTTTTTTAAATTATTTATTTGAGAGAGAGAGAAAGAGCATGAGCATGAGAGAGAGCACAGCACCAACAGGAGGGAAGGAGGGTTAGAGGGAGAAGCAGACTGCCCGCTGAGCAGGGAGCCTGATGCTGGACTTGATCCCAGGGCCCTGCGATCATGACCTCAGCCAAGGGCAGACAACATTTAACCCACTGAGCCACCCAAGTGCCCAGAAAGCTGTATTTTTAATACAGCAGAATACTAATAAATTTTGTTTTCCCCCTTGTTTCTCCAAACTTCTCTCAGTGCATGCCCTAACATCAGAAAGACTATAGATCTGGGGCCACAGTTCAAATCCAGCTCTGCTACCTACATGACCTTGGGTGTGTCATTTCATCTGAGTTTTGATTTGCTTCTATGTACACGGAAACAATACTACCTAATAAGAGGCTTTAAGTAAAATGTATGCAAATGCCTGGCACACAGTTCAGTAAATGGGAGTTATCACTGTTGGACACGACAGTATCTGTGTTTCTTGATTTCTTTCATTTCCCCTCCTTTCCTCTGATGAGTAGAGTTCAAAAATACTACGTAAGAGTTACAATTATTCCAGATTCTGTCACACAAGTTAAAATAATTTCTACTTCTCTCTCAGTCCTGTTTCCCACAATAAAGTAATTTAATCTATTCTCATTTCTTTTCTGCAGATCAGAAACTCCCAGTTAGCAACACCCAAGTTGGCCCTAATTCTGTAAGACAGAGTATAGAGGAATACCTGAAGCAAAGGAAAAAGAAATGGCATTTTTCTATTAATAGGATTTGTGTTCTAAAAGCCCACAATGACTTAGATATGGTCATTTTGTGTCTCGTCTTCTGCAATACAAAATACTCTAAAAAAAAAAAAAAAAACACAAAATACTCTGAACCCACTACAAGACCCAGAGAGTAAACTAAAGGCTCCCTTAAGAGAACACCACATCCGAGGAAGGGACTGCTTGGGTATACCGTACAAAAAGTAAAGCTTTCTTGACTGATTCTACTGAAAGTTGGTAGCACACCGAGAATAAACCTATATAAGCACTTAAGCAGTGGAATTTAAGGAGCCACACTGTAGGCAAACATCACTACTAGTATCTAACCCTTCTCTGCTTAATACTTCAAAATAATTATAAATATACATTATCCAATTCTTTTTTTTTTTAAGATTTTATTTATTTATTCATAAGAGACACAGAGAGAAAGAGAGGCAGAGACACAGGCAGAGGGAGAAGCAGGTTCCATGCAGGGAGCCTGATGTGGGACTCGATCCCAGGTCTCCAGGATCACACCCTGGGCTGAAGGCAGGTGCTAAACCGCTGAGCCACCTGGGCTACCCACATTATCCAATTCTTACAAATCGTAAAAAAATAAGTACCGTGAGGTGCCATCAAATACTCCTTCCTAAATCAAAACAGACACCAGTCCTAAGAACAGAAATAGCCTAAAGGACACCAATAAATCAGTGTATACAAAGAGAATCATTAAAAAGAAAAAAAAAAATCCCTCAAGGGGAACCTGGCTGACTCAATCAGAAGAGCATGCAACTTTTGATCTCAGGGTTGTGAGTTCTAACCCCACATTGGGTATAAAGATTACTTAAAATATAAACTTTGAAAAAAAACCCTCCCTTCAAAAAAATTGAATTTTTTTTTTTTTTTTTTTTACTTTGGGAAGCTATCTGTTTGGGTGGTGGGGAGGAGTCAGGAAAGAGAATGGAGTCCCACTGGCTATGTCGTATTGCTCCTTCACTTCTGTATTTCACAATAGTGTTCTGAACTGCACAGAAAAAAAAAAAAAAGGGATCCCTGGGTGGCGCAGAGGTTTAGCGCCTGCCTTTGGCCCAGGGCGCGATCCTGGAGTCCTGGGATCGAATCCCACATCAGGCTCCCGGTGCATGGAGCCTGCTTCTCCCTCTGCCTGTGTCTCTGCCTCTCTCTCTCTCTCTCTCTGTGTGTGTGACTATCATAAATAAATAAAATTAAAAAAAAAAAAAAAACCTGACAAACATGGAGATAATATCTCAATGCATCTGAGTAAGAGAAAAGAGTTATAACATCCGTTGCTTGTTGATTCTGGGCTAAGAAACACAGTCGAATGGAAGAGAGGGGAAGCAGTTCCCAACAAGCATACAGGAGCACCCACATCTGGGTGTGCTGAGTCTGGACATGGACAGACAACCCTAAAGTGGGTTACAAGACACGATGAAATTCCCACACATACATCCTACTCCTGATCATGCTGCATTCTGAGTGTGGATAAGCTGTTGTCTTCATGGGAAAATTTGTTGGATGAGTGATTAAAGGCTGTCCAACTTGATCTTTACAATCAGGCAAGTAAATACAATCTCTTCCCTATCAACACTATGAATTACTAAATCATGACTCAGGGGTCACTTGTGGACTGCAGAAATCACAAATGTCCACTCTGTAAATGCCAAAGGGGGTACTTATAAGGACCAGCCCTTACTGAGGTTGAGAGGTGAATAAATATATGATAAATATATGTATTTTTTAGGTGGGAAGAGAGACAGAGGGAGTAGGAGAGAGAGAATCATAGGAAGTCTCCATGCACAGGGCTCAATCTCACAACCCGGAGATCATGACCCAAGTCGAAACCAACAGTCCAAACACTTAACTGACTGAGCCACCCAAGTGCCCCATGATAAATATTTGAGTTGTTTATGCCAGGCATTGTTTAAAGCGTTTGATACTTATTAACTCATTTAATCCTTATAGCAAGCCTTTGAAGTGGGGTTATTATACACACTGTTATCTCCATTTTGCAGACGAGGACACGGAACTAGTACATGTGGAGGTGCAAGTCCAACACGGTAGCTGGCTCAGTCTGTGTCCTTAGAGGATGCCATACTGCCATTCACGTGGAACGATGGAAAAACACGACAAAATGATCGGTGAATGTATCTGCTAGACCCACCTGAAACCAAGTCCAACCAAGAATCATAGAAAGTGCCTATAGAAACCTCAAAGAGTATTGTAGACATGCAAAAGAAGGCCAAAGGGGAAAAACCGAAAACCACCTCCTCCACAGGAGTAAAGGCCGGCTGCGTGGGGAAGAACCTTGGGGCTTCTTCAACACCAGCTGAGTCACCTCTTGTGACTTACTTCTCTGGGTCCACAAAGGCAGAAGTCTCTGATTTGTCACCCCAACAAACCCTCAAGGGTTCAATGGGAATTCTCTGCTTCACAACACTCTAGAAAAGGCTCCAACCACAATTAACACTGCTACGTACTGCCTGGACAATCCCGTGCTTCCCTTCAGGAGCATGTAGCCTAGAAGCCAACCTAAGAGTCTCCCTTTATACCTTCTCTGTCAGCCTCAGTATCCAATCTACTACCAAATTCCATCAATATTACCTGTTCAGTGTCTCTAGAATCCTCTATCTCCACCAGCATCACCTAGTTCAAGATACCATCTCATGTGAAGGTGGTCTTTCCAGCTGGTCTACTTGTATCTGTCCACTTTCTGATCCATGCTCCACACCAAAGCAGCAGTGATCCTTTCAGCGCAGTTTGCTCTGCATTATTGGTGGGATGAAGACAGTGCCTTGATGTGGTCTACGAGGCCCTGTGCAGCTTGGCCCCTACCTACTTGTCCACCCTGGTTTCCTACCTTTCCTCTTCCTTAGTCTGCATGTTGGCCATACTGCTCTTCTCTCAGCCTTTCATACCTGCCACCTTCCTTCCCATCCAGAGGTGTTCCCACAGGATGCTCCTCCTACAGAATGCTCCTCTCCTCCTCTGTGAATTCTGTGTATCCGTCAGCTTTCAGGACAAGGGCCATTTCTGGTACAGGTTCTCACAGCCCCACGTATCTCTCTCCCTCCTAGCCCTATCATCACAGTTGCAATTTCACATTTGTTTATATAATCATTTAAGTCTATCTAGCCACCAATCTAAACTCTCTGAGGGCAGGTCCTTGATCACCATATATCCCCAGAATCCAATACAGACCTTGTACATGGTATATGTTCAAAAGGTTTTCTTGACTAATTTAATTAGTAACGAATAAGTAGTGAGAGGTTTTAAAACCACTTGACCAGGGACCAGAGAAACATATGGCTTAAGATACAATACCTAGGCTTGGGCCATTACTAATGGATGGCATCACCAAATGCTCTAACCATATTGTAAAGTACTGGAGAAAGAGTGCATTCCATTAAAGACTGTCATGCATGTGGTATTAATCCAGAAAGACTAGAAATTGTGAAGCCTGTCCAGCAGGAGCGCAACAGCCGTGGATGGGGCTGGTGTCATCCCAGGATCTTACCGCCAATTCAACTCGTGTCTAGTGACAGCTGCCTCTGTGCTTCCTGAAATTGCCACCTGGTTTCAGAGAGGGACCTGGACTTCCTCTTAACCCTTTACTCCTTCTGTCCCACTATCCTTCAACTCTGATGCTTCCTGCCCAGCTGCCTAATCAGCAAATGGTGCCAATCTTACTTCTGGATCTATGAAACATGGGATAGAAGTCCTTACTGAACTGGGTGGTTTTTTTTTTAATATTTTACTTATTTATTCATGAGAGACATAGAGAGAGAGGCAGAGACAGGCAGAGGGAGAAGCAGGCTCCATGCAGGGAGCCTGACATGGGACTCAATCCCAGGTTTCCAGGATCACACCCTGGGCTGCAGGCGGCACTAAACCGCTGCGCCACCAGGGCTACCCTGAACTGGGTGTTATACTATATGTTGGCAAGTTGGATTTAAATAAAGTATTAAAAAAAATTAGTGAAATCTGAAAAAAAAAAAAAGTCCTTACTGACCCAATTAACTATCTTGGTTCAATGTGTAGGGAAAAAAGGTAGAAAAGTATGGGTCTTTAATAATCACACAGACTGTTTTTCCTAGTTATACTGACAGACTTTTCTCAAACTCTGCAAGATTCCTGAGAACGAACTCATTTGAAAATTATGCAAATTTTCAACAAATGTGGCAGTAAAATGGACCAAATGCTTTGTGCAGCACCTCTTGCTACTCCGAGTGTGGACATTTTGTGCCATGACAGCACAGAAGAATGCACAGACGGCTGCCAGCAGTCTCAGCATGTCCACATTTTCAAAACTAGGGTATCCCAGTGGCCTGAATTCAGTCAGAACAGTGGCTGAGCAGAAATAGAGAACAGTCCAGCCACAGTGCTAGGATGGGATTTGGGGTTTTTTGTTTGTTTTGTTAATTCCTTATCATTTGCTCCAATGTTTTGGCTACTCTTTTTGTTTGTTTTAATTTAAAAAGAGGATAAGGGCATGAATAGCAAGTCTTCCCCTTTCCGCACTGTCCACCCCACAGATCAAAAGGAACTGCATCTGTTCCTGTTCCGACTGCAAAGATCAACCATCCCCAGGACCTAGGACCCAGGACCTGCAGCTGCCACTCTCCCCACATCATCTGAAAATCCTGCCCCATGCTGAGCCAGAAGCACTCCTATGCCAGCAATCTATGCCAGACAAGATGTGAGAACTGCCGCTCATTCTTCCGGAAGCTTATGGCCCAACAGAGACATGCTGGAACCCATATCATAGAGCTGGCAAGGCATGAAAAAGTTGTCCTTGTGATCTCTCCTCAGAACTAGATTTCTTAGTGGCCCAAAGTACAGGGCTCCAATGAGCCTGAGGAGCGAAACCAGCACGTCAACACTCGGGCTCTGCGTCTGGTTACTCAGAGCTGCAAGGTGACCCATCTCTGATATATACCAATTCATTTCAACAAACAGCTCCCGAGCATCCTCAATACCAAAGTGCTGAGGATAAAAAGATAAATAAGAATTGACTTCTGCCCTCACTAACTTCAGACAGACAAATAAGTTATAACTGGAACACTGGATGAACAATGCAATAAGTACCAGAAGCTGACAAGATTGTATAAAGACCACATCATTTCATGTAATCCTCACAACTCTGTTAACAGCTATTACTGTTCTCATTCTACAGATGAGGAAAACGAGGTGGACAAAGGTTATGTGAAGTGGGACTTGAGCCTCAGTTTACCTGATCAGAATTGTATTCCTGCCAACCACATCCTTCTCCAGGACTCTGACTCCTGCCCTTTCACATAGTCTTTTACTGACTGAACAATCACTCCTAATGCACCTGCTATATTCAAGCACAAGAACCCCAGAAAGAACACAACACACTGCCTCTACCTCTCTGGAGCACACAGGGGTCGACCACAGTACAAGCCGTAATAAAGATGTGTGTAAGGTGCTGCGCTTGGAGGACAGGCCGCAGGCCTGATGGGAGCACGGCATCTAATCACATTCAGACAGGGTCAGAGAAGACGGCTGCCCTCAGGAAGTGTCATTTATACTGACACCTAAAAATTAGAAATTAGTTACAGGCCTGGCTGCTCTTCCACAAGTCTCTTCTTTTGGCAGGGTCCTCTTTCCTCCTCACAAGGCCTGTGTTCCCTGGTTGAGTATGCCCACTCACGATGCCCTGACCACAGCCACACGGCCACCAATGGCCCGTCAATCCACTGTCCACACGGTTCAAGACCTCTGCGAAGCTCTCTGATCCACCCCCTCTCCTGTATTGCAACAATCTCTTACCTTGTCTGCCTTCCTAACCAGTGACACAAACTGGGGGCTGAGGCTGTACCCGTATATTTTTTTTAACTTTCATTTTTGTATTTAAATTCAATTAATTAACATATGGTGTATTATTGGTTTCTGAGGTAGAGGTCAGTGATTCATCAGGTGCAAATAACACCCAGTGCTCATTACATCATGTGCTCTCCTTAACGCCCATCACGAAGTTTCTCTGTCCTCTACCCTCCTCCCCTCCAGCGACCCTCAATTTGTTTCCTTTGATTAAGAATTTCTCACAGTTTGGGGCAGCCTGGGGGTGCTCAGTGGTTTAGTACCACCTTCGGCCCAGGGCCTGATCCTGGAGACCCGGGATCGAGTCCCAGGTCAAGCTCCCTGCATGGAGCCTGCTTCTCTCTCTGCCGCTCTCGTTCTCGTTCTCTCATTAATAAATAGAATCTAAAAAAAAAAAAAAAAAAAGAATCTCTCACAGTTTGTCTCCTTCTATGAATTCACCTTGTTTCATTTTCCTTCCCTTCCCCTGTGCTCCTCTGTTTTGTATTTTTTAGCCTCAGATAGTAAACTGTCAGAAGTCTACTGAAAGAATGCATAAAAGAAAAACCTAAAAAGAAGACAAATAATTCTTGATCCTGGTAATATTCTTTCATCCGAAGCATAGTTCTTAAGAGATTTTTTAAAAAGAGCTCTATTAAAAATGACTACCTAGGGATGCCTGGGTGGCTCAGCGGTTTATCACCTGCCTTCTGCTCAGGGCATGATCTTGGAGTCCCGGGATTGAGTCCCACGTTGGGCTCCCTGCAGGGAGCCTGCTTCTCCCTCTATGTCTCTGTGTCTCTCACGAATAAATAAATAAAATCTTTAAAAAATAAATAAATAGGGATCCCTGGGTGGCGCAGCGGTTTAGCGCCTGCCTTTGGCCCGGGGCGTGATCCTGGAGACCCAGGATCGAATCCCACGTCGGGCTCCCGGTGCATGGAGCCTGCTTCTCCCTCTGCCTATGTCTCTGCTTCTCTCTCTCTCTGTGTGACTATCATAAATAAATAAAAATTTAAAAAAATTTTAAAAAAAAGTAAAAAATAAATAAATAAAATAAAAATGACTACCTAAGTATATGATTAGTGCCAGTATTACTGAACTCTTGTCACACGTCTCACTGGCTTTCTGAAACATATTCTGGTCCCATCAGTGGGGCAGGTGCATATTCAAAGCCAGACTTTTAAATCTGAAGGTCTGTCACTGAAGATATAGGCTAGAAGTTAAATTAATCTATCCACAGTCCAGTTCTAGGAGCTGGAAATCAAGGCGGGATTTGTTTCCTGGAGCTGATTCCCAGGGCTGTTGGTTCTCTGCTCCTGGCCAGAGGGCTTCAATCACTCTGGAGCCAGCCTGACTAGAGGCTTACTCCTGGCTAAAACACAGGTAACAGCTTTCCTGCTAACCACAGATCAACTCTACTAACTATACACTGTCTTTGGCATACAAACAACAATTACTCTGAAAGAAAACAGAAGCCAGGGAAGCAGACATGCAGTAAGAGGCAAACTGACAATCTCTGTCTGGACTCAGAGTAACAGACGACAGATTGAGCCATTCCCGTATCTGGTCTTGAGGATCCTGCTATTTACTCGCCATGCAAATCAGTTCTCAGCCTTAATAAGTGTTCATTGCATATGGCTAGTTGGGAACTCTCAAAAACATTTCAGACTAAGCATCTATTATCCACAAAAATATAGGCCTAACTTAAACACATAAATATATAATCTGCCGGAGGTTTTACTACGTTCACTTTCACAGGTCCCCTGTAATTTATCTTGACAGTGATTCTGTAAAGTATTCTCACCCCTACTCTATAGATAAGGCCCATGAAGCTCCAAAAGGTTAAATCATGTGACTGGGGGCAGTCCCAGTGGCTCAGCGGTTTAGCGCTGCCTACAGGGTTTAGCGCTGCCTACAGCCCGGGGCGTGATCCTGGAGACCCAGGATCGAGTCCCACGTCAGGCTCCCTGCATGGAGCCTGCTTCTCCCTTTCCCTGTGTCTCTGCCCCTCTCTCTCTCTCCTCTCTGTGTATTCTCATGAATAAATAAATAAAATCTTTAAAAAAATAATAATAATCATGTGACTGGGCTCATACAGCTAAACAGGTGATGAAGCCAGAACTTGTTCTCAGGAATTCCAACACCTAAGAAAGCTTAAAACAAAAATTTAGTACTTTTGGTTTTTACTTTGTTTTTGTAAAAGTTGTACTAAGACATAATAAATTCAGGGACACCTTGTCTGGCTTAGTAGGTAAAGCATGTGATTCTTGATCTCAAGGTTGTGAGTTGAAACCCCACATTGGGCATTGGGCTTACTTAACAACAACAAACTCCAGAAAGACAAATTTATACACCCCACAATTCATGTATTTTTTTTTAAAGATTTTATTTATTTATTCATGAGAGACAGAGACAGAGAGAGAGAGAGAGAGGCAGAGACACAGGCAGAGGGAGAAGCAGGCTCCATGCAGGGAGCCTGACGTGGGACTCGATCCTGGGTCTCCAGGATCACACCCTGAGCTGCAGGCGGCACTAAACCGCTGCGCCACCAGGGCTGCCCCTATTTATTTAAGATTTTTATTTATTTATTCATGAGAGACCCAGGGAGGCAGAGACATAGGCAGAAGGAGAAGCAGACTCCTTGAGGGGAGCCCGATGTGGGACTTGATCCTGGTACTCCGGGGCCACGCCCTAAGCCAAAGGCAGACACTCAACTGTTGAGCCACCCAGGCGCCCCTATAATTCACCTATTTAAAAGTGCACAATTCAATGGTGTTTAGTATATTCAGAGTTGTACAACTATAATCACAACCATTTTAGAATATTTTCAGCACACCTAAAAAGAACATGGTACCCACTAGCATTCATCCCCTCCATTCTCCCTGCCACCAACCCTCCAAGCCCACTCCTAGCCCTAGGTAACTAACTGCCAATCTTAAACTTCTGTCCTATTACAAAATAATGCCATCAAGTATCCTCTCAAATGTAACAAGTGTTCAGGACAGGGAAACAGGAAACAGCCTCCAACAGTGTATCATCCTAACAGCTAAGAAAAAAAAATACTTATGCATGTGCCTATTTTAAGTTCTTTCACATTTAGACCGCTTTTCCCCCTTATCTCAGTTTTTTTTTAAGGAAGAAAGTACTCACAAAGACTCAAATTAAATCCCTCACTCTGGTTTGACAGCTCATCATTTATTGAATGGCAGTGAAAGTATTACTCATTTAGGCTTCTTTTTTTTTTTAATTTTTATTTATTTATGATAGTCACAGAGAGAGAGAGAGAGAGAGAGAGGCAGAGACACAGGTAGAGGGAGAAGCAGGCTCCATGCACTGGGAGCCCGACGTGGGATTCGATCCCGGGTCTCCAGGATCACGCCCTGGGCCAAAGGCAGGCACCAAACCGCTGCGCCACCCAGGGATCCCTCATTTAGGCTTCTTGACAAGAATCACTTTAACAGGGATGCCTGGGTGGCTCAGCAGTTTAGCGCCTGCCTTCAGCCCAGGGCGTGATCCTGGAGTCCCGGGACTGAGTCCCACATCAGGCTCCCTGCATGGAGCCTGCTCCTCCCTCTGCCTGTGTCTCTGCCTCTCTTCTGTGTCTCTCATGAATAAATTAAAATAAAATTTAAAAAAAAAATCACTTTAACAGATGACTGACTGTTGGGGCATTAAGACCAAGAATAGAATCAGCAACCACATTAAAGGTCTACCTCAGCTATCCAAATTACTCTCCAGGAGAAATAAAAAAGCCTCAGAATGATGCTCCTACCAGCTACCTTCTGAGGCCCCCTCTGGGATGGCCACAGCCCTCTCTGAAGCCGCCCTGACCTCCACAAGGCCACTCAAGCCCCACAGCCCTGCCCTCAAGGAGCTTACGGTTCTGTTGGAAAAAGAACACCCCCAGATGTGGAGAGATTATACCTGAGTAGAGAAGAGACACTGTAGCAACCAAGAGCCCAGAGCTACAGTCTGTAGCTTTTGTACCCAGTACAAAAAGAAAGGGAGAATGCCAGTGAGGAAAGCCCAGCAAACACAGGCTAAGGTGGCTCTGGCCCTCTGAAGCGCTCACTGGCCAGATGCTTTTCCCACTAAACTCACTTTTCTTTCTCCATTAGGGTTTCCTCCATGACTTCATTTGAAATGGCAGTTCTTAATGGGGATGAGGGAAAGGATCATAGTTAACAACAAAAAATGCAGATTCCTACAGCAGGTGCCCACTCCCTCACACATCCTTTCCTGTCCCTAAGATATATGTGACTCTCTAAAGCAGGACTTGGGACAGTGTATTTTGAAGAAATTCTTCAAAGAAACACATTGTTTAAAAAAAAAGAATTTTTTTTCTTTCTTTTTGGGTGCCTCGGTGGCTCTGTCAGTTAAACATCTGCCTCTGGCTCAGGTCATGATCCCAGGGTGTTGGGATCAAGCCCAGCATGAGCTCCCTGCTCAGTAGGGAGCCTGCTTTTCCCTCTCCCCCTGCTCCTCCTCCTTGCTTATGTTCTCTGTCAAATAAATAAATAATCTTTTAATAGTTTCCTTGTACAAAATAGTTTTTTTTTTTTTCCCTAAAGATTTATTTGAGGGGCCCCTGGGTGGCTCAATTGGTTAAGCATCCACCTTTGGCTCAGATCATAATCCTAGGATCCTGGGATTGAGCCCCACATCTGGCTCCCCGCTCAGCAGAGAGCCTGCTTCTCCCTCTCCCTTGCCCCCCGCCCCCACTCATGCTCTCTCTCTCTGCTCTATCTCAAATGAAAAAATAAAAATTTTTTTAAAGATTTGATTTATGGGATCCCTGGGTGGTGCAGCAGTTTGGCGCCTGCCTTTGGCCCAGGGCGCGATCCTGGAGACCCAGGATCGAATCCCACATCAGGCTCCCGGTGCATGGAGCCTGCTTCTCCCTCTGCCTATGTCTCTGCCTCTCTCTCTCTGACTATCATAAATAAAAAAAAAAAAAAAAAAAAGATTTGATTTATTCATGAGAAACACAGAGAGAGAGAGAGAGGCAGAGACATAGGCAGAGGGAGAAGCTCCATGAATGGAGCCCAATGTGGGACTTGATCCCAGGACTCCAGGATCATGACTTGAGCCGAAGGCAGACCACTGAGCCACCCAGGCATCCCAAATAAAATCTTAAAAAAAAAAAAAAAAAAAAAAAAGATTTATTTGAGAGGCTGTGTGCGTGCATGCGTGAGCAATGGGAGGGCCAAGGGAGAGTCTCGTGCAGACTCCATGCTGAGCACAGAGCTCCATGCATGTCTCCACCCCACGACCCTGAGATCATGACCAGAGCCAAAACTAACAGTCCGACACTTAACTGACTGTGCCACCCAGGTGCCCCTTCGTGCAAACAGGTTTAAAATCACTTGCCTAAGTCAACTCTCTGAATCAGGATATGAGAGCCAAAGAGGTAAAGGGGGCTCCCTCAAAGTCACACAGAAAAGAAATGAGCAGGGATCCCTGGGTGGCGCAGCGGTTTAGCGCCTGCCTTTGGCCCAGGGCACAATCCTGGAGACCCGGGATTGAATCCCATGTCGGGCTCCCGGTGCATGGAGCCTGCTTCTCCCTCTGCCTGTGACTCTGCCTCTCTCTCTCTCTCTGTGTGACTATCATAAATAAATAAAAAAAAAAATTAAAAAAAAGAAAAGAAAAGAAATGAGCAGCACCTTGGCCTCCCAAATGCAAGCTAACACTCTTTCAACAAATCAAAAGAAGAAAGGAATCTGCAGTGAGTCTGGAAAAGCTGTTAAGATGTGGGGAGGAGGCAGGTGGACAGGAGGACTCTTAAATAGGAAAATCACACATGAAAGCTGCATCTAGCAGGAACCTGGCTATGGTGTGCAGGGTGACTTGGGTAGACAGACCAGTTAAGCAGTTGTGGTCTGTGGTTCCAAGCACTTGAGGAGATGCTAGCAGGGATCACAGAATGAATGGAAATAAAGACAGGCCAGCAAAAGAGGTCTCCCCCAAGGGAACCCTGGAAACTGTGACTAGTTTGGAGTACAAATGGCTGCTGGGGAAAGGGAGGACTGCTGGCAGCAGCTAGGAAGGCTAATTTAAAAGGGCAAAAGCCAAACTGGATTGGACATAACACCCAGGACATAATATGCTGCCCAAACCCTAGGTAGCTCCTCCTGGGCACCCCCAAGACAAAACACCCTAACAGGAAGACAGAGAGGGATCCCTGGGTGGCGCAGGGGTTTGGCACCTGCCTTTGGCCCAGGGCGTGATCCTGGAGACCCGGGATCCAATCCCACGTCGGGCTCCCAGTACATGGAGCCTGCTTCTCCCTCTGCCTGTGTCTCTGCCTCATTCTCTCTCTATCACAAATAAATAAAAATTAAAAAAAAAAAAAAAAAAAAAAAAAAGGAAGACAGAGAAGGAATCCACACAGAAAAGCTCACTGGAAGAGAACGCTGTGCAGGAAGGGAGACCCTCTGGGTGGATAGCAAAGGCACCCACTGCAGGTAGGGCACAGTCCTGGGAAAGGGCCAGTGCCCTTGGCTCTGGACACAAGCCTCTGAGAAGACCAAGGAAGAACAATGTTAGAAGGAAATGTAGGAAATCTTGTTGCTATGGAGACCTGCTCTGGTGGCCCAAAGAACACGCATGCACACACAGAAGCTGCAGCGACCACAGCAATGAACATTTAATGAGTGCTGGCTACATGTTGAGGACTGTGTTAGCCACTTCCCGTGGATTGCCTCAATTAAGGCTAACAACAATCTGCAGAGCTGGATACTGTTATTTTCACTGCCATTTCACAGATGAGGAAACAGGCTCAGAACAGTTAAAGAGCCAGACCAAATCCACGCACCAGGTCGTAGAGCTCTGATTCCAAAGCCATGCTCTTCACAAGCACATTACGTTGAAAGTAAAGAGGGCAGCACTGGAACGCGTACGAGCTCGAGAGAAAGGTAGCAGTTGGGAATGACGGCACTGTCCAAATGTCATCCTTTCAGCCAACTGATGTGACTAACAGCAGCTGCAAAAACACATGGCATTGCCTGTGCACCAACCTCCTGCCCCGACCCCCCCAGAACTGCTATATAAATCCTAGGTCAGCTGAATAGCTGGCGAGGAGCTCAAAGCTTCAGAGCAGGAGCTTCTCCACGGTCTCAGGGCAAGAAGAACCAGAGGCCAATGAGAAGGCACCTGCAGCCTCACAAAGGGCCAGACTGACTTAATGGTAAAGCAGAAAACAACCCTGCATATCCTAGCAGCACCCCTTCAATTCTATTTTTCAGGACTGAGCTCACTTGCACCCCCACCATGCCTTATATAAGGTATGAGACAGATGCTCCAACCACCTGGTCCCGACATGCCTATGAGCCTTGGGAGCTGTCCCTGTTGCCTGCCCACTGCATGTATCCCCTTCCCCCACACTAGCACCCACTCTCACAATGCCCTTTCCAAGTTCTATATAGCCTTCAAATGAGGCCAGATGCTGCCGCAGGTTCTGCAGCAAGCCTTCTGTGCTCCAAAAGCATTCTGTGCACTCCTCCTTCATAAACAGGCAGCACCTACCTCTGTACATTAAAGCCATCTGTTGACATGCTGTCTCTCTAACAGAACGTGAACCACCTCAGAGCCCAAACTTGTTTTCACATTCCAAATTCTAACAGTGCAAATGGCAGGCATACAATCAATAATATTCCCATGTCAAGTTACTATTAATAATAATAGCATCTAGCAGTTGTTGAGGATCCACCATGTGTCAGGTCCTGAGTATACAAGTTTATTTCTTCTCACATTCAAAATAAGCCTACAGTGAAGATAATCACCCAATGTTACAGTTGAGGGAAAAAAGTCTATAAGAGGTAAAATCACACTGGAAGTAGATCTCGAGGGATTAAAGCAAAACAGGAATTCAATTTTTTGTCTAGAGAAAAGGTAGGAATTCAGTGAGATTTTTCATCCAAAAACTGGGCTCACTCTCTTCAAGGTATTCTCAGAAGTATTAAAACTCTCTTAGCAAGAAAAGCAAAAAGCAGCTCAGGACCATCATCTCAAAGAGCGGTGGCAATCTGTCATAGGGAAAGATAGACTGGGGCATCTGGCTGGCTCAGCTGGTAGAGCATGGGACTCTTGAACTCAGGTTGAGTTTGAGCCCACACTGGGTGTAAAGATTACTTAAAAATAAGATCTTAAAATAAAAAAAAAAAAGAAGGAAAGGTAGACTTGAAAGTATTTTACCATGGTGGCCAGGGTTTCATACACAAGCCCTACTTTTCTTGAGCTGAAGACTTTCCCTGTTGCCAAATGAGAACAACTTGGGGCTTAGATGCCACCTCCAAAAGGCTACCCCCCCACCCCCCACCCCCTCCCCCATCAGGTCTACAAGGAATGATGGTCAGGAGCACAAAACGAAAAGCTATGATGTTATGAGCACAAAACGAAAAGCTATGAAAAGCATTTACATATGAAATCAAAACTGCATGGTCTGGCAACTGGCTTTGAAAAAGATAAAAAGTTGCATTACTCCCAGAGGTAATTTCACTTTACTTACTGGTATCTTAAGTAAATCACTGAACAGGGCAGCCCCGGTGGCTATGCGGTTTAGCCCCGCCTTCAGCCCAAGGCGTGATCCTGGAGACCTGGATGAGTGGGATGAGTCCCACCAGGCTCCCTGCATGGAGCTTGCCTCTCCCTCTGCCTGTGTCCCTGCCTCTTTCTCTCTCTCTCTCTAATAAATAAATGAAATCTTAAAAAAAAAATCACTGAACAGATGCAATAAATAGACAAAATATGGCCTACGATAGAGTCATTAGAAATGAGAGATAAGGGGGGCACCTGACTGGCTCAGTTAATAGAGCATGCAACTCTTGATCTCAGGCTCATGAGTTCAAGCCCCATGTTGGGGACAGAGGTTACTTAAAAAAAAAAAAAAAAAAAGGAAATGAGTGAAGAGGGAAACTGGGTCCAGAGAACGAAATGAGCAAAATGCCAAAGGCCAAATGTCAACAATGAAAAAAGTCATCTAGTAAGTGTTCTCATTAGGTTGGAATTTTAAATATAACCAAATCATTCTCAAATGTATAAAGGAACAAAGAAAAGAGGAAAAGAAACTTTTAGAGATGGTGAAAAATACTCTAAGCAAGTTACCACCCAGTGAACTCTCCTGGCATGATACTATGGCAACAACCACAACAACTAAATACTTTTGTTAATACCTTAGCTGGGAAAGATTTCTGTATTCTAAGATTAATGATTAAGTGCTTTCTGAAACCACCCAAGTGGCCCTGACCCACAACTTCTGAATAGTAGTAACAGTAGCCCACATCTACTGAAGCCTAACCATGTGCCAAGTATTCTAAGGATTGCAGAATCATATTTGATATTCATAAATATTCACATACCTATCAGATAATATTATTATTTTCCAGGTAGAAATACAACCAAGGCTTAAAGGACTGGCCTCACTCATAGCCATAATAAGTGGCTGTTTGCCCTCCCTAGAGTTGTGGCCCCGGAGGCACGCAGAGCAGACTAAGGAAAGGAAGAGGTCCTATGGTCCTCCCTGCTCTGGAGCAGCTTCACTCCACTCCAGATCCCTCTCCACTTTTAGCCCCTTCATCATCCTCTTGAAGCAACAGAAGAGATTATAAAAATTGTTCCAGTTTAATCCTACCTCCCAACCTATCTCAAGAGGTTTATTTTAAACGATTCATTAAACTGCAAACCCACTGTTTTTGTTGCTCCCCAAAACACCTCAGAAGTCACAACGGTAACTTATTAGAAACTAAGATGGTTTTCTGTTGGAAAAATAACTCAAAAAACACACGCTCTACTGTGACAGGTCAGCAGTACTATCTTCAAACTTGACAACCACATGCGGGTTACAAATTCTTACATATATTATGATTGCAATTATATGAGATACACAGACAAAGCAAGAACATACTAAACAATGGAACTAATTGCTTTGGTTAAGGTAGCACAACTGATGGTAATTTTATTTTTCTAACTTCTGGTATCTGCAACTTCGTTATATTGTCTTTTTTGAACATTGTCTTTATCATAAAAATAGGTATACATCTTTAAGTGATTAAAAAGAAGCTTTGGGGGCACCTTGGTGGACAGCCAGTTGGGAATCTGACTCTTGGTTTTGGCTCTGGTTGTGATCTCAGGGTTGGCTCTGGTTATGATCTTGGGGTTGTGGTATGATCCCTACACTGGGCTCCACACTCAGCAGGGAATCTGCTTGGGGATCTCTCTCTCTCTCTCTGCCCTTCCCTGCCTGAGCAGAGCAGGCATGAGCAAACTCTCTCTCTCTCTCTCTCAAATAAATAAATCTTAGAAAAAAAAAAAAAAAAAAAAAAGCTCTGGTTGGGGCACCTGGATGACTCAGTTGGTAAAGCAACCAATTTTTTATTTCAGTTCAGGTCATTATCTCAGGATTGAGAGACTGAGCTGCGCTGCGCATGGAGCCTGGTTCAGATTCTCTCTCCATCTCCCTCTGGGCCTTCCTTCCTCTAAAAAAAGAAAATTTAAAATAAGATTTTTTTTTCTTTTTTAAAGATTTTATTTATTCACGAAAGACACAGAGAAAGGCAGAAACATAGAGGGAGGAGCAGGCTCCCTGCAGGGAGCCCGATGCGGGACTCGATCCCAGGACCCCGGATCATGACCTGAGCCAAAGGCAGATGCTCAACCACTAAGCCACATTGACCCAGATGGCTCAAGAGAAAACTTTTTTTTCAAAAGCTCTGGCCTGTGAAAACCCAATTCTCACTAAAGAACAATGTCACACAGGATGGTTTAATGTGAAGTATTCCAAGAATATCAAATATCCTGTTGGTGATGCTCAGGGAAAAATCTAGAACTTGAAACTTCTAAGTATGGGTTGCCCTTAGCCTAATATTTTTTAAAGATTTTATCTATTTATTCATGAGAGACACAGGCAGAGAGAGAAACAGGTTCCACACAGGGAGCCCAATGCGGGACTCGATCCTGGAACTCCAGGATCACGCCCTGGAATGAAGGCACTCAACCACTGAGCCACTCAGGCATCCTAACCTAATATTTTATTTATTTTTTTTTAAAGATTTTATTTATTTATTCATGAGAGACAGAGAGAGAGAGAGAGGCAGAGACACAGGCAGAAGAAGCAGGCTCCATGCAGAGAGCCCGACGTGGGACTCGATCTCGGGTCCCCAGGATCACGCCCTGGGCTGTAAGGCAGCGCTAAACCACTGAGCCAGCCGGGCTACCCCTAACCTAATATTTTAAAAGCAGTCCTGGTTTTAATAACAGAGAAGGAAGTAGGCTGCAGAAGAGCATTAGGTTCTAAGACAGAGGGTGTCTGTGTGGCAGCTGTTTGATCAGGCTACAGGAAGTATCTCTTGACATAGCCTCATGACATCTTCTGATGCTCCATCTGCAGAAGTTGAGAGGTACTGGAAAAGATCCAGGGAGATGCCGCAGGAAGCACATGCAGGAGAGAAAAAGCGGAAGCTTTGGATAGATTATCAGGCTAAAGCCAGCCACAGCTAAGAAAGTGATCATTTTAGGAAGATCTTTTAGGAAGAACTTTTGATGTCCTTTAAATCACTGTCAATGACCTCTATGGTCCAGAAGAAAATTCTGGCATAAAAAAATTAGTTTGGAATGGAAAAAAAGTCTTTACAAAAGGAAAATGACAGATCTAGATCTTGCTTTTAAAGGTATTTTTTTTTTGCTAGGACTGAGCAAGGAAGTCTGTTTAGGATAAGCCAATGTCTTCTAGTTATGGATCCACTGAAGCCGTCAAAGTTGGTGGTCCAAAACAGTAGTGTGCCACCAAAAAATAATCATCTCAATTATTTTATCTGTTTTGTAGTCCCAACATCTAAAATAGAGCCTGGTACTTTCAGGTACTAAGTAAATATCTGCTGAATTAGCTGTATCTCCAAGGGGCCCTGAATCCTCTCAGTCACCTGCTGGAGAAGCTAACAAAAGCCAAGAAAGAAACCACTACTGGAGAACGTGAATGAGAAAGCACTTTAGTGTGTGAATGCCAATCATGACTACAGGCATGTTTCACTATAAAATTACCTGCATTCATAAACATAAGGATGGAAGAACAGCCCTGGAGTGAGACTGCCTGAATTTAAATCCTGGCACAGAACAGCCCAGTGGCTCAGCGGTTTAGCGCCACCTTCAGCCCAGGGTGACATGATCCTGGAGACCCAGGATCGAGTCCCACGTTGGGCTCCCCACACGGAGCCTGCTTCTCCCTCTGCCTGTGTCTCTGCCCCTCTCTCTCTCTCATGAATGAATTGAATAAATAAATAAATCCTGGCACCACCTCTTGCCAGCTGTTACCGCCCCCTCCCCCCCACAAGGTACTAACTTCAGTGGGTCTCTCTACATCTAAACACACAAAAGGGAGTAGCAGTGTCTGCTGCCTAAGAGAGCTGAAAGGATGAAATGAGATATGCACACATAAGTGCCTAACAAATATTCTTTTTTTTTTTTTTTTTAATATCTATTTATTTATTTATTTATGATAGTCACAGAGAGAGAGAGAGAGAGAGAGAGAGAGAGAGAGAGGCAGAGACACAGGCAGAGGGAGAAGCAGGCTCCATGCACCGGGAGCCCGATGTGGGATTCGATCCCGGGTCTCCAGGACCACGCCCTGAGCCAAAGGCAGGCGCCAAACCGCTGCGCCACCCAGGGATCCCCTTAACAAATATTCTTAACTATTCATTGTATTATTTTGATATATAACCCCAGCCATTATCTCTTGGAAAAACACAAGATCATAGATAAGGTCACTTCTCTCCATGAAAAGATATGACCCTAAATGAAGATTAAGCAATCAAATGCATTCTTTTCCCTGAGGAATGAAAATAAAAAATTGGCTCTTAAATCTGAACTTTTTTGACCCTTCTTCAATCTTGTTTTTTCTCCTCCCATCTACATAAAAACCTTCCCTGGGCATCCCAGGTGTCTCAGTGGTTTAACACCGCCTTCAGCCCAGGGCATGATCCTGGAGTCCTGGGATCGAGTCCCACGTCAGGCTCCCTGCATGGAGCCTGCTTCTCCCTCTGCCTGTGTCTCTGCCTCTTGTCTGTGTGTGTGTGTGTGTGTGTGTGTGTGTGTGTGTGTGTGATGAATAAATAAATAAAATCCTTAAAAAAAAAAAACCTTCCCTACCCTCCTATGGGCCTGGCTTAACCACAGGCACTGCTAGCTCCAGGGGACAGTTCTTATCTCCGGACTGCAATACTTCTGTGGTGCTGGGCAGGACATTTAACCTCACAGGGCCCATATTTGTATCACAGAGGAAGAGTAGCCCAGGGTGTGATCCTGGAGTTCTGGGATCGAGTCCCATGTTGGGCTCCCCACATGGAGGCTTCTCCCTCTGCCTGTGTCTCTCATGAATAAATAAATAAAGTCTTTAAAATAAATAAATAAATAAATAAATAATCCCCCAAATCTAACAATCTTCAAATAGAGGGCACCTGGCTGGTTCAGTTAGGAGAACATGTAACTCTTGATCTCAAGTTTGAGCCCTATGTTGGGTGTAAAGATTATAAATAAAATAAACTTAAGAAAAAAAATCACGGGGCGCCTGGGTAGCTCAGCCAGTTAAGTGTGGGACTCTTGATTGTGGCTGGTGATTTCAGGATCATAAGATCCAGCCCCGCAGCAGGCTCCACACTGGGTGTGAAGTCCACTTGAGAGTCTCTCTCCCTCTGCCTGTCTTCCCCACCCTCTCTCTTGTGTATGCAGTCTCTCTCAAAAAAAAAAAAAAAAAAAAATCTTAAAAAAAAACACACATAAACCCCCCCCACACACACACTGCTTTCTTTGGCTCTTTGTGCTATCTAACATCTCCCCACCACAATGTGTGTTTCTGTTGTGGGTCTAATCTAAAATGACATTATAGGTTAACAACAGACATGAAAAGACATTTACAATATAGATTTCTGGGGAAAAGGCAGATTAAAACATAATATGATCAGTGACACATGAGTGGCTCAGCAGTTGAGTGTCTGCCTTTGGGCTCAGGGCGTGATCCCAGTATGAGGATTGAGTCCCACATTGGGCTCCCTGTGAGGAGCCTGTTTCTCCCTCTGCCTATGTCTCTCTCTCTCCATGTGTCTCTCATGAATAAATAAATAAAATCTTAAAAAAAAATAATAATATGATCAGCAATATTAAGCCCATTTTAGAAAAAACATATGCATACACCCACACACATCTTTGACAGGGTACAGTCTGAGTTGTTTATAATTTTTTTTAAATTCTTTGCATATCTATATTTTCTTATTTTTCCACAATGAAATGAACACTTATGGCTTCTGAAATAATAATTCAAACAAGTGTTTTATTTAGCAAGAAAAATAGATCTGGCTTCCAAACTATAACCAAATGCCTCCCTGATAGGGAGCTCAGCACTCAGGGGCTCCCCTGCACGGAGACACAATGTCCTTTGTACTGTTTGCCTGGGACTAAGCTGAGGTGGTGATGCTGAGATGTTTCTAGGTACCAGCCATCTGGTACCACCAAGAATGACCCAGCGCGCGCGCTCTCTCTCTCCCATTCACCTCAATTTCCCAAGCTTCCCATTTACAAGCTCTACTGATTTGCAACTCTCCGGGCAGCGGGCAGCGTTTACAAAACACGACCAAAGGTCCTGAACTACAGTTCAGCACTTTAATGTTCACATTCACTGACTTAGAATCAATGACAGAAGAGCCCAAGTTAACTCTGGCAGAGATCCATGTTCGAACTACCACCCTTCCTTTCAGGTTGTTCAATGTCAATCCGTCTAACCACAAGAAAAAAAAAAAAAAAGCCATCATGTTTAAAAGCATCGTCCTCAAATCCTTTATCCAGTAAAGTGCTACTGCTTTTAACACAAAGTTGCTGACTCTTGACAGACTCTGGCATACTGAAGAAAGCCACTGTTGAGCCTTCCAAGATCTGGTCAGCCAAGAACCAGTTCAACACCAGGCACAGGTATCATTAGATCATACGGCATGAAGACTGTTCTGACAGCTCAGTGACCCACCAGCAAAATGGTGCCTGAGATAGGGGCACCTGGGTGGCTCAGTGGGTGAGCGTCGGCCTTTGGCTCAGGGTGTGATCCTGGGGTTCCAGGATCAAGTCCCACATCGGGCTCCCTGCATGGAGCCTGCTTCTCCCTCTGCCTGTGTCTCTGCCTCTCTCTGTGTCTCTCATGAGTAAATAAATAAAATCTCTAAAAAAAAAAAAAAAGCCTGAGAAACGTGTGATTTCCCAGCTAACAAGAGCAAAGCACATACAAAGAAATAAGTGATTGGAAGACATACACCAAACACAGTAAAGATGAAAGCAGTATGAAGTAGAAACAGAACAGTCCAGAAAGTGTTCTGAGGGACTCCTGTTATGGAGTGAGCCATGAGGTTAGCAGACTCTGTTCTAAGAGGTAAGCCTCAAAGCTGCACACTCCAATTTCCAACAATATGATGTCTAGGAAAAGCTATACACTTAAAAACAAACTGCTTCTCGTCCCCTCCCTCATGCCCTTATCTTTTAAACTGTAAGCAATTTAGGTCAGAGCCCTTTCCTCCCTTACAAAATATTTTTAGAGACGGATTACAACAAAGAAACATAGTGTCTACACAGCACTATTTCATGGCAAGAAAACAAAACTGCGAACTCTAAGGATCCGAAAAATGTGACCATTTTGGGGCTGAACCACTCCCCTTCCCTAATTATCCCTCAAAGGAAATATATATCAGGCACTGCGGGCAAAGAGGGAAAACATGTCTAATTACAACATGTGCACTTGGTGGATGAAAAATCTGAACATTCTTGAACTCTGGCCACATTTCAGAAGACTTTCCATTTGTAGCTTAATCTCACTGAAGAGGAAAGGTTAAAGATCAGTTGAATTTCAACAAGGGCCGCATCAAAAAAGACGCGAAGAGAAACCCACATCTACTTACCCACAACACAAGGGAAGCCCGTTGAAAATTCAAGATGACCCTGACTCCTTATCAAGCATCTAAGGAGGAAGTGGTTTTTATTTTCAAAGTAGAACTAAAAATAAAACCGATTTGGAGAGTATGCTCAAAAAAAAAAAAAAAAAAAAAGAGTATTCTCAACTAGAGAGAAAACACATGCAATCGTGAATGTGAAGGGGCGCGTGTAAAGGCTTCAGGCCTCAGGTGTTCTTGCAGAACAGTCCCCAGTCAAGACCTGTCACCCACAGCCGCCGGCCTTTGCCTGCAGGGGCGGGGAGGCGGCTGAGGACCGTGAGGGGCTCGGTGCTCCTCCTGCACGCTGCTGCCTCACGTACCGGGGAGGGCGGGCGCCGGAGAACCTTCAGGAGACGGCGCCTCATCAGGCACCTGGAGCGGGGACTACCGCCCGGGAAGCCCGCGGCGGGGCCTACAGGCTCCGGCGTCTCTAACCCGGCTCCCGAGGGCCCCCCTCGCCCACTCGGCTTCCCCGGGGCCGGCTCCCTCGCTGTGCCTCCAGCGCCGCGCACTCCCCCTCAGACCCCACACACAGCCCTCAGGTCTGCTCAGATGCCACCGTGCCGGGGAGGACGACGGCGCCTCTCTTTCCTCGGCCCTTGACCCCTCATCCCCTCCTGACGTAACCGTTTCATCTGCTTATATTTTACTTGCGTCGACTCGCGCCCCCCCCCCCGCCCCGCCAACAAATACGCTCCCGGGGAGCAGGGGTCGCAGTTCTGTGTACGCGTCCCGGGCGTCCAGGACGGTGCAGGAGCTCCGGGAAAACAGCTCGTGAATGAATGAACTTGACCGTAAAACTCCAGGAGGAAGGCGAGACGGCGGTGAGAGGGGGAGGGAATGACAGAGGGGGACTCGCCGAGGAAGGGGAGGGCTGCGCCGCCGGCAGGCGGGAGGCGCGAGGCGCGAGGCGGGAGGCGGGAGGCGGCGCACGGACCCCGCCGGCGGCTCCCAGCAGCTCCCGGAGCCGCACGCAGCGGACACGGGCAGCCCCGAAGCCTCAGCGGAGCGGTTCCAAAGGCAGGGCCCACCCGCCCTGACGCCGGCGGCCCGGAGCGCCCAGCGCCCCCCCCCCCCGCCCCGGGCCGCGGCCCCTTCCCCGCTCGGGCCCCTCACCTGGTCGCCACGACCGGGCCCGGCGCTCCGGCACCTGCCTGCCCGCGCGGGGCCCCCGAGCGCCCCCGAGCGCCCCCGAGCTCCCCGGGCCGCCCGGCTCCCCTCCGGCAGCCGCGCAGGAAGCGCCCGCGGCCCGGCCGCAGCGGGGAGGGGGCTCCCGCCGCCCCCCGCCCCCCGCCCCGGCAGCTCCACAGCCCGCGCCCCGGCCGCGCGGCGCCCCCTCACCTCCGGGCGCACGTACGACACGAACGAGGGCTTGGGCGCCTTGGTGCCGCCGCCACCGCCGACGACCCCTTTCCCCAGCATACCGCCGCCCTAGGAAGCAGCGCCGCGCGGGAGCAGAGGCGGCCGCTCGGGCTCGGCAGCGGCGGCGGCCACCAGCTCTGGCGGCCGGGGCTCCGCCCATCCCCAGGGCCGCGGCGGCCGCGGCGACGCCCGCATCCGGCTCCGCCGCCGACACCGCTCGCCCCGCCCACCCCGCGCGCGGGCCCGGGGAGTCGGGAGCCCGCGGCCGGAGACCACGCCCCCCGCTCGCCGCAGGCGCGTCGCGCGGGCGGAGGTTCGCCTTCGGGGATTGGCTCCGCTCGGGCAAAGCCCGCCCCCCGCGCCCTCTGATTGGGCAGGCGGCGCCGCCGGCCTAGCCCCGCGCCGAGCTACCTCTTGAATGAACCGGGAGAGAGGTTTCCCGGGCCAATCCCGAGAGCGCTCCCTCCGGACTCCGCGGCGGTTGGCGGCAGGGGCGGCGCTGCGGGCCAATGATGCTGCGGTCGCTGAGCCGCGAGCCGCGGTGCCCGGCGGGCGTTCTCCTCTCCTCGTTGGCCGTTTGGCTTTAAAACTTTAAAAAGTGTGTCGGGGCAGCCCGGGTGCTCGGCGCTTTAGCGCCGCCTGCGGCCCAGGGCGTGACCCTGGAGACCCGGGATCCAGGCCCGCGTCGGGCTCCCTGCGTGGGGCCTGCTGCTCCCTCGGCCTGGGTCTTTGCCTCTGTGTCTCCCATGAATACATTTTTTTTTTAATCTTAAAAAAAATAAGTGGTGTGTCGAATCCGCCGTGTGAGCTCCAGGTCCACACCGATGACGTCCTGGTTGGCTACTTTGCATCCAGGCAGAGAGGAGACCCATCATCCTTAACAGGCACCTAGGAATAGGTTTGAATATTTGATCATAAAGGTCCTGTCGACCTCATCTTTCCAGTTTTGTTGTTGCTGTTGTTGCTTCTTGGCGTTTCTAACAATAGCCCTTAATTTGTTTTCTTTTATAAAATAAACTCATAATGATGTACTGTATGTTGGCTCATTGAATTTATTTTTTTAGAGATTTTGTTTATTCACGAGAGACACAGAAAGAAAGAGGCAGAGGGAAGAGAAGCAGGCTCCCTGCAGGGACCCCCATGTGGGACTCGATCCCAGGACCCCGGGATGACGTCCTGAGCCAAAGGCAGATGCTCAACCACTAAGACACCCAGGCGCCCTGGCTCATTGAATTTAGATTAAAAAAAAAAAAAAAAAAAGGTGTTATCCACTCCCAAATTACCGATAAATTCCTCATTTTAGTGAAAATCGCAAAGAAATTCATTCAAATTTCACATTTGGTGCCAAGTGTCACTTTTTTTTTTTTTTATAAATTTACTTTTTATTGGTGTTCAATTTGCCAACATATAGAATAACACCCAGTGCTCATCCCATCAAGTGCCCCCCTCAGTGCCCGACACCCAGTCACCCCCCCACCCCCGGCCCACCTCCCCTTCCACCACCCCTAGTTCCTTTCCCAGAGTTAGGAGTCTTTCATGTTCTGTCTCCCTTTCTGATATTTCCCACTCATTTTTTCTCCTTTCCCCTTTATTCCCTTTCACTATTTTTTATATTCCCCAAATGAGTGAGACCATATAATGTTTGTCCTTCTCCAATTGACTTATTTCCCAAGTGTCACTTGTGTTAGAGCCAAGTGAATATGATAGGACCTTGCTCTCAGGAAATTGAGTCTAGTGTAGAAAAGTAATATTTGCGGTTAATTTTTTGCTGCCAGGCACTTGTGACTAATGCCTTTTACCCTCTTGATCTCCATGAGTGTGTCCCCCCCACCCCCGCCTCCCAAAGCCATTCCAAATAAACATAAAACCCAAGTCAAAACGAATGTGCTTACTTTTGCAGTTTCAGGACAAGTCCTGTAGCCGCACATCCAGTTAGATTCTCATCGTCAAGCCTCCCCAGTATGGTGGCCCTGGAGCCACAGTTGAGTAGCATCATCACCTGGTTTTCAGATGACACAGTAGATGCAAGTAATTGGCCCAGGTTTCAAAACTAATCACTCACAGAGCTAGGATTCCAACCCAGGTTTATCTGATTCCAAAACCCAAATTTTAAAAAGTATTTATTTATTCATGAGTTACACGGAGACATAGGCAGAGGGAGACGCAGGCTCCATGTAGGGAGCCCGATGTGGGACTCAGTCCCAGGACCCTGGGATCATGACCTGAGCCAAAGACAGATGCTCAACCACTGAGCCACCCAGGCACCCCCCAAAATCCAAGTTTTTAACATTGTGATTATGCAAATTAGGAAGGAGTGCAACGAAAGCAGTCAACTCTATTTGAGAAGGCCAGGTCAGTCTTCATAAAGGAAGACACTCTTTAGGGAGATGTTGAGGTGAGGAATGAAGCTATTGTTCAGACTAAAATATCACTTTCTATTTCACAGCAGTTTTTATTTTTAAAGTGAAAAGACAGGGCAAATTTTTACTGTGGAGGCCAAAAAAATTAAGGCCATTCCACGTTAAGTTCAGCGTTAGCACAAGTACAGCCATCCCAGGCCCCTGTGAATAAGAGCTGAAATTTACCTTACTTCAGTTACAGGAAGAAAACAGCTTTCAGCTTAACGTCCTAGAAAGCCCCATATTAGAATGAGAACAGAGCCCAAACCAGTGACAGGAAGCCCCATATTAGAATAAGAACAGAGCTCAATTAAAAAAAAAAACAACAAAAAACAGAGCTCAATGCCCTTGAAAGCCCCATATCAGAATGTAAACAGAACTTGAGAAATTCCTCCACCCCTTCTGGAGGTCCCCTAGACCAGCCCATAAAAACCCAGCTGTAACCCACCTTGGGGTCCAAGTCCCTGCTCCCCTGTCGGGTATACTTGGACCCAAGCTCGAGCTTGTAAATAAACCCTCGTGTGTTTGCATCAGTGTCAGCCCCTTGGTGGTTTCTCAGATTCGAAATCTTGGGCACAACATTTGCTTTCTTTCTTTTCAAAGGACTTTGAATTTCCATGGTCTTCGACCATTGTGTGTTAGCTTGGGTATCTATGGCCAGGGCTGGCTTCTTGGACACGCAACCAGTGCAGTTACACAGAGCTGGCACTTAGAAGTGTTTGGGGTTTAATGCTCTGCAGTCACAACCTTGAAATTCTTAATCACTTTATCTTGAATGTATGTTTTTTAAGTGAAATTTAATGGGCCCATGGAGCAAGCCCAAGGGTCTTGGAGCCTCAGTTCCTCCACAGTCCTGCCTCCCATCCTCTCCCCACCTCCTCTCTGATGCCCACTCCCCTGACACCTCGGCTCTCCCCAGCTAATCCCATGACTGCTGCCCACCTCTGTGGGGGCAGCAACCTCATTGCGAGGAAGAGATGAGGAAGGAATCCTGTGTTCCATCATCACCATCCACCCCTCACCCCCATGGGTGCCTGGACACTGAATAGGAGACCATTAGGGTCAGGGACTTTGTTTAACAAAGAGGTTTTGGGTTTTGCTTGTTTGTTTTTATTTTTAATTTCTAGCTCAATCCTTGGACTAGAAATAATGGCTTTTATATCTAATCGACTGCACCAAATTTATCTCTCTTCAAGTCATCATGTGTTATAATAATTACTTTATCCTACTCTTCAACATCCATCGATGATCAAGTTGGTTGGCAATGTGATCATTCTGGACACTTGACACAACCACTCATGCACTCTCAGGAAACTATAACCAGTAAGTGAGGAAATTTTTTTTTTAATTTTTCAAATTTATTCATGAGAGACACACAGAGAGGCAGAGACATAGGCAGAGAGAGAAGCAGGCTCCCTGCAGGGAGCCAATCCCCTGGTCTGGCTCAGCCACTGAGCCACAGAGGTGTCCCCAAAGAAATGTTTTAAAGAGTGGAAAGACTAGCTGCCTCCAGGGGCAGTTTAGACTCAATGATGAAAACCCACTTTTTTTTTTTTTTTTTTTTTTTTTTTTAAGTAGGATCTACACGCAATGTAGGGCTTGAACTCACAACCCTGAGATCAAGAGTCACATGCTCCAATGACTGAGCCAGCCAGGTGCCCCTTAAAAAAAGAAAAAAATAAAACATGCTTTTTTTTTTTTTTTTTTTAAGAACCAGTGAGGGAATGAGAACAAAATAACATCTGTTTCCATCATGCTCTTAAGGTTCTGTAGCGATCAGCATATTTTTACTTAATCTTTAGGGTGTGGGTCAGATCTCCTTGGGAGAGTCTCTCCCAACTGATTGAAGAATTCCTGTCATGCTGAGGTCGAATAATTCTCCATCTATTCATAAACACAGATGGAAGCCTTTAGACCTTGAAATATTTTAATTTACACACGGTAGTTTAAAGTCACTCTTTTCTCCTAATGCTGCCCTAAGCTTTCTTGGAGAATTATAAACAGGAACAAATCTTAGCTCACATAGAAACAAGTGGCAGACCAAAGGCAGGGCTTCCCACAGAGAAGTGAAACCTACAGCATACCCCGAAATAGGGGGGAAACGTTTTCCTCCGCAGAGTGAAGCCTAGCCGCATTTGCATTCCCTCCTCCTTGGAGCCCCTTGCAGCACCCATGCCGGTGTGTTACCCATCCTTATCTGGTGCGGGTGGTGCGGGCGCACAGTAGGAATTCAATCTTTGCACTTAAGTGAGTGACACGCCATCAGATGAAAGCAACCCAGGCAGCAATTGATTATTAAATGGGGGAAGCAAGCGTTTGAGTAGATGTCATATTTTATGTATTATATGTCATATCATGTGCACCTTAGTCCTGGAATATGCACATGTTATGTTTTTTAAGATTTTATTTATTTATTCATGAGACACAGAGAGAGAGAGAGAGGCAGAGACACAGGCAGAGGGAGAAGCAGGCTCCGTGCAGGGAGCTGATGTGGGATCCCGGGACTCCAGGATCACACCTGGGCCGAAGGCAGAGGCTCAACCGCTGAGCCACCCAGGTGACCCGCATGCCCATGTTATTTAATGACCACTTGCCAAACTTCACTTTTAGCAAATGGTCTGGATCTGAAGACTTACTCTTCTTTCACTGAAAATAGAGCGTTCCTTAGCCTCTTGCTGCTGCCAGGGCTCTTTCAACCTTTTTCTTAGGATGGTGAGAAACAGGTCTTGATTAAGAAGCATTTGGAGGGGGATCCCTGGGTGGCGCAGTGGTTTAGCACCTGCCTTTGGCCCAGGGCGCGATCCTGGAGACCCAGGATCAAGTCCCATGTCGGGCTCCCGGTGCATGGAGCCTGCTTCTCCCTCTGCCTATGTGTCTCTGCCCCTCTCTCTCTCTCTCTGTGACTATCATTAAAAAAAAAAAAAATTAAATTAAAACTTAAAAAAAAAAAAAGAAGCATTTGGAGGGATGCCTGAGTGGCTCAGCGGTTGAGCATCTGTCTTTGGCAGATGGTGTGATCCTGGAGAACCGGGATCAAGTCCCACATCAGGTTCCCTGCATGGAGCCTGCTTCTCCCTCTGCCTGTGTCTCTGCCTCTCTCTTTCTCTGTGTCTCTCATGAATAAATAAATAAAATCTTTAAAAAGAAAAAAAAGAATTTGGATTGTTCTCAATCTTGTGGCCCTCTAATATGAAGGCCTGCTGGGGAGACTCCGAAATTGTAAACACTTTCTGGTAACTTTTTCACCCACAAAACATGCAACTTAAGATGGTCCCATGGTAGGGGGGATCTTGATGAGCCTACTCTATGATCTGTATTCTATCTTCTTCAAAACACAAGTTAAGGGCGGAGGCCCGGGGCGTGATCCTGGAGACCCGGGATAGAGTCCCACGTCGGGCTCCCTGCATGGAGCCAGCTTCTCCCTCTGCCTGTGTCTCTGCCTATCTCTCTCTCTCTCTCTCTCTCTCTCTCTCTCTCTCTAGTAAATAAATAAAAAATCTTATAAAAAAAGAAGGAAAAAAACCCACAAGTTAATGGCCCGATTGATTTTTCATTTAATAAAGATTTACTAATGGGTCACTCGGACTTGTCTCTCAGCCTTTCCCAATAAGACTGGAAGTTAAAAAAAAAAAAAAAAAAAAAGATGTGGTGCCTGGGTGGCTCACTCCCAGCATTGGATTCCACACCCCAGGTGGAACCTACTAAAAAAATAAATAAGACTGGAAGTTCCCTAGAGGAGGGATAGTTTCCTTTATAACTAGCACCTAACCATGAATTAGATGCTACAATATTAAGTGAGCCTTTAGTGAGGATTGGAGAAACAAAGATTCTCATCTGTTAATGGCAGGATGGGGAGGCGGAAGATGGCAGTAAATTGATGGGGCAAGACGGAGGGCAACTTTGCAATATCCATCAAAAACTGTATCATGGGATCCCTGGGTGGCGCAGCGGTTTGGCGCCTGCCTTTGGCCCAGGGCGCGATCCTGGAGACCCAGGATCGAGTCCCACATCGGGCTCCCGGTGCATGGAGCCTGCTTCTCCCTCTGCCTGTGTCTCTGCCTCTCTCTCTCTCTCTCTGTGACTATCATAAATAAATAAAAATTAAAAAAAAAAAAAAAAAAAAAAACTGTATCAACAGGGCAGCCCAGGTGGCTCAGCGGTTAAGCGTCCCCTTCAGCCCAGGGCCTGATCCTAGAGACCTGGGATCGAGTCCCAAGTGGAGCTCCCTGCATGGAGCCTGCTTCTCCTTCTGCCTGCAACTCTGCCTCTCTCTCTCGGTGTGTGTCTCTCATGAATAAATAAATAAAACCTTTAAAAAAAAAACAACTGTATCAACAGGGACGCCTGGGTGGCTCAGCGGTTGAGTATCTGCCTTTGGCTCAGGCCGTGATCCTGGGATCCTGGGATCCTGGGATCGAGTCCCACATCAGGCTCCCGGCGAGGTGCCTGCTTCCCCCTCTGTCTCTGCCTTTCTCTGTGTGTCTCTTATGAATAAATAAATAAAAACTTTTTAAAAACAATTTCACTTCTGAAACCTATATAGTTTCATACATACATATCTATTTGTATCCTATAGATAAACACATACATGAGTGATATGCCATGTGTCTAAGCCTACTCATCGTAGCAACTTTGTAACAGCAGAAGTTTAGAAAAGTCTAAATGTTCATCAATAGGGATAGGTTGAATAAATTATGGTACAGCCATACAGTGTGATACTATGCAACTGTAAAAAAGAATGAGAAAGTTTTGAGGTAGAGGCTGTAAAGTTTAGGGGTTAGAAGCAAATATTCTGGAGTCAGGTACTTGGTTTCCAATTATTAGGTGTGTGACCTTTAATTAGGCATTTATCAAAAAAAATAATTAGGCATTTATCTTCTTAGGTCTCAATTTTCTTGCCTACAAAATGAGGGTCATAGGGGAACCTGGCTGGCTCAGTGAGGGGAGGAGCATGTGACTGTTGATCTTGGGGTCATGAGTCTGAGTCCCACATTGGGTGTAGAGATTGCTAAATAAATAAACTTTAAAAATATTTAAACCAAGTTATGAGAATTACAACGGCATCTACCTCATAGGATTGTTGTGAGGATTAAATAAGTTAATGAATATATAGTGTTTAGAGTGTTGGTACCTAAGGTGTGAAAAACACGATATATTCAATGATCAAAGCAAGGGGTATGGGGATCCCTGGGGGGCTCAGCGGTTTAGTGCAGCTTTCAGCCCAGGGCCTGATCCTGGAGACCCGAGATCGAGTCCTGCGTCTGGCTCCCTGTATGGAGCCTGCTTCTCCCTCTGCCTGTGTCTCTGCCTCTCTCTCTGTGTTTCTCATGAATTTTTTTTTAAACTCTTGGCCTTTTTTTTTTTTTTAAGATTTTATTTATTTATTCATGAGAGACACAAAGGCAGAGACACAGGCAGAGGGAGAAGCAGGCTCCATGCAGGGAGCCTGACGTGGAACTCGGTCCCAGGTCTCCAGGATCATGCCCTGGGCTGAAGGCAGTGCTAAACCACTGAGCCACCCAGGCTGTCCGTTTACCATGAATAAAAAAATAAATAAATAAAAAATCTTAAAAAACAAAGCCAGGGGCAGAACAGTAGACAGAGTAGGCTACCATTTGCGTAAAAAAGAGTGGCAATAAAGGCTGCCTATACCTAGGTCTTTATATTTGCATAGAACACCTTTGGATAGATACAGAGGGAATTGTGACATTAGTTGCTTTTAGAGGGGGAACTTGGTGTTTGGAAGAAAGATAGAAAGAACAGTTTTCACTGTATACTCTTTTAAAAAAAGATTTATTTATTTTAGAGAGAGAGAGAAAGCATGAGTCGGGGTGGGGGTAGTGGGAGAGAGAAAGGGAGCATCCTCCAGCAGACCATGTAAGCCTGGAGCCCCACACGGAGCCCGATCCCAGGACCCTGAGATCATGACCTGAGCCAAAATCAAGTCTGCCACTTACCAGACTTAAGGCACCAAGGTGCCCCCTCAGTGTATTCTCTTTTATACCTCTGGATTTTAAAGCATCAGAATTATTACCTCTCTCAACAACAAATTAAAATTACACACAAATTCACACACAGAGTTATCTCCTATAGTTTTTGTTTTAATTGAGATGAAAGTCATATAACATAAAATTAGCCATTTCACAGCGAACAATTAAAATATATTTGATTTTAATTAAAAAGCAAGAGCTTATGCTGAGTGAAATAAGTCAATCAGAGAAGGACATACATTATATGGTCTCATTCATTTGGGGAATATAAAAAATAGTGAAAGAGAATAAAGGGGAAAGGAGAAAAAATGAGTGGGAAATATCAGAAAGGGAGACAGAACATGAGAGACTCCTAACTGGGAAACGAACTAGGGGTGGCAGAAGGGGAGGTGGGTGGGGGGTGGGGGTGACTGGGTGACGGGCACTGAGGTGGGCACTTGACAGGATGAGCACTGGGTGTTATTCTATATGTTGGCAAATTGAACACCAATAAAAAATAAATTTATAAAAACAAAATAAAAAATTAAATTAAACTTAAAAAAAAAAGCAAGAGTCTTTTACAAGACATTACCATTTTCTGGGACGCCTGGGTGGCTCAGCGGTTGAGCATCTGCCTTTGGCTCAGGTTGCGATCCCAGGTCTCGGGATCAAGTCCCCCATGGGGCTCCCTGCGTGGAGCCTGCTTCTCCCTCTGCCTGTGTCTCTGCCTCTGCCTCTGTGTGTCTCTCATGAATAGATGAATAAAATCTTTTTTTTTTTTTAATTTTTATTTATTTATGATAGTCACACACAGAGAGAGAGAGGCAGAGACACAGGCAGAGGGAGAAGCAGGCTCCATGCACCGGGAGCCCGACGTGGGATTCGATCCCGGGTCTCCAGGATCACGCCCCGGGCCAAAGGCAGGCGCCAAACCGCTGCGCCACCCGGGGATCCCAGATGAATAAAATCTTAAGAAAAAATTACCATTTTCTGTCTCTCTTACCTTGGCATCGGTTCCCCAATCAATCCATCCATCAAGGTCTAACCCCAGTGTCCCCACCTCTTTGACATCTTCCTTAGAAACTGTTGGAGCCAGTCGAGGGCTCTTCTGAATCTACCCAGAATCTACACTGCGTTGGCCTAGGAACTTGACCCTGTCTTGGAACCCTGCAAAAGGCCTGGCCGCGCAGCTGCCCCGGAGCTCCTCGCAGTGAGCGCAGGCCCTCCTGGCCCCTGGCTCCTGGGCTCCCCCTGGCCGGTCGGAAAGCCTTCCTTCCTGCCCGAGCACCTGAGCCTCCGGACCCTGGAAGCCTCTGGAAAGGAACCTGTGCCCTCTACAGGACCTCCTAGGAAGTGCTGAGCCAGGAAGTCTCAGGCCTCCCCCCACTCTCCGCTTTACCGAAGACTCACATCAGTACCTGCTTTTGCTAATGAAAAAAAAAATCTGAAGACAATTTTTGCTTTTACGAAATGGGAATTGCTTATTTGCTTACGCCATTTCGGCTTACGACAGGCTTCATAGGAATGCTGACTTGCCCATAGCTGGAGAAACGTGTATTCACAGCACAGGCTGGGTGTTCCCTCAGCTCGGCACCGGATCCAGGAAGGTGATGAAGGAGGAGGAGGCTGGGCTCCTTCCTCCTCTGTCCTCCTAACCAGCTCTCTGCTGGGCGCACTGGCTCCACACACTCAGGCCTCATGCCCTAGGAACTCGGCCTGCGCCAGCTGGGCCACCCCTACCTAAAGGTGGTGGGGGTGTCACAAGCCCAGAGAAGGGAAACCACTTGCCTGAGATCACACTGATCAGTGCCACCCTGGGATTTAGTTCTGTGACACAGTCTTCTTTCTGAGCATGAATTCTCAGCCAGAGGGGTCTAATGCAGGCAACTTAATCTGGTTATTTCTGAGCTTTATCTTTGTCACTTTAAGTCTTCTAAGCCAGTCACAATCGGTTTCAGAGCTCCCTTCTGTGGTTTTTTCTCCTACTTTCTGGGCTAAATTAAAGGCCCCAGGGTGTACAAAGCCCCAGCCAGGCCTGGGGGCAGGGGTGGGGTGGGATGGGCAGGGCAGGTTGCCTATCTCCCAGACTCAGTCCCATTGCATGTCCTGTGTGTTCATGGGCAGGGAAGGTGTCTGCTTCAGAGGGTGCAGACTTGGGCCTGCAATCAGTCTGGCCTGCCCCTGTGCAGCTGGCTGATGTGGCGATTCCTTAGAGATGCAGCTCAGTCCTCATCCCTGGGGTGGTTTGTGCTGTATCTGTAAATGGGCATTTCCCCTGTGAGGCAGCCTCCCAGTGGCACCTTGGCTCTCTTTCTTCTTTCTTTCTTTCTTTCTTTCTTTCTTTCTTTCTTTCTTTCTTTCTTTCTTTCTTTTATTTATTTATTCATGAGAGACACAGAGAGAGGCAGAGACACAGGCAGAGGGAGAAGCAAGCTCCCCATGGGTAGCCTGAGACTCAGTCCCAGGACCCTGGGATCATGCCCTGAGCCAAAGGCATATGCTCAACTGCTGAGGCACTCAGGCATCCCTCTTTTTTTTTTTTTTTTTTTTTGTTTCCTAAGATTTTATTTGTTTATTTGAAAGAGAGAGAGAGAGAGAGAGAGAGCACAAGAAGGGAGAGGGCCAGAGGGAGAAACAAACTCCTTGCTGAGCAGGGAGCCTGATGTGGGCTTGATCCCAGGGCCCGGATATCATGACCTGAGCCAAAGGCAGACGCTTAACTGCCTGAGCCACCCAGGCTCCTCATTAGCTGTTTCCTAATTACTTTCTGGGTCTCATTTGGGGGCCACCGAATACTCTGGATCATTTCCAAAACCACTGGGAGACACAGAAGAGTCAAGAGGGGCTCTTGCAAGGTCTCTAGCATCTGGAAAGTCCAAGCCACAATTTCAACTACTCTATGCCTAGAGGCAGTGGAGGGAGCTTGTCATCAGGGCCACCACACTCTGAAAGTCCCCTATGGGATGCCAGAGTCAGGCTAGCTCTTCCCTTCTCTTGGTTTCCCTGAGCGATGGGGTAACTGTGGGGCAGGGTCCTTGCAGGGATGCTATCTGCTTCTCACTCTGCTCTTTCTCTCCCAGGCTAGCTCTCTCCCCAGCTCAGAGCCCAGCACATGGTGTGTGTGTGTGTGTGTGTGTGTGTGTGTGTGTGTGTGTGTGTAGAGGAGGCAGGAGGAAGCAGCAGGCAGAAAAACCTGTTATTTTGTTTGGCTCCTCCATTTCGGATTTCTCTTGACTCATTCCAGGATGATAGAAGTCAAGAGCTGGCATCTGACTCAAAGATGATCTCCAGGAAAGAGGAATGAAAAAAGCTTGTTGATATCTCAAAGTGTCAAGATGGACATGACTCCATGCTTTCCGTGCTGTCCGATCATGCGGAGGCTGCATATATCACAACATAAAAATAATGTATTATTCCTCCTTCAATTTTAACTGAGACCAGGGCATTATATTTAGATCTTAAAATTTCTGGTACTCTAGCGCTGGTTGGAAAAAATCAAGGGACCTGACAATCCAGGCTGTTATGCTCTAATTTGAAGGAAGACAGCATTGAGAGAACCTTCTCCTCCTTCCCAGTTTTGTTCAGGGCTGCTTCTGGTCTGAAACTGCAAGAAGGGTGGGAGAGCACCTCCTTTCCCACAGAGGAGGGTTACTGGTGCACGGAGCCTAATCATCTTAGAGGGAAGAAGGAAGCTGGTGCTGTCAGAGGGGCCAGGAGAACCTTCTTAAATGCAAACAGGCTGTGCATGCCTCCCTGCTGGGATATTTGATCTCTGTTGAAAGTGCAGTCAAGCCAGTTTTGAGCTTGGCTGACCCATTCCCACTCACTGGGAACCTGAAAGGCTCATTGTTCAGGTGGTTGTAAAAGAACACAGAGGTCGTGAAAGGCCTCACTGTTTTATGTCTGAACTGGTTATCTGTCCCAAGGTGAAAATGTAATCAAAATTGTTTTTTAAAAATCCTTTTTGAAAAAAAAAATCCTTTTTGCCCCCCCCAAAAAAAATCCCCCCCCCCTTTTTTTTTAAATCCTTTTTGTCCAAAGGCAAAAAGAGAATGCAAGGAATAGAAACGTTGAGCTGAAAAGAAACATCTCTGTATTTTTTACAGAGTAACTTTGCCGCTGGAGCCCTGTTAATGGTTGGCCATTTCCCTGTTTCCCTCCCGAACACTGGGGTCTATTCACCATTCATTCACCTGGTCCCTGGAACAGATTCCAGGGGCAGCCAAGTAAAGCAGCAAGCAAGGCAATCTCAGATGTTGCAAATATCTTACGCAGGTTTAAGAAATCTGAAAAGAAGTTTTGTGGCTCAGCTGAAACGGGGATGGGGGGTCCGAAGGAGGGAGGGGAATCCATTTCTTCTCCCACCTCCTGTGAGACAACATGGACTGAAGAGAAAATACTAAGAGAAACTTAATCTGAAGCTACACAAGGTTAGAGAAGCAACTGATTCATTCCCCCCCCCCTTTTATTTCTTTTTTCTTTTTTAAAGCAATCTCTACACCCAACATGGGGCTCAAGCTCATGACCCTGAGATCAAGAGCTACATGCTCCACCAGCTGAGCCAGTCAGGCACCCCCCCTTCACCCCCCTGATTTTTAAAAAGAAGTTTCTTTGCTCTACTTTCCCCGCAGTCTCCTCATGTGCCAGGGCAACACCTTACCCATCCCCAAAGGAAAGGCTCTGTCCCCCTTGATCAGAAGAGGGGCACCCCACATAGGCCTGTGAGGATGACCTCAGAGGGAGCAGGATGTGCAACCAGCAAGAGCCAGGGCTTTGCCCTGGGGTGACACTGCTGGTTCTAGCACAAGCAAGGGTGGGAGATGAGGCTGGCAGGACAGACTGGAGCTAGTTTATGGGCTCCTGGGTGCCAGGCTGAGGACTTTGAAATTTACCCTTAGGTATGTGAAGCTATTGAAGACTTTTTACATCATTTTTTCTTTTTCTTTCTTTTTTTTTTTTCTTTTTCTTTTTTAAAATATTTTATTTATTCATTCACAAGAGACACACACAGAGAGGGAGGCAGACACAGGCAGAAGGAGAAGCAGGCTCCACGCAGGGAGCCTGACGTGGGACTCGATCCCAGGTCTCCAGGATCAGGCCCTGGGCTGAAGGCGGCGCTAAACCGCTGAGCCACCCGGGCTGCCCCCCCCCCTTTTTTTTTTTTTTTTTAAAGATTTTATTTATTTGAGAGAGAGCTTGAGAGAGCACACAAGCAGGGGGAGGGGCAGAGGGAGAAGGAGGCACCCCACTGAGCAGGGAGCCTGGTGCAGCTCCATCTCAGGACCGGGATTATGACCTGAGCCGAAGGCAGCCACTTAACTGACTGAGCCACCCAGGTGCCCTCATTTTTTTCTTTCTTGTTTTAAATTGCTTTTTTTTTTTTTTAAGATTTTTTTTTAAAGATTTTATTTATTCATGAGAGACACAGAGAGGGAGGCAGAGGGACATGAATAAATTAAAAAATAAATACATAAATAATAAATTTTAAAAAAGAGACATTGAAATGTCAACTGAGTGAGTGACCCTTGCCTTTGCTATTTTTGGTATTACTAGCTCAGACTTTATTCTCTCTCTCTTTTTTTTAAGATTTTATTTATTTATTCATGAGAGACAGAGACACAAGCAGAGGGAGAAGCAGGCTCCATGCAGGGAGCCCGATGTGGGACTCGATCCCGTGACTCCAGGATCACACCCTGGGCGGAAGGCGGTGCTAAACCGCTGAGCCACCTGGGCTGCCCTCCACTTTCCTAAATCTATTACCTTTTTAAACATTTGTACTTACTTTATTACTAGTAAGGTTGATATTTTGTTTTCAGGGACTCCTGGGTGGCTCAGCAGTTGAGCATCTGCCTTCGGCTCAGGGCGTGATCCCGGGATCCTGAATCGAGTCCCACATCGGGAGCCTGCTTCTCCCACTGCCTATGTCTCTGCCTCTCTCTGTGTGTGTCTCTCATGAATAAATAAGTAAATCTTTAATAAAAAAATTTTTTTTTGTTTTCATATGGCTATCAGCCATTTATATTTTTTGAGACTTGTCCACTCATGTACATTGCTCATTTACACTTTCAAAGAAATTTATCGGGATCCCTGGGTGGCGCAGCGGCTTGGCGCCTGCCTTTGGCCCAGGGCACGATCCTGGAGACCCGGGATCGAGTCCCACGTCGGGCTCTCGGTGCATGGAGCCTGCTTCTCCCTCTGCCTGTGTCTCTGCCTCTCTCTCTCTCTGTGTGTGTGACTATCATAAATAAATAAAAATTAAAAAAAAAGAAATTTATCTTATTATTTATTACCAAAGTATTCCATGTTCATTGTCAAATCATCTGCATCTGTCAAAAGTCACCGACATCTTATAACAGAGATAACCAATGCTAATAGTTGAGTTAGAACATCGTCTGTATGTGTGGACATATGTAGATGCATGTTTTGCAAAAGTGGACCCTTAACACAGATACTGGTTTTACACAGATTATTTGTGAACATCTCAGCATGCCAGTAAATACCTAACTACGTCATTATATGTAATGATCCACAACATTTGTTCGATTCTTGATCATTTAGGTAATAAATCTTTATGCCTGTGTCCAATTCTTTCCTTAGTGGGATCAGCCCACTTATTTGTCTTTAAATTTTATTCTGGGATATAGTAGTTTTATATTTTTAGTAGTAAAATTTATATGCTGATTTTCATATATTGAACCAGCCTTGCATTCCCAAGATAAACTCCACTTAGTTGTGGAATATTATTCTTACTTTCTTTCTTTCTTTTTTTTTTTATTTATTTATGATAGTCACACAGAGACAGAGAGAGAGAGAGAGAGAGGCAGAGACACAGGCAGAGGGAGAAGCAGGCTCCATGCACCAGGAGCCCGATGTGGGATTCGATCCCAGGTCTCTAGGATCGCGCCCTGGGCCAAAGGCAGGCGCTAAACTGCTGCGCCACCCAGGGATCCCTCTTTTTTTTTTTTTTTTTTAAGTAGGCTCCATACCCAGCATGGACCCCAACATGGGGCTTGAACTCACGACTCTGAGATCAAGACCTGAGCTGAGATCAAAGGTCAGGTGTTTAACCAACTGAGCCACCCAGGTGTCCTTATACCATATATATATATATATATATATATATTGCTGGGTATGATTTGATAAATGTCTTGTTAAGGGTTCTTCACTCTAACTTCATCAGGTATATTGGCTTGAACTTTCTTTTTCTTTCTTCTTTCTTTCTTTCCCTTTCTTTCTTTCTTTCTTTCTTTCTTTCTTTCTTTCTTTCTTTCTTTCTTTCTTCTTTCTCTTTCTTTTTTTTCTTTTTTTTAAAATAAATTCTACATCCAATGTGGAGCTTGAATTCATGACCCTGAGATCAGGAGTCATAGCTCTACTAACTGAGCCAGCCAAAGAGCCAGCCCTGTGTTTTCTTTGAACTATTTTTATTTGATTTTGATATCTTAATGTTGGCCTCCCTCATAAGGTAAGTTGAGGTTGAGACCCAGAAAAAATTATTATAAAGTTATTCATAAATAACTTTATGGGGTTACTACACTAGCTCCTCCGACTCCCCAATCTGCCCAGTATGTTCATTACCCGGGACTCCTCTTTTCAGTCCTTGAGCCAGAAATGTGGGGTTTAGTTACCATTACCTGCTACACACTTCTATGGCTGTACTCGCATCTGTGGCTAAGCAGGGAGTTTACCTCTCGGAGGCAGAAATAGAGCAAATTGTGAAGGGAGAAGCAGACTCCCTGCTGAGCAGAGAGCCCAACATGGGACTCAATCCCAGCGCCCTAGGATCATGACCTGAGCCCAAGGCAGATGCTTAACTGACTGAGCCATTCAGGTGCCCCAAATTCCCTCTTTTTCTACTTTTCTTTAACCACTGACCTTTGAAAAAGATGTAGCTTTGGAAGTTCCTTAGACTGAAGAGGGGACGAGGAGCTGCTGGGTAGGCCTTTGGAATACAGCAAAATTGAGATACTTAAAATCTATTTGTACACCATGTCTTAAGCATTAAAATTCAACAGAAAGAGTCTTAGCTGCAGGACACATCTATGGGATGTACATGGCATAAAGGTTGAATGCTTGGCTTTGAAGTCAACAGAACTCTACAAGTATGTAGCTTTTTTGATGATCTGACCCAATTCAAGAGATTTTATCATTCAAATGATCTTTTATTACAGAAAGAACAAATTACTTAACCTCAAACCCTAGTTTATTCACGTGTAATACTGGACACATAGCAATGTTGTGAGGATGAAATAATGTATGTTCAGCAGTTATGTGGAGTTGTTTGAAGGCGTTTTGAGTAGCAGTGACATAAATAGATGCGTTAGGAGATATAATCAGGGGGCTGTCAGGTGAATAGTGCAGAGACTGGAGGCAAAAAGAAAAAAAGCAAGACTGGAGTTTGGATAAAGGCAGGATTTGGAAATAATTTTGACAAAGGGAGTATCTAAAACTTGGAAGATGGATGAGATCATCAACAGCATGTATATATACAGAACATGCTGATGACAGAACCACGGATGCTACTTAGAAGCAGCAGTACAGGAGTATTTGAAGAGGTAGGAGAAAAAAAACCCCCAAACCACCTAAAAGCAACCAAAATTTCAGTGCCATGGAAAACAAGGGAAACGTTAACGCGTTATATAGCAAAACCAGCATCCCTTTTGCCAAAATCTTATTTATGCCTGCATTTTGGCTGCCATGAAGTAATTATCAACTTTGAGGCAATTGGCTATGTGAATTCTATTCAAAGCATCTTTACTACTAGGTCCATGGGCTAACAACATAAAGGCATAACTCTAATTTTTATTGTACTTTGCTTTATTGCCCTACAGATACTGCATTTATAAATTGGTTTGTGGCAACTCTGCATCAAGCAAATCTATCAGTACCATTTTTCTGACAGCACTTGCTCACTTAGTGTCTCTGTATCACATTTTGGTAATTCTCAAAATATTTAAGATTTCATTTATTTTTTATTTATTCATGAGAGACACAGAGAGAGGCAAAGACACAAGCAGAGGGAGAAGCAGGCTCCATGCAGTGAGCCCGATGTGGGACTCGATCCTGGGACTCCAGGATCACACCCTGGGCCGAAGGCAGATGCTCAGCAGCTGAGCCACCCAGATGTCCCTAATTCTCAAAATTTTTTATTATTAGTTATGGCAATCTGTCATCAGTGATTGTGGCTCTCTGAAAGCTCAGATGTTGGTTAGCATTTTTTAGCTTTAAAAATTTTTACATTTTAAAATTTATTTTAAAAATCTTTTTTTAAAGAGGTATGTACATCATTTTTAAAAGACATAATGGTATTGCACACTTAATAGATGAACGCAACTTTTGTATATGTGGGGAAACCACTTTCTTGTGACACTGTACTGTGGTGCTCTGGAACTGCAACTCCAAGTACCTCTGAGGTATGATGACACCTTAAACTTGGGAAAGATCTGATTATCTTATATATTTTCATATGGAATGCCAGGACCTTTAACCAAAATCTTAAACAGGTGTTCTAATTTTGAACATGGCCAACAACTTCTTTACAAAGGGCTTTTAGTTTACTGTTGCAATTAACATTTTCAAAAAGCTATTTCGATTGTTTTTCTATAGCTATTAATATTTTAAGATACTTATAATCCTTTCTCTCTCCCACATCATCTCTAGTCCCTCCTGCTCTATGGTTGCAATTACACAGCTTAGTTTCAAATTCACTACTTTGGTCACTCCAAGGATCACCTGAAAAATGCCCAAAGGGGCACCTAGCTGGCTTGGTGGATACAGCATGTGACTCTTGATCTCAGGATTGAGTTCAAGCCCTACAATGGGCATAAAGCTTACTAAAAAAAAAAAAAAAAAAAAAAAAAAAGCCTAGAACTGAACACCATAGCTCTAGAGATGGTGTTACCAATGCCAAGGATATGTATCTCTCATTTTGGGTATCAGATAAAGGAGAGAGGGAACTCCCTCTGGGTTACGTTTCAATTCCAGCTCACTAAAATTAGTTGTAATTGGTAATGTAGGTTTGAACTCCCCTCCAAACCCCTACCCTATGCATTAACTTTTTAACTTTTTTAAAAAACTTTTTAATACATTATAAAGCACACTAAATTGCACTGAAATGCAGTGCACTCATTTTAATCAGTTCATAGCAAAGCTGGATGTAAATGACAACACCCCAGAATTTTTCTCATCAGGAACCTGTCGTACTGTATTATCCTCTATTTCTTTAATATAACATTGATCCAAGCCCTAGGTATGTGCTCTTTTCTCTATTTCTGAACTCGTAACAGTGATTAAGATAACGGAGATCAACTTTTCATATATATATTTTTAAAGATTTTATTTATTCATGAGAAAGAGAGAGGCAGAGACACAGGCAGAGGGAGAAGCAGGCTCCATGCAGGGAGCCTGACGTGGGTGGGACTCGATCCCAGGTCTCCAGGATCACGGCCTGGGCTGAAGATGGTGCTAAACCTCTGAGCCACCCGGGCTGCCTGACTTTTCATACTTTGATACAACAGATTGCTTTTTAAGGAAGCATTCACATTGTTACTCAACTAATTAAATAGTCCTTTCCAAACTGAAGACCCTATTTCTCTAGTACCAGGTATTACTTGGGACTATATTAAGAGGTGAATATAGTAGTTTGTATTTAATATACCAGCTTCAGTATTTCTCAAAAATATTATTCAAGTTTTAAGTTGGTGACTGTTTTCTACTTCCACATTTTATTTTACATGTATTATTACACTAAAGATAAAGGAAGACTAAAATTAACAAGACTACAGTTAAGTAAAATTGCTTAGGGAGGGAGGGTGCCTGGGTGGCTCAGGCGACTAAACATCCAGCATCAGGGTGCCTGCTCAGTGGGGAGCCTGCTTCTCCTCCTCCCTGTTCCTGCTGTCTCTCAAAATCTTTAAAAAATAAAATTAATTAGGGAATGAGGATATTATGATTTGCTAAATACCCCATATAACTTACTGGTATGTATATTGTGTGACTGATAATACAGTTATGCAGGGTGCCTGGCTGGCTCAGCCAGTAGAGAATGAGACTCTTGATCTCAGGGTCATGAGTTCAAAGCTGCATGCTGGGCACAGAGCTTACTTTAAAAAAGAAATATATGTAAAAATAATAGTTTTTGGATTCTAGAGGACGTTATGGTCACTGCTATAAAGCATGTTTATTCAACGTACCACTCACATCAGAACCACCTATATTTAAAGAAAAAAAAAATCTAATTGGAATGACCTATAGTACTTGTTAAGATTGCAACTTCCCAAGGCACCTGGGTGGCTCAGTCAGTTGGTGTCCAACTCTTGGTTTTGGCTCAGGTTGAAATCTCAGGGTCATGGTTTCGAGTCCCATGTTGGGCTCTGCGTTTGGTGGAGTCTACTAGAGATTCTCTCTCTCCCTCCCTTCTACCTGCACACTCTTATTTTTTTTTTTTAAATTTTTATTTACTTATGATAGTCACACAGAGAGAGAGAGAGGCAGAGACACAGGCAGAAAGAGAAACAGGCTCCATGCACCGGGAGCCCGATGTGGGATTCGATCCTGGGTCTCCAGGATCGCGCCCTGGGCCAAAGGCAGGCGCCAAACCGCTGCGCCACCCAGGGATCCCCTACCTGCACACTCTTAATAAATAAAATCTAAAAAAACCCAGCCACCCCCCCCCAAAAAAATTTTCCTATGTGCACTGATATGGAACAATCTCCCGAACTCCATGATATTAAATGAAAGAAAGGCAGGTACAAAATATACACAGTACACAGCCTTTTGCAAAAGAGCAACACGGTGTGCACTTTCATGCTATGTGGAAGGACATACAATGGATTAACACTGACTCCTGGGAAGGGGCAGTGTAAGAGGCAGAATACATTTTATGCCATATACTTTTTTTTTTAAAAGATTTTATTTATTTATTCATGAGAGATACAGAGAAAGGTAGACATAGGTAGAAGGCTCCCTCCTGGGAGCCCAATGTGGGGACTCAACCCCAGGACCCTGGGATCACCCCCTGAGCTGAAGGCAGATCCACTGAGCCACCCAGACATCCCTACCATATACTTCTTTACACCTTTAAAATTTTAAACGTGTACAAACCACCTATTCAGATATTCTTAGGCTTATTCTGGCCCTTCTCAATCTTTGGAATTAGGTTTTAAAAATCTTAACTTTTATAATGTTGCCCAGACAACTTTCATGGAACTAATTTGAGACCAATGCTATGAACATTATCTATGATACTTTAAAACTTGCCCTTTATTTGAAAAATCTTTTTTTTAAAGATTTTTATTTATTTATTAATGAGAGACACAGAGAGAGAGAGAGGCAGAGACACAGGCAGAGGGAGAAGCAGGCTCCATTCAAGGCGCCCGACATGGGACTCAATCCGGGGCCTCCAGGACCACACCCTGGGCTGAAGGCGGCGCTGAACCGCTGAGCCACCCAGGCTGCCGTTATTTGAAAAATCTTAAAAATTAAATAGCTCTGTCAGATTCAGTATAAAAAGTAGTGGAGCCATTAACACAACTGTTTATAACTACAATTCATAACATATATTGACAACATAACCACACAAGACAAATTGAGCTTTTTTTTTAAAGCAGGAAAAAATTTGAAATTCTCTTGACTTTAAAAAACCAGAATTCCTTTGCCGTACTGTTCATGCAATTCTGCATTTTTAATTTTAACTGAAGAAAATAGTGGTGAAGAAAAAGAAAATACTAATTTGAAGTGTATTATATAATTGGGAGTGGATGAGAGGAATCAATTTGCTTTATTTGGGCATTATCATTAAATTACTATACCTTAAGAACAGGGAAAGCCAGCCTGAGATGCAGATAATAACTGATAATTAGTTGCCAAAATAACTGGTTCAAGAATATATTGGTAGGACGATGCTGAATACTTCTCTTAACTAGAGTTTATAGTTTTCTTAAAAAAAAAAAAAAAAAAAAAAAAATCAAATAAGGGCTCCCTGGTGGCGCAGTTGGTTAAGCATCTACTGGTTTTGGCTCAGGTTGTGATCTCCGGATTGCGGGACCAAGCCCCCCACACTCAGTGCAGAGTCCGCTAGTAATTCTCTCAGCCCTTCACCCTCTCATGAGCTCATTCTTTCTCAAATAAATCTTTAAAAAAAAAAAAAATAAAGTCAAAGCAGAAGATACTAATGAATACAAGTTATTTCACATAAAATGGTTAATGTGGGTCTAGCCACAACTATGAAAATAATTAAATCATGCAAAAAACTAGTATGGAAACAATTATTTTCATAAAAAATATAAATAGCATCAACTGTGTATCTATATGAAGACACCCAAAACAAATGTAAAAATTTTAAACCAGGCTGAAAACATGTTTAGAACATAACTGTAAGATGAAGGGAGCAGCCTGGAAAGTGATGAACATGAATTTTGAAACTTGACTCAATTTCAATCCTGTCACATAAGTTGATTTGTGATCTTGTTAGTTAGCCACTCTGGGCTTCAATTTTCTCTTCTGAAAAATAAGAAATATAGTAACTATCACTTATTGCTTAAATGGGAAAACATGAAATAACCTAGCATGGTATGCCATTGGTGCACGTTAGTTCTTGCCTTCTCTAAGACAACAGTGAGAAACAAAATCAGAAAATTTTACTGGGCAAAACTAATTTTTCAAGAGAGTAAAATGAGACCTAGAAATATTAAACAAAAACCAGGGGGTGTGGGTGCGAGTGAAGAAGGCTTGGCCGTGTTACATAGCTAGCTAGTATAGGACAAGATTGGGAGAAAAGCCCGTCTCCTGTTCTAGTTCTCCAGTGGTACAGTTACCTGGTCTAGTTGTAAGGGTATAGGGAGAGATTCTAACTTCAGAAAGACACTGAGCCAACATACTACTAAATTATAAATTCTTCTGGAAAATTATGTGCTCAGGCAATAACTATTTGTCAGGAATGACAAGATATAAGTACCCAATAAATTTGAATATGGTTTTACCAAAGCATAAGTCATTTCAAAGCAAAAGTAGTTTATGAATTAATTCTAACATATAATACATTTAAGTCATTATGTGAATTTAAGTTTTTATTTGTGTATTTCACTGTAGTGCTGTGACAACAAAATGACATCTGTGTACCAGAGCATACATACATCAACAGTAAGATGTAACTTTTCATTACACCACTGCTAGAATATTTAGCTTTTCGTAGGACACATAAGCATGTAAGATGGCCACACCAAATAATTTTCTGTTTTTTTTTCCCTTAGATAACCTTAATTTTTTTTATCAGTAATACTTTATCAACCTCACTGTTAAGAGAACTGTAAATTATCTGGGTGATGGGGTGTGAGGGAAGGGGGGAGGAATCATTCAACTGTGTTATACTGTAATAGTTTGCTACAGTAATCTCACACACACCAATAAGGAACTGTCATCATAATTAAGGGCTAGTTACTGTTGTTAGTTGCACAATGATAAAGTTCTTTTGAAAATATTGGTTAGCCCACTTATATATGAAAAATGCCCTTTCCACTTATGCAGAAGAAAAAAATATTCAGAAAGTTATTTTTGGCCTTGCTATGTCAAAAAGTCAACTGTACAAAGATCTACGTGTCAAACCTAAAATTATAATTTTAAAAGTCTATTAAAAACAAAAATGTCATGCATTTTTATTATCAATTATGCAGAGGCTTTAAAACTGTTGCAAGACCATATAGTATATATTAGCTTTTATACTGCTAATGCACAACTAACAGCAAACTTGATTAGATTAACAGAAATCTGTCTTAATTACACCTTTATATATCACACTAGAGACAAATGCCACAAGATCTGCAGAAACATTCAGTTCTGAGCACTTAAATGGCAGGATAACTTTTTGTGTTGTAATCCATCACATACAGAGTAACAAAACAAAAGGAAAAAATTCTGCAGTTTCACGTTACAAAAAAACGTACTGCTGTAAAATATTAAGAAGGGGAGTAAAGGATATCATCTATAACACAAAGTAACAACTAGTGTCAAAGAGCAAACAAAACTCCTAAATAAAAATATCAAAATACACATAGCAACTGAAGCACAAATACTGCATTAAATACAGTAAAGATTTAATAAGACTAGTTAATAAAAGACACAAAAATAGGAGGAGCTAGGGCAACCAGTAAATAAAACCAAAATAATGGGGAAAACATGTGAAGCATTGTTTTTCCCCTAGTTGGAGCACAATTTTTTTGGGTGTCTTTCCATTCATATAATACCTAACACTGTACATTAAGATATTAATGTCACAGAAAAACTTGGTTCTTCCATGAAATTCTTTAAATTCTTGATAAATTTTTCAAAGTAGACATTATTATGAATGAAAAACAACCAACAAATGGGCACCTGTTGTTTTTAACACTGCAGATTTACAGGAACTTTTTAAAAGTTATCATAATCTTTTTTGTCTTTTTTCCCCTCAGCTTCAAATCCATCAACTCCATCGCTATCCCTTCTTCGTTTCCTGTTGTTGTGGATGTTAAAACGTTGGCTCATTTGGGGTAATGGATCCATGCCTAGAACTTTGTGTATCTGGCGGAATGCAAGGAGTCTCAATGCAAACTGCAACAAAAAGGACCAGAATTCAGAGTTAATTTTAAAAACCAAAATATTATTAACTAGGTTTATATTTCCATATAACAATATAAAAAAGCATGTTTAGTGAAATAAACACCTCGAATAATATTAAGTTTCACAACTGAAATATTCTGTATGTTCTAATATTTATACTTTCGGGCTTTTCTGTATGTATGCTGTTTTTCTTTTTAAACAGAAGTTAAGGGGTTCCTGGGTGGCTCAGTCAGTTAAGTGTCTGACCCTACCTAGGTTTTGGCTCAGGTCATGATCTCAGGGTCATGAGACTGAATCAAAAGTTGGGCTTGGTGCTGGGAGTGGAGCCTGAACATTCTCTCCCACTCCTTCTGCCCCTCCCTAACCCGCTCATATGCACTTGCATTCTCTCTCTCTCAAAAAAATTAATGAAGAAAAAAAAGATGTAAGTTAAAAAATAAATCTCTAAAAAATGTAATTTTTACTACACGGTCATGTATGCGCAGGAATGTATTAGGCATCAATATTAGAAAATTTCAAGACATAATCTATCTTCAAATTTCTGGGAATATATACCCCTTAAATTAATTCAAAATATAGTCATTTAATTATATGGCAAATTTCACAATATGGTTATAATTTTCAATGTAAATGTTTAGATTATTTTTTGAGATAATATAATTAACATATCCTAGGAGTCACCTCTTAAAGTGTACAATTCAGTGTTTTTTAGTATACTTACAAAGTTGTTCAACCATAACTATCTCTAATTTCAGAACATTTTCATATCCCCCCGACCCCAAAACCCCATGACCCAATGTTAGTTATTCCTCAACCCCTCCAGCCTTAGTGACAACACTAATCTACTTTTCTATTTCTATGAGATTTGCACACTGTGGACATTTCATATAATATATGGCTTTCTGTGCTGGCTTCTTTTACTTAATGTAAGATTTTTAAGGTTGATCCATGTTGTAGCATGTATCAGTACTTCATTCCTTTCGATGGCCAAATAATATTCCACTGTGCAGATTATTCCCTATTTGTTTATTCATTCATTCATTCACCAATTGATGGGCACTTGGGATGTCTCCACTTTTTAGCAGTTATGCATAATGCTGCTACAAACATTCCTGTACAAGTTTTTTTATGGACACATTTTCAGTTCTTTTGGGCATTTAGCTAAGAATCAAACTGTTATCCAAAGTGGGTGCTATTGAGACAATTTTTAAAAATTTTATCTATTTATTTGAGAGAGAGAGAGAGCGAGCACAGGTGGGGAAGAGAGGGAGAAGCAGGCTCCTCACTGAGCAGGGAGCCAGATATAGGGCTTGATCCCAGGACCCTGAGATCATGACCTGAGCCTAAGGCAGAGAGGCTTAATAGACTGAGCCACCCAGGCACCTCAATTATTGTTTTTTGAAAGCGAGCAAGCAAGAGCAAGAGCACATGTGGGGCATGGGGAGGTAAGGTGGGGAAGCAGGAGGGACAGAGGGCGAGGGAGAGAGCGAATCTTAAACAGCTCCATGCTCAGTGCAGAGCGCAAATGCAGGGCTCAATCTCATACCATGAATCCATGACCTGAGCAGAAATCAAGAGTGAGATGCTTAACTGACTGAGCCACCTGGGTGCCCCAAGACTATTTTTAATACCTATTTATTTTCTTCAGTGGAGATTCAGTTGTTGGTTATAATTATCTGTGTGAGAATTTACTATTCTAGAACTTTCCCTGATTATATAATTCCAATTCCTTAGGACTTTGCCTCATATATTGCCTTTTGAAATCCTGAAAGTCCCCAAATCATCTATGTTAAGGACTGATATAATATACTATTTAGTCTGTAATTCTGGATTTTTGCCAGTACTGGGTGCTTTTCTACCTCATTTAAGCTATAAGGCTGTTAACTTTCTGAAGAACTAGGAATATTTATCATAATAGAATACTAATTCTTTATTGAGAGACTATAAAAGATAAACAGAATGTTTTCTTCTGTATTCACAGAAAATACCCAAAGATATCTGGCATACAATAATGAATATTAGTAGGTTTCTACTGCAGGGATACTACTGCTAATCATCAGCCTATTCAAATACTAGGAGCTTCTAAATACAGGAATACTCCAGTAAGTAAAATTAAGCATCTGAGATTAGAGTGAGCATCCTATAGCCTCTTGTTATGCATGTGGCTTGTATGTATTTCTGACATTAACGAGAGAATTCTGCCACATAGTTGGCAATTATTAGCAGCAAACAAAATTTGAGGATACTGGAATTATTCCCAAAGACATCTTGGAATTTTAAAATAACATTGAGGAAGATTTAAGGTTCACTTTACAATTTCTTTTGAGGGGTGAGGGTTAATACCTCTGGCAAGGGATCTGAATAAATGACCAAGGCTGTATCTCGCAGAAGCAACTTGAAAAGATCACTGAAGAGTAAGACTACAGAAACATTCAAAAATAAAGATAAGCATGGGGGAGGGGGATAGACTTAGAAACAAAAGAAGGAAGAAAATTATTAACATGGGTGCTACAGGTCACCAAGAAATAAACTGAAACCAAAACGGGTACAATTCCTAGAGCTTACTCAGATTTTACCAGTTACATATGCACTCCTGTGTGTTTAGCTCTAATGCAATCTTACCATATGTGTAGCCTTGCACAGCCACATCACAATTAAGATATTAAACTGTACCATCACCACAGGATTCCCTTTATAGCCACTATCAACTATCCTTACTCCCATCCCTAACTCCTAGGAACTACTGCTGTTCTCCATCTCCGTAATTATGTTATTTCGTGAATATTACATAAATGGAATAATGCAGTTAACTCCTTCACTTTCTTTTTTTAACTTCTTCACTTGTATTTCTTATTTATTTAGGAAGACTTTATTCATGGAAGACACAGAGAGAGGCAGAGACATAGGCAGAGTTCTGGAGAAGCAGGCTCCCCGAGGGGAACCTGATTCCTTCACTTTTAATCACTTTTTTTTTTTTATTAAAAGATTTTATCTATTTATTCATGAGAGACACAGACAGAGGCAGAGGCACAGGCAGAGGGAGAAGTAGGCTCCTTGCAGGGAGACCGATGTGGGACCCATCACAGGACCCCGGGATCTCACCCTGAGCCAAAGGCAGACGCTCAAAAATCACTTTTAACAAAGACATTTGTTACTACCTCCTAAACCCAGACCACTTTCTTCACAGTCACATTAAAAAACAAAAAACTGGGCAGCCCGGGTGGGTAAGTGGTTTAGCGCAGCCTTCAGCCCAGGGTGTGATCCTGGAGACCCTGGATAGAGTCCCACGTCAGGCTTCCTGTATGGAGTCTGCTTCTCCCTCTGCCTGTGTCTCTGCCCCTCTCTCTATGAATAAATAAAATCTTAAAAAAAATATTTTTTTTTTACTTTAATCTTGACATCTCCCAAATTCCAAATTATTGCTGCCAGATGAGGTAACAAATCAAGAACTTAAATCCAAAAATTAATGTCTTAGAATGAAATTACTACTGTTCATAACTAGCTGCCTTTTCTCCCCTTAGTACATTTTTGGAATAAAAAAGGAAAGCTATAGTAATTTTAGACTTTTTTTCCTTCCTTCATTAGATTCACGTATTTTTTCTTTTCTATAAATCTTTTCTCAATAAAATTATTAACTGATAGTGATAATAGCTAACATTTATTAGTAAGATCCTTCCCATATATCAGATATTGTTAATACACTTATATACATTAACTCATTTAATTCTCCCAATAATCCTGCCTGACAGGATATACTACTTTTATCCCTGTTTTATGTATCAGATGGCACAGTTAGTATTTAAACCCAGGGAGTCTTCACTCTAGAGCTCACACTCCCTCACACACAAAGATTTATTTAATTGAGAGAGAAAACTTACATGTAAGTAGGCATGGGGTGGAGGGGGTGGGGGGACACACAGGATGCAGAGGGAGAGAAATCAAACACACTCCACGATGAGTGCAAGAGCCCAACATGGGGCTGGATCCCACAACCCATGAGATCATGATCTGAGCCAAAACCATTAGTTGGACACTTAACTCACTGAGCCACTAAGCCACTCCAACCCCACACTTTTAATTAACTACACTAGACAGCCTTTACAGTGGCAAGAGAGGCTAAATTAACAATAATTACCATAAACCACACAGCATTTCATTTACGACCAGAGTCTATGTAAACAGTTCCTATACTGATCATGATACACCCAGATTTAAGAAGACACTGAAAATTCAACTGTATTTTTATATAATACACTTAAACATAAGCATTACAGTTAGAGTAATACAATTTAACTTTTTTTTTTTTTTTTTAAAGATTTTATTCATTTATTCATGATAGTCACACAGAGAGAGAGAGAGGCAGAGACACAGGCAGAGGGAGAAGCAGGCTCCATGAAGGGAGCCCGACATGGGATTTGATCCCAGGTCTCCAGGATCACGCCCTGGGCCAAAGGCAGGCGCCAAACCGCTGAGCCACCCAGGGATCCCTACAATTTAACTTTATATTAGTGATTTAATTTAACTTTAAATTATATCACCTCCAAGGGCTAACTTACTAAAGAACAGAAATAAATATTACACAGCGACTTCTTCTAAAGGACAATTATAAAACACCAAAACCTTAAGGGCAATGACCCAACAACAAAGCTTTGGGATTAGGAACACACTGCTACCTGTGCACTGGATGTGATGTCTTCACGCTGTTGGTCAGTCATTGTTGCCAAGGTATCAAATGGATCCTTCTCACAAGGATCCAGAAGTCCAGGACTACCTATAAGCAATCAACATAGGGAGAAAAACACATTAGCAATATCCATTTGATTCTTTTTTTTTTTTATTTTTATTTTTTTAATTTATGATAGTCACACACAGAGAGAGAGAGAGGCAGAGACACAGGCAGAGGGAGAAGCAGGCTCCATGCACCGGGAGCCCGATGTGGGACTCGATCCCGGGTCTCCAGGATCACACCCTGGGCCAAAGGCAGGCGCCAAGCCAAACCGCTGCGCCACCCAGGGATCCCAGCAATATCCATTTGAAAAGAAAGAGTTCTTATTCAACTATTAAACACACAAACATTACAAATGAAGCAAAACTTACCTTTAAGAATAATCCCTGAAGAAATGCACTCAAAAACTCTTCTCAGTGCATCTCCAGGGCTCTGAGGACTAGAAGCACTACTGATTGCTTTCTCTACTAGTAACTCCATAGCCTACAAACAAAAATATAAAAAAATGTGTTTAACAGCTTATAGACTAAAAAAAAAAAAAAACCAAAAAAAAAACCCACTCATTTTCAAATACCAGAATGACAAATTATTTAAAAGTTGTCATTAAAATTTTTATTTTATTTCTTAAAGATTATTTGACAGAGAGAGAGAACACATGTGCGAGCGCACACAAGCAGGAGTGGCCAAGGGAGAGGGAGAAGTAGGTTTCCCACTGGGCAAGGAATCTGATGTGGGGCTCAATCAGGACCCTGGGATCATGACCCAAATTAAAGACAGATGCTTAACTGACCGGGCCACCCAGGTGCTCTGCCATTAAACCAGAAAATAAATCACATACAAAACAATCAAAATGAAAAAATAAAACAAGTAATGAAAACAAAACTCATGAGGCAATATATATATATATATTTAAAGATTTAATTTATTTATTCATCAGAGAGAGAGAGAGAGAGAGAGAGAGGCAGAGACACAGGCAGGAGAAGGAGGCTCCATGCAGGGAGCCCGATGTGGGACTCGATCCTGGGACTCCAGGATTAGGCAGGCCCTGGGCCGAAGGCAGATGCTCACTGCTGAGCCACCCAGGCGTCCTACTTTCATTTAGATAGATAGATAGATAAATAGATTGATTTATAATATTTTATTTATTTATTTATTCATGAGAGAGAGAGAGAGAGAGAGAGAGAGAGAGAGAGAGAGAGACACGCAGAGAGGCAGCGAGGCAGAGGGAGAAGCAGGCTCCATGCAGGGAGCCCGATATGAGACAATCCCGGGTCTCCAGGATCAGCCCTGGGCCGAAGGCAGGTGCTAAACTGCTGAGCCACCTGAGCCACCCGGGCAGCCCTCATTTAGATTTTAAAACTTGAGTTATAATTCACATAATTACCATCACATAAGATCCATCTTTTAGTGTACAATACAGTGGTTTTTAGTATACTTACAAAGTTGTTCAACCATAATCACTATCTAATTACATAATATTCTCATCACCCCCAAAGAAATTCCATATCCCTAGCAATAATAATTCATCCTCCTTTTCCTCCAACCCCTGGCAACCACTAAACCACTTTCTATTTCTACAGATTTGCCTATTCGGGACATTTCATACAAATAAAACCATATAAAAAGTGGCTTTTGCATTTGGTTTCCTACACCTAGCATAATGTTTAGGTTCACCCACGTCGTAGCTTTAACTGAAATTTTAAATATGACCATCAATATAACACTCAAAGAAACTGAATAGATTGGAACTGTAATAAAACCCTTAAAAAGATAATGAAGCTGAAAATACCTTAGTAAGAATCCATTTTTAGTTGTGTACCTATGAAGCTTATGGATATAATCTGAGGTAAAAACCATATCCACCTATTTGCCCCAAGGCCATCACACAAATCTGTTAAATAGGAATGACTCTAAAAGGTTTAGACATGTAGAGACTGCAGTTCCAAACAAATTAGGAATAAATTATAAGTGACATAAATTTAAAGAGACAGTACACATTAACAACTACAAAACATGACAGCTAGGGGCACGTGGGTGGCTCAGTGGTTGATCGTTTGCCTTTGGCTCAGGCTGTGATCCTGGAGTCCTGGGATCAAGCCCTGAATCAGGTTCCCCGCAGGGGGCCTGCTTCTCTCTCTGCCTATGTCTCTGCCTCTCTCTCGCTCATGAATAAATAAATAAGATCTTAAAAAAACAAAACAACAAAAAAGCAGACAGCTAGCAGCATGAGATTGAAAACAAAAAATGAAAGTGAATGTATAATGATAAATGCAAATCACAACGAAAAAAATTAAGATAGTTCAGTTTACTCAGTAGAAGGATGCAGGGAAATGTTCAAGACTTTTTTTAAAAAAGGGTTTTCACTTAAGAAACTTTTAGTATTTTAAGGAATCAGCTTCAGTTACTCAGACAACTCTATGACTGTATAATGAATATTTCTCCCTTTATAGACAAACCAAGTATTATTTTAAGATGTCAGACTGTGAAATCCTTACGAATAAGATCAGGGTCATTTATTTTGAACTCTTGTGCCTAGCATAAGGGGCCAATATATAGGAAAGACTAATATGTCTAGGAAACAAAATACTTTTGAAAATAATACTGCTCACAAGGGAAGTTAAGGATAATAATTATCAAAATTAATGCTGTGCTTAAAATACAAAATACAGGGCAGCCCGGATGGCTTAGCGGTTTAGTGCCGCCTTCAGCCCAGGGTGTGATCCTGGAGACCTGGGATCAAGTCCTACATCAGGCTCCCTGCATGGAGCCTGCTTCTCCCTCTGCCTGTGTCTCTGCCTGTCTCTGTTGTCTCTCATGAATAAATAAAATCTTAAAAAAAAAATACAATTTTTTAAAAAAAAATTTATTTATGATAGTCACACACACGGGATCGCGCCCTGGGCCAAAGGCAGGCGCCAAACCGCTGTGCCACCCAGGGATCCCCATAAATACAAATTGAGCCATAAAATATGCAACTTTCATAAATAGAGTTGACCCTTGCTTGAATAACATGGGTTTGACCTGTATGGGTCCACTTACATGTGGATTTTTTTCAATAAGTGTTACCAGAGAATTTTTTGGATGCCTATGACAACTTGAAAAGACAGATGAGGGCAGCCTGGGTGGCTCAGCAGTTTAGCGCCGCCTTCAACCCAGGGTCTGATCCTGGAGACCCGGGACTGAGTCCCACGTCAGGCTTCCGGCATGGAGCCTGCTTCTCCCCCTGCCTGTGTCTCTACCCCCACCCCTGTGTCTCTCATGAATGAATAAATAAAATCTTAAAAAAAAAAACAAAAAACAGATGAACCATGTAGCCTTGAAATATCAAAAGAATTTAAGAAAAAGGTATTACTATAATACAGGATACAGAGGTACCTGGGTAGCTCAGTTGGCTAAGCATCCAAATCCTGATTTTGGTTCAGGAAATATCTCAGGGTTGTGAGATAGAGCCACATGTTGATTGGGCTCTGTGGTGGGCAAGGAAACTACTTAAAATTCTCTCTCCCTCTGCCTACCCCTCCCCGTCTTTTAGGAGGAAAAAAAGAATACAGGATATAATACATATTAACATACAAATGTGTTAATTGTGTAATTGTTGGCAAGGCTTCCAGTAAGAGTGGGCTATTAAGTAGTTAACTTTTGGGGGGAGTCAAAAGTTATTCATGAATTTTGAACTGTGTGGGGGTTGGTGCTCCTAACCCCTGCATTATTCAAGGGTCAACTGAATCTCAAACTTTTAATAAGTACTTTTAGAGAATGTTAAGAGGAAAATAAGTATTATAGCTGATTGTTTAATGATATGTGAAGATATGTTCCAAGTAATTCAAAGCTTTATCAAAATCTGCTAACTGATCTTATAAAAAAAAAAAGAAATGAGAATTCATGATTTATACTTGCATATAAAGGTAGAAACTAAAAACCAAGGAAGAAATAAATTATTGAAAACCAAAAGTCAGTATGTATACACCCACAATAAAACTAAGTCCACTATCTGCCTTCTGAGAAGATCATTTGCTATGAAGTGAGCATTAAAAAAAATTTTTTTTAAAAGATTTTATTTATTTATTTATTCACGATAGACAGACACAGAGAGAGAGAGAGGCAGAGACACACCAGAGGAAGAAGCAGGCTCCAAGCAGGATCGACTTGGGACTCGATCCTGGGTCTCCAGGATCAGGCCCTGGGCTGAAGGCGGCCCTAAACCGCTGAGCCACTCGGGCTGCCCCAAAATATTAATTTTCTACAGAATACAGTTGTTTGCTAAGTAAGCAGATTATCTACAGTTAGGAAAGCAACCCAAGTAGAGTACACGTGGCTTATAAACTGAAATATATGTATTCAAGTAAAAGGACAACATCAAAGATGAACACAATTGAATTAGAGAAATAATATTTAGACTATAAGGATCTTGGTACCTTAAGTTATTTAGAGAGAAAAGCTCTCCATATTAAATTTTTTGAAATCTAGGGTTTTAATATTTACTTTATTTATTTTTAAAGATTTTATTTATTCATTCATGAGAGACACAGAGAGAGAGAGAGACAGAGACACAGGCAGAGGAAGAAGCAGGCTCCATCAGGGAGCCTGATGTGGGACTCGATCCTGGGACTCCAGGATCACGCCCCAGGCCGAAGGCAGGTGCTAAACCACTGAGCCACCGAAGGATCCCCTAATATTTACTTTAAAAACCACTCATGGGTTCCTTTCTGGCACTTAGGATTTTTTTTCTCTTTAAGATTTTATTTATTTATTCATGAGACACAGAGAGACCAAGACAGAGACATAGGCAGAGGGAGTGAGAAGCAGGTTCCATGCAAGGAGTCTGATGTGGGACTCGACCCCAGGACTCTGCGATCATGCCCTAATCCAGAGGCAGATGCTCAACCACTGAGCCACATAGGTGTCCCTGGCAATTAGGATGTTGATGTGAGGACATGGTGGGCCCTCTGGTGTAAAATTCCAGATTTCCCTGGGTCTTCTGATAGGAGCCATCGTCAACTGCTGGTAACACACAACCAAAAATTTATATTATCCTCTCTATGAAGGGGACCAAGGGATGACCGAACAGACTTCCTGCCATTGGTTTGAGTGCCATGGTGATGGCTACAGTGAAGAAAGACAAGCCAGAGCTCAGAAAAGAAGATATAGGGCAGCCCCCGTGGCACAGCGGTTTGGCGCTGCCTGCAGCCTGGAGACCCAGGATCAAGTCCCACGTCCTGGAGACCCAGGATCAACTCCCACGTCGGGCTCCCTGTATGGAGCCTGCTTCTCCCTCTGCCTGTGTCTCTGCCCCCCTCTCTCTGTCTGTCTCTATAAATAAATAAATAAAATCTTTAAAAAAAAAAAAAAAAAAAAGAAGATACATCCAGCAGTGGTAATTCAATAATTAGTCATACAGGAGAGGGGCACCTGGGTGGTTCAGTGGTTGAGCATCTGCCTTTGGTTCAGGTTGTGATCCCATGTCCCAGGACAGAGTCTCACATGAGGCTCCCCACAGGATGCCTGCTTCTCCCTCTGCCTATGTCTCTGCCTCTCTGTGTCTCTCATGAATAAATAAAATCCTAAATATAAAAAGTCATACAGGAGAAAAGATGGTGAGTTTCTCTATTCTGAAGATAATGCAAGGGTCATAGTACACAATAAAGGCAAAATGAAAGGTTCTGGTATCACAGGAGCAGCTGCAAAAGAGTGTGCATACTTGTGGCCCAGAATTTCATTCAGTGCTGGCAGGATTGCATAATTCTTTGGTGTATTTGTTTTAAAAAATTGTTCTTAAATATTTGCACCCTCCCTACCTCACTACTTATGAATTCTATTTTCCTTCCCACCTCTAGTAGCAGTAGTAATGCTTACTATGTAGCAAGTACCATGCTAAACACTTTAAATGCACGACTTCATTTAATTCTGGTAACAAGATGCTATTACACCCCAATTTTTAAAAAAACATTTTATTTATTCATGAGACACACACACAGAGAGAGAGAGAGGCAGAGACACAGGCAGAGGTTGAAGCAGGCTCCATGCAGGGAGCCCAATGTGGGACTCAATCCTGGGACTCCAGATCACGCCCTGGGCTGAAGGCAGGCGCTAAACCACTGAATCACCCAGGGATCCCTATACCCCAATCTTAAAGATTGGAGGGGAGGTGGACAACTTAAAAGAGGTCAAGTAACTTGTCCAAGGTTACCAACTAAAATGTCAAGAAATCAGGCTGGGGTTTGAACTCAGGTCTGATTTTTAAAACGTTTTATTTATTTATTTTTTAAAGATTTATTATTTATTAATGAGAGCCACAGAAAGAGGCAGAGACACAGGCAGAGGGAGAATCCTGGGGTCCTGGGACTGAGCCCTGTGTCAGGCTCTCTGCTCCGAAGGGTCTGCTTCTCCCTCTCCCTCTGCCCCAGCTTGTGATAATAGATAAAAACTTAAAAAAAATAAAAAGCACAAAAAATATTTAACACTAGGAAGTTTTTTTAAAGATTTTTTAAAAAAGATTTATTTATTTATTTATTCAGAGAGAGCGAAAGAGTGGCAGAGACACAGGCAGAGAGAGCAGAGACACAGGCAGAGAGAGAAGCAGGCTCCATGCAGGGAGCCCGACGTGGGACTCGATCCCGGGTCCGCAGGATCACACCCCGGGCTGCAGGCGGTGCCAAACCGCTGCGCCACCGGGGCTGCCCCAACACTAGGAAGTTTGATTAAATAATAGAAATAATAGTACTTATTCTCTTCATTATAGCTAATACTAAGTACTTATTATATAACACTTAGCACTGGTCTAAGTTCTCACATTAACCAATCACCTTTTGGGGATAAACAGGACTATTATTCTTTTTTTTTTTTTTTAAAGATTTTATTTATTTATTTATGAGAGATACAGAGAGAGAGGCAGAGACATAGGCAGAGAGAAAAGCAGGCTCCCTGTGGGGAGCCCCATGCGGGACTCGATCCCAGGACCCTGGGATCACAACCTGAGCCAAAGGCAGAGACACTCAACCACCGAGCCACCCAGGTGCACATTATTCTCATTTTACAGATGAAGATGTTTGTATTAATAATATTTTATGAATACCATTACAACAAGCAACTGTATACACAAAAACCATTTCTATATTCCTGTTGACATAGGTTAATATTGGTACATGCATGACATACTTCCATTCCTAAATCCATGTGTAGGATGTTCTATTTTTGTATTATATTTATATATAAATATTTATGCATAGCACCTTATTTCATACTCAACAATTCTTGGTAAAAAGTGTCACCATCGGGATCCCTGGGTGGCGCAGCGGTTTGGCGCCTGCCTTTGGCCCAGGGCGCGATCCTGGAGACCCAGGATCGAATCCCACATCGGGCTCCCGGTGCATGGAGCCTGCTTCTCCCTCTGCCTGTGTCTCTGCCTCTCTCTCTCTCTCTCTGTGACTATCATAAATAAATTAAAAAAAAAAAAAAAAAGTGTCACCATCTTGTGGGAAAAAGATTCAGAGGTACATGTACTTTGAAGCAGACGTTTTCTGTTGGGGGTAGCTCAGTGTTACACTATTGTTTTTAAGCTAAAGTGAGTGAAATGATATACTTCAGGTATAATTTGTGGATTCTTTTCAAGGTAAGACAATAGTTGTTAGTTCTGAATGCCAGTGTCTAATCATTTAAAAACTCTTCACTGGTACTAAAAGCAACAGACAGGGCACCCCTGGCTGGCTCAGTCAGTAGAGCACACAACCCTTCATTCTCAGCATCTTGAGTTTGAGCCCCATGTTGGGGTACACAGATTATTACCACCAACAAAAAAAAGTGACAGATGGGAACTCCTTTACTACAAGCCACCATTAAAATCCAAAATACTTATATTCTTGAAAACAAAAAACCCCAACAAAATACACAGGAATACTGAATCACATTATTTCAACAGCTATTTGAGCACAGGGTAGAATTATGGCAGTTCTCTCAGATACTTCTTTAAAAACTGCCCTTTTACATTTGACAGATCATTCTTTTTTTAAAAAGTGAGGTAAAATTCACATAACATAAAATTAAGTACTTTAAGGTGAATAATTCAGTGGCATTCACTATATTCATTATGTTGTGCAACGACCACCTCTATCTAATTCAAAACACTGCCCTAATTCCAGAGTAAAACCCCTTAACTCATTAGGTAATTTCTCCCATTCCCTCTTTCCCCCAAGCCTCTGGCAATCCACCAATTTGCATTCTGTATGTACGAATTTGTTTATTCTGGATATTTCACACAAGTGTAATCCTATAATGACCTTTTGTGCCTAGCTTTCTTTACTTAATTAAGGTTTTGGAGGTTCATCCATGTTGTGACAGATCATTCTTCTTTGTAAAATATTCCTCACCCTCATCTATACTGTTCAGAAATAAAACATAATAGGGCAGCCCCAGTGGCGCAGTGGTTTAGCGCCGCCTGCAGCCCGGGGTGTGATCCTGGAGACCCGGGATTGAGTCCCGCGTTGGGCTCCTTGCATGGTGCCTGCTTCTCCCTCTCTGCCTGTGTCTCTGCCTCTCTCTGTAGCTGTGTCTCTATGAATAAATAAAAAATCTTTAAAAGAAAAAAAAAAGAAATAAAACAATAAACATTAAAGAAATTAAGTATATGCCCTTTGTAAATTATAGCAGGCATACCATTCCAAAGGAGGTTTAGATACTACATAGCAATTCTGGTGTCAGACCAATCTGACAAGAAATCTACCTGCATTTTTTTACTCAAAGGAAATAATCTGAATGCTAAATAAAACTGAAGATAATAAAGTTCATAAGACTCTCACATTTCTTTTATGAAAATCAAGAAACATTACTTTCTGCTTAATGTGACAGTATAAAGCCAAATTTCATGGTCTCTTGTCCCAACACAGGATCAAGAAAGATGTTACAACACACCTAAAGCAAAAATGTAACCGTTTCAACCAACTGGAGGAAATGGTCAGTGAAAGAACCTTTCCAAGGAATTGAGTGCCTTGAGCAACTCTCCATGCACCTCCTAACCTGGTTCTCCAGAGAGAGATGGGGGTAGAGTTGGCAGCTGAGTGAAACAAATCCAAAAATTTTTAGCAATAACCTCCCAACTAAGAGAGGTAGATAGAATAACTTATATTGAAGGCAGTCCCAGAAATTTTCCTAAATGTAAAAACCCCTTCTACATTCCCTTCCATTTTACCAGAGAAACGAAAAGAACAGAATTCACCATCCTAATAAAGATTTGTAGAAGAGAGAAAGAAAGAACAAAAGAGTCCTAATTATTCACATCTAATTATCTCTAAATAGACATCTGGCTAACATGTAGGTAAAAGAAAAATAAGTAAGGTAAAATATGCCAAAGGAGGAAGTGGTAGGGAAAATATATTATCACGGAGGACTGTGAACTCTCCACACAACTGTCCCAAAGTGGCTTCACAAATTCAAACACTGTTGGCTCAGGAAAACAGAAGTTGTTCCTAAAAGTGGATGGTGAATAGGAAAAAAGGTAGCAGATTCTGCATAGGCAAAGGCTCTAGGTGGCCACTCTGGGTTTGAAAACCAAAGCCTGAAGGTATGCCAATGGAATCTACCGCACAGAGTAGCATAGCACATTCAATCAAGATGTAGGGAGCACAGCCTATAGCTGCAACAAGGCTAGATACAGCAAATCCATACATTTTTTCTAATAAACAATACTCAAAGCAGAGCTCACAAAGGAAGAAAAAGGAGAGGAATTTAAAAAGGCATGGATTGGGCAGCCCGGGTGGCTCAGCGGTTTAGCGCCACCTTCAGCCTAGGGCCTGATCCTGGAGACCCAGGATTGAGTCCTGTATGGAGCCTGCTTCTCCCTCTGCCTATGTCTCTGTCCCCCCACCCCTGTGTCTCTCATGAATAAATAAACTCTTAGAAAAAAAAAAAAAGAGATGAAAAATCTAGAATTCTCTATGGACTTTGAGTGATAATGATATGTGATCTAGGTTCACTGCTTGTAACAAATGTACCTCTCTAGTGAGGAATGTTGATGGGAGGGTGTGCATGTGAGAGAGCAGAAGATCCAAAAATTTCTCTAAAAAATAATGTCTATTAAAAAAATAAATTAAAAAATCTGTTCTGGGGATGCCTGGGTGGCTCAGGAGTTGAGCATCTGCCTTCAGCTCAGGGAGTGATCCTGAAGTCCCAGGGTCGAGTCCCACATCGAGCTCTTTGCATGGAGCCTGATTCTCCCTCTGCCTATGTCTCTCATGAATCAATAAATAAAATCTTTAAAAATAAATAAAAAATAAAATGAAAAAAAAAACTGTTCTGGAAGGATTTATTTTTTTTAGATTTGTATTTATTTATTCATGAGAGACACAAAGAGAGAGAAGCAGAGACACAGGCAGAGGGAGAAGCAGGCTCCATGGAGGGAGCTTGATGTGGGATTCGATCGATCTCGGGTCTCCAGGATCACACCCCGGGCCCAAGGCGGCGCTAAACTGCTCAGCCACCCGGGCTGCCCTGGAAGGATCTTAATTTAAGCTAATAAAGATATAATCAAACTGCTAATATTCTGAGATATAAGAGAACTTGAAAAAAAAAAAACAACAAAAATTAAAAACTCAGAGCAGAGATGAAAAGGAAGATTACAGAGCTAATAAAGCCCAACGAAATGTAAAATAACATTAGTAGAGAATAAATGAATTATAAATAGCAAAGACAACTAGGACATAGCTGAAAACCAAATTACTGCCAAAGAGACACACAGGGGACATGAGAGAAAGGGAACAGGATTTAAAACAATTGCAGGGGTGCCAGGGTGGTACAGTCAGTTAAGTGGCCAACTCTTGGTTTTGATCTTTAGGGTCTGAGATAAAGCCCCGTGTTGGGCTCCACACTCGGTGGGGAAACTGCTTAAAAGTCTCTCTCCCTCTCCCCTTTCTCCTACCCTGTACCTTCTTTCTAAAATCAATGAATAAATCTTAAAAATAAATCAATAAATCAATACAATTACAAAGATAAAAAAATTTGCAGGACAAAGGGAATCCAACATAAGGATAACTGGTGTCCCTAAAATAGAGAATCCTATTAATCAGACATAACGGAAGACTGTTTTTTCCCCTAACTGAAAGAAAAATCAGATCTGCAGGACAAAAGGACACAGTGTTTCAGTAAAATGCTGCTACTGAACAAGATTCCAAGACATATTTTGGTTAAAGTTAATGATATGCAAAAATAAAGACTTCTTTCAATGGCCTGTTAAAAAAAAAGGCAGGGACATAAAACTAGGCTGAACTTAAACTTACCAGTACAAAATGCTGTAAGATAGTGGAGTGAAACTAAACATGGAGAGGGGAAAAAACTGTGATCTAACAATGTATTTCTTATGAAAGCAATGACAGTTGGCAGAGCTTCTCAAACATGACAGAAATTCAAAAAACTTAAGCACTGATAAAAACTATTCAACGATAAAAAACAATCAGGAAATGAAAAGGGAAAGCCCCAGTGGTTGGCTCTGAACCATTTAAATATAGAACATTAAACAATCTTAGAGAATATGAATATAGAAGGTAAATATAGTTATTTTTACACTTTTAAGGTTTAAAAAGCATAAATGGCCCTGTTTTCTAAGAGGAATCAGCATATATTAAGATAAGCTAATCAAGAAGCAGGTTTAAATATATTAAAAGAGGGACGCCTGGGTGGCTCAGTGGTTGAGAGCGTCTGCCTTTGGCCCAGGGCGTGATCCTGAGTCATGGGATCGAGTCCCACATCAGGTTCCCTGCATGGAGCCTGCTTCTCCCTCTGCCTATGTCTCTGCCTCTCTCTCTCTCTGTCTCTTTAAAAAATCTTTAAAAAAAATCTTTAAAAAAATTTAAAAAAATATATATTGAAAGAAATAAATGGCACAAAAGAAAGAGTTAAACAAGAAATCCAAAGGATGGGGAAAAGGAAGAAGTAATCGTTTTCTCAGCTTTTATGGGTGAGACGTTGATAGATATTATCTAAAACTAAAACTGTTAATTGATGAATGAGAACATCATATGAAACTATAAAGGCAACAATTAATTGTCACAAGGAAAAAATATTCACACATAAAATGAACAAGAAAAGGAAAGAGTAAGAATTAAGGTTAAGCACAGAAGAAAACAAAGGAAACACGAATATACTCATATAAGACAACTGCTCATGAAAAGAAAGCTAGAGTTTCAATATTAATCAATGGACAAAGCTTATTAACTCATGTCAGAAAAATGAGGGACCCTTTATAATGGTAAAGCATTCAAATTCACAATGATGACCTGACTGTATTAAGTGTTTTATGTCCAAAATTATCACTGCAACAAAACAAAGAACAAATTATAGGAAACAGAACAGAAATGGAAACAACAGAATTAGTAGATTTTAATGCATTTTCCTTAATCCATGGGTCAATGAAGTAGACAAAAAATATGTGAGGAAAAAATATGGAAGATATGAACAAAATGATTAAGCTGAACTAAGAGGTGTATGTTGTGTGTTATACCTTGAGAACACCTCTTTAAGGTGCCCACAGGAAAAAAATAAAATGCCCAAAGATTATAAAAACTGTACAGATCAGACTACAAAGAGAAACTTTAATTGTATTATAAACAGAATACATTTATCAGATTACAGTGTGTTAAAAACTAGAAATTATTTACAAAAACAAGAGCAACTCTGCTTTGATTCACAAAGAATTTAAAAATTCCCTCAAGGGGGCCTGGGTGGCTCAGTCAGTTAAGCTTCTGACTCTGGATCTTGGCTCAGGTCATGTTCTCAAGGTCATGGGATCTAGCCCTGCCTTGGGCTCTGTGCTCAGCAGGGAGGTCTGTTTGAGATTCTCTCTCCCTCTCCCTCCACATCCAGTTCTGCGCACGTGTGCTTTCTTTCTTTCTCTCTCTAAAATTAATTAATTAATTTAACCCCCTCCCTGCCCCAAACCAAAAAACAAGACTGTACTTGTCTTGATGAGCACTGAGTGAGGTATGGAATTGTTATATCACTATATTGGAATTAAAATAAAGAACAAAAAAAAAAAAAAAAGAACGAATGAAACAAGTATCCAACTCAAAAATTTTGTGAAAGAATAAACTTCAAGGAAAACAGAAAATTAGAGATGAAATTAGAATTAAATAGGAAAATGGTAGATCTGGCAGATAAATCCAAGGAGTTGATTCTTTGGGGAAAGGAAAAAATAATATGAAAAGGAAACCAAACCTACTGCCTAAGATAATACTGGGAGCATTTTAAAATGTCAAAATACTGACATTCTGGTGTGTTTTAAACAATCAAAAACAAACAAACAAACAAACAAAAACCAAAACCAAAACCAAAAAACAGTGTTAAACTATGTACATGATTTCAAAGATCAGCCACCAGCTTAATTTTCCCTCCTCAACTTACTTATCATTACCCCACCATGGTTCTATGCTCCTCTAATTCCTTCACCTTTCCCTCTCTTTTCCACTCAATTAATAAAGCTTTGCACCCTCAAAGGGGTGTCTGAAGTTCATGGTCTTCCTCTGATAAAGAAGAAAAATGAAGTTGTAGGGCAAGGGCTCTGTAGCAATGAACCTCCAGATTCCAAGAATGGCTTAGAAAGAATGGCATGAGAATCCATTCTCTTAAGTATTGTCTTGGACTTAGTATAATAGAAACAGCCTCAAGGGCACGTAGGTGTAGAGAACTAAAGCTGAAGGAAGCAGAAAGTAGAATGATGATATACAATGCATATATTTTTATACATTAAAAAAATCTGAAGTTAGATAATGCTTGATACATTTTTTATATTAAAATATATTAAAATTTTAGTGAATTCTGACCACATATAAATAATGAAACACCTTTTTATCATTCTTCTCCTATATGGCAACTCCTACTACTGTTGGCTAGTATAATCCATCAAACTAAGAATTAAAAACAAACAAAAATAATAAAGATGCTGCAAGTACTAAAAAAAACCCTGAGAGGACACCTCGATGGCTCAGCTGGTTAAACGTTGGTTCAGGTCATCTCAGGGTCACGGGATCAAGCCTCGTCCTGGGAAAAGGGGGAAGTCTGCTTCAGATTCTCCCTCTTCCTCTACCCTTCCCCTAGCTCATGTGCTCTCTATAAATAAATCTTAACCACCTACCCAAAATAAAACAAGCAAAATTCAAAACAACCTAAAACTCTGAGAGAGCAAAATTCTATCATATAAAATTCTGAAAATTGGTCAATTTTCTTAGGATAATAGAAGCTGCTGAAATTAAAGAGAAATAAAAATTAGACTACTTAATCACAACAGAAAAAAATGAGAAAATGCTACTCCTTTTATTAATAAAGATTGGGAAATAATGTCATCAAATGACAATAGTACTCTGATCCTACTAAAAGTATTTCAGGGGATCCCTGGGTGGCGCAGCGGTTTGGCGCCTGCCTTTGGCCTAGGGCGCGATCCTGGAGACCTGGGATCGAATCCCACATCAGGCTCCCGGTGCATGGAGCCTGCTTCTCCCTCTGCCTGTGTCTCTGCCTCTTTCTCTCTCTCTCTCTGTGTGACTATCATAAATAAATTAAAAAAAAAAAAAAAAAGAAGAAATCTAAAAAAAAAAAGTATTTCAGAATTTAGATAAAGAACAAAAGCTTTCACACTGTTTTTAGAGCTAGTGAATTATTGATCTAAATATCTGAAATAGAGGACAAAAATAAACTACAATATTTTATGCCACCAAGAAAATTCCTAAATAGACCATCAGTAAACAGAACTTAGTGTTCATTAGTATTATTCTCATATGTATGAGAATCACCTTTGGAATGCAAAGGTAGCTTAAGATGAGGAAATCTATTTGTATAATAAACAATATCAAACAGATTGAAAGGAAAAAAACTATATATTCAGGTCAATAAATCTTGAAAGATTACCTGATAAAGTTCAATTTCCATTCCTGATTCATATTTTTTTAGCCTTAAAAAAAATTTTTTTAAAGATTTTCTTTGACAGAGAGCATAAACAAGTGCAAGCTGGAGGAGTGGCAGAGTGAGAGGGAGAAGCAGGCTCCCTCCTGAGCTGGGAGTCTGATGTGGGACTTGATTCCAGGACCCTGGGATCATGACCTGAGAAGGTAGCAAATGCCTAACCAACTGAGCCACCCAAGCACCATCCCCCCAATTTCTTTTTTAATGTAAGCTCTACACCCATTTGAGGCTTGACTCAATACCCTGAGATCAAGAGTTGCATGCTCTACTGACTGAGCCAGCCAGGTACCTCTCTATTCCTTTTTTATTTTTATTTTTAAAGATTTTATTTATTCATGAGAGACACAGAGAGAGAGAGATGAAGACAAAGGCAGAGGGAGAAATAGTCTCCCCGCAGGGAGCCTGATGTGGGACTCGATCCCTGGACTTCAGGATCACAACCTGAGCCAAAGGCAGATGCTTAACCACTGAGCCACGCAGGCCTATTAAAAATACTTCTAGGAAAGGACGCCTGGGTGGCTCAGTGTTTATGCGTTGGTCTTTGGCTCAGGGCGTGATCCCAGAGTTCCGGAACCGAATCCCACATTGGGCTCCCTGTGAGGCACCTGCTTCTCCCTCTCCCTATGTCTCTCATGAATAATAAAATCTAAAAAAAAAAAAAAAAAAAAAAAGACTATAGCATGCATGTAAAGTATTATTTCTTTTATTTCCTATTTATTCTAGAAGCATCAGTTAAATTAGAAAAAAGAAAGAAGGCAAGTATAATTTATAGGTATGATTCTAAGTTTAGAAAGCCCAAGAGAATCATATGAAAAACATTACTACAAATAAAGGAATGCAGTCAGGTAGTAGACTGCAAAATTAATACTCAAAATTAATAGTTTTTATATATGCAAACAATAACCAGAAAATAGATGTGAAGGGGAAAAATAGGCTCTAGAATATAAAATATCTAGGTACAAACAACCAAAACCAAAACTTAACATGCACAGAATATATTCATACCTAGGCAGGTACATTATATTAACTTCAGTAAGCAGGACATCCTGGTCTCTGCTAAGAAGAGTCAATATTACAAAAGTGATAATAATTCCCCAAATGAATCTATTAATTCAGTGTAGTACTATTTAAAAGCCAAAATATTCTTTGTGCAAGATGGTGCTTAAAGAGAGGCAAAGAATAGAGAGGGATGAATGTGATGACTAGGACAATCAGAAACTTAAAACTGAAGCTTCGTGGGCAGCCCCGGTGGTGCAGCGGTTTAGTGCCACCTGTAGCCCAGGGCATGATCCTGAAGACCCGGGATCGAGTCCCACGTCAGGCTCCCCCCGCATGGTGCCTGCTTCTCCCTTAGCCTGTCTCTGCTTCTCTTTCTGTGTCTCTCATGAATAAATAAAATCTTTTAAAAAAGATTATACAAGTAATGTATAGATATTTTGTCCTTATAAAAACTAAACATTACAGATCTCTAATCATAATCCTTTCTTCTACTCCTCAGAGAAATGCTATTATAAGTTGGAATATAGCCTTCTCAAAGCTTTTGTTATGCAGAGAAAAATTTATATATATGCACTTGTGGAAAATATAATTTGATGGGGGGAAAAAAGCTTTAGAAGAAACCTGAAATACAAGGGAATTTTTTTTTTAATTTTTTTAAGATTTCATTTATTTATTCATGAAAGACACAGAGAGAAAGAGGCAGAGACACAGGCAGAGGGAGAAGCAAGCTCCATGCAGGGAGCCCGACATGGGACTCAATCCAAGGGCTCCAGGATCACACCCTAAGCCGAAGGCGGCGCTAAACCGCTGAGCCACCCAGGGATCCCCGAGAATTTTTTTTAAGTAGAATAGAAAACCCAGAAGTCATAAAAGATTAATAGATTAGAATTTACAAAAATATTAAAACTCTGATATAGCGAAAATCATCATATAGCTAAAAAGCAGATGAAAAACTGGAAAACATTTTTGTTACAGGTAAAGACTAATTTCTTATACAAAGTGTTAATATAATTAAGAAAATGTTGAGTAACAAAGGAACTGGTAGTTAAGAGAAAAATAATTCTAAATGCCAACAATTACTCAATTAAAGAAATGGAAATTAAAAAGAGACATTTTTATATTTACTATATTGGTAAGGAGTGTGATGATATTCCAGAGTTAGCGAGGATGTGAAGGAAATGATCAATAGTTTTTGGACGTTTTTCAATGATCCAATTTTCTGATAAATAATTAGCACATGGTTTTTGATCTTGGAATTGCAGCCCTACCAATTTATTATTATTATTATTATTATTTTTTCCTACCAATTTATTACATGAATTATAATACTCACAAAAGGCTGACAGTAGTATAATGAAGATTTAATGGAAAAATAACTGCAAACCAAAATGTCCATCAAATGGATACCAGTAAGATAAATTATGGCCCATCCACACAAAGGGAATGCTATGTAGTCAATGCAAATAGGGTAGATTTGACTATGCCCTTCTCTAAGAACTCCAAGATGTATTTTGTTAAGGAAAATGCAAATAATCTAAATAGCTTGAACATCCCTGTGTTCAGAAAAAAATTAAAGAATTAAAGTAACCTGGCTATTCAATTCTCACTAACCCAACTCTGAAATCAATAGGCTCAATTATATTTTCATTTTATTTTTTAAATTTTAAAGATTCCATTTATTTAATTCATGAGAGAGAGGGAGAGAGGGAGAGGGGGAGAGAGAGAGAGAGAGAGAGAGAGAGAGAGAGAGAGGCAGAGACACAGGCAGAGGGAGAAGCAGGCTCCATGAAGGGAAGCTGATGCGGGACTCGATCCTGGAACTCTAGGATCACGCTCTGAGCCGAAGGCAGATGCTTAACCACTGAGCCACCCAGGCATCCTTCATTTATATTTATATATTTTTTAAAGATTTTATTTATTTTATTTAATTTATTTATTCATGAGAGACAGAGAGAGAGCGAGAAAGTGGGGGGGGGGGGGAGGAGGGCAGAGACACAGGCAGGAGAAGCAGGCTCCATGCAGGAGGCCTGATGTAGGACTCAATCCCGGGACTCCAGGATTACGCCCTGGGCCGAAGGCAGGCACTGAACTGCTGAGCCACCCAGGGATTTTTTTTCTTTTTTTTTAGATTGTATTTATTTATTCATAAGAGACAGAGAGAGAGAGAGAGAGAGAGAGAGAGAGGCAGAGACATAGGCAGAGGGAGAAGCAGGCTCCATGCAGGGAGCCCGATGTGGGACTTGATCCTAGGACTCCAGGATCATGCTCCGAGCCTAAGGCAGATGCTCAACCACTGAGCCACCCAGGAATCCCCTCACCTATATTTTTAAATAAACTCCTGCTCTATCTGAATTCTTGCTATTCAGGAAACAAAAGTGCTCAAATATGAAAGAGATACTAGCACATATATGCAAATAAGAACATATATGGTGTATATGAATGCACTTTTATCCTGGAAGTAATCACAACAAACTGTTAAAGATAATTTGCAATTAAATAATGAGAAGACTTTCACTTTTTGGTGCCTTTCTGCATTATTTGAAATTCCTAACTTTGCACATTTTTTCTTCATATTTTTTTAAAATATATATTTTTTAATTTATTTATGATAGTCATATATATATATAGAGAGAGGCAGAGACACAGGCAGAGGGAGAAGCAGGCTCCATGCACCTGGAGCCTGACGTGGGATTCGATCCCGGGTCTCCAGGATCACGCCGTGGGCCAAAGGCAGGTGCCAAACCGCTGCGCCACCCAGGGATCCCTCTTCTTCATATTTTATTTCACAATCTATCTTTCTGAATTCTTGAAATTTTAAACTTTTATACATTATTTTTCTAAAATAAATATTTATTTATTTGAGAGGGACAAAGTGCATGCATGGGGAAAGAGAGAAAAGGACAAGCAGACTCCCTACTCAGTGGGAAGCCCAATGAGGGACTCCTTACCAGGATATTGAGATCATGACCTGAGCCTAAGTTAGATGCTTAACTGACCTACAGGCACCCCTACACATTATTTTAAAAAATTGTCAACAGAACCCTGGATAGGGAGATTAATTGCTTACTTTTAGTCTTTGTACTTTTACATAAGTAAAAGCAAACTAATGACTGCTGTTATTTTAGAAAATAAAGACAAAAAGAAACATCAGGTGCAATTCTTTAAATAGTACAATCTCAGAAAATTAGACACACTATGACCCCCACTAAATGAGGAAAGAAACCGTATTTAGAAAATGAAAATAAAATTGATAATTCAATGTAAGAGGAGATTATAAAAACTGTGCAAGTATTTCCTAAATGTTTATTTTTCACACCATAAAAATTACATACTACTTACCCAGCTTGGAAAATCAGACCATGTTGGAACTCGCTGACAGAGGTCCCGGAGAATACGTATGATAATCACACAGGACTGCAGACCATTAGCTCTAGCCTTGAGAGCAACACAAAAACCCAGGTGAATTAACCTTAGAAATATTGAAAATATCCCTTGATGAAGAAAAGTTAAAATACCACTGTTCAATGGAAGCTCAGATAAAAATAAAACAAAAATAACCACACTTAAAATTAGATTCAATGAGCTGCCATTTACAGCAGTATTTTATGCCAGGGTTAGTATTTAAAAGCTGGTATTTTAGGTCAAAGTAAACAGATTATACAAGAATAATATTTCTTGATCCCCTGTGAACCTTGACCTATGTTCATTTAAAACAGTAAACTTAAAAAAAAAATCTGCCTACATTAGAAATAAAAGAAAAAGTAAAGAGCTAAAAAGTTTGTCTAGGGACTGAAAGGTTAAGGAAATCTGTTTGGTTTCCCTTCTGTGCCTTTGCATGACTGCAAAGTCACTAAACCAAACAGCTGCTTCCTCACCTTTCACTCCCTACACTTATTAACTTAGAGAAAGAGGGGAAAAAATCTTAAAACTATACACAAAGCTTTAAACACATATTCCATTATTTAAAGCAAAAGTTAATCTGCAGCCTTATGGAATATAATATATATACACAAACATGTGATGTTCCTGAACAAGTAAACTTTAAAATAGCCACTAAAAAAAAAAAATAAAAAAACCCAAACTACAAAACAGCCCCCCAAACCTAAGGTTATTGTCAAATTAATAGTAACTGCAATATGCAGATCTTCATAGCCAGCTTTCTATATTAACATATTTTCTGAGATTTAATTTAAAATAGTATTGCTTGGGCAATCTTTTGAAATGTTTAAACACAGTTAAACATGTTGTACTGAACTACTCTCTCATAAGGCTACAAGAAAAAAGTAAAATGATGTTCCGAACCTGGAACCACTTAGCGTGGCGTAGAGCAGCCAGAGCGTCAAGGCATTTTTGCCTGTCCAAGACGTCCGGTGGGTCTTTCACCATACCCGAGGTTACATCTAAAATGGATTGAATTGGCAAAATGCAGTGAGGAATGGGTGTTTGACCAGGTGAGCAAGACACTTCCTTAAAGTAGCATCAGTGTCACATGAGCCATTTGCAAGCTTACCAGCACTTTAATGTACCCAGTATTTTCAGCAAATTTATATACTCCAATGTAAAAATCAAAAAGAGAATTTAGACTCTTAAGAAATATAATAAGTAATTTCTGCAAATAAACCCTACCCACCAAAATAAAATCAAAAGGAAGGATTACTGGACACAGCGCACCAGCACAAAGACAAGACAAGAGGGAACACAAAAATCCACCTTAATAAATAAGAGTTCATGATAAACTATTGAGTTTGTTCAGTATTCTAAATGGTCATAGGTTATTCTGGGGCTCACATAGCAAAGAACTAATAATAAGTATGGAATGATTGATACAGTAATAAATAATTAAAAAAAAAAAAAAAGAAAAAAAAAAGCCCTAAATAGGCATTTCTAAGGGTCAATGCTTTCTCTTCTACAAGGAAATTTTAGCTCTAAGGAAATATGAAATACTCTTTTAAAACGTTCCCAGAAAAAAAATAAAATAAAAAAAAAAAATAAAAAAAATAAAACGTTCCCAGATAATACTCCAAAGGATAATTGGAGAGAAACTGGGTATAGTGGAAAAGGGAAATAAGAACCAACATGGTTAAACTGGGTAAGTATAGAAAAAAGAAGAGATGCAGTAAGCAGAATGCTTCGATGATAAATTATAATACATATGCCCTAAAGTTATATGACTGATTTTAAATCAGATTACTGTATTAAAACATAAAGGAACTATCTTTTTTTTTTTTTTTTAAAGATTTTATTTATTTATGAGATAGAGAGAGAGAGGCAGAAACACAGGCAGAGGGAGAAGCAGGCTCCATGCAGGGAGCCTGACATGGGACTCCAGGATTACATCCTGGGCCAAAGGCAGATGCTCAACCGCTGAGCCACCCAGGCGTCCCTAAAGGAGCTATCTTAAACGAGAAAATCTGAACCTAAACTAGGACAAGAAGTTAACTTTACATTCATGACAGATAGATAGCCAGCTATATATTCATGTAAATGTATCTGTAAAGTATGTATAAAAGTAACAGCATACCTGCTAATCAAACTATTCGAAATAGCAACTAAGTCAATCTAATTCATAGCTCTTAATGATTGAATAGTACAAACAATTTTTAAATACAGCATAATTACATACCATGTGAGTAATCTACTGAATTTACCAGTCTTCTGGCTAAAGTGCACCAAAATTACGGGGTATTTAGGATATAATTTACTAAATCATTGAGGGTACCAAATGAATAATGCAGACAAAATAAAAAGGGAGTTAAAGACGATTTTATTTTAGAGTTATTGCCACTTTCGGCAAGATATTTAATTGAATATATTTTGCATGAGCATTCATTCAGTTATCTTAAAAGACACCTGACCTTATTTTAAGTAGATAAAACATAAGCACATTCTAAAAATGATAAATCTATCCACTGGGCTTTCTATTCTTAGTTCTTGCTCCTCAAATAATCAGATGATGCAGACTTTTCAGAAGACATGTTAGAAGGGTAATTTACAGATAATCAAAGAACATTATAAATTGACACGGAAACAAGAATCTGGGTACTAAAAAGAAACTCTCAAGGCAAAATATTAGTGATTTTTAAAAAATAGTGAACAATCTCAAAACCTGCAAGAACCATATTGAACATAAGAGATGGGGCTATTCTGATCATGATAAGAAAAAGGAATATAGGAAAGCACAGCTACTAAGGAAGTACAAAAGAAGGAAATAAAATGAAATAAAAAAACCACTCCTCAAAGTGGGGTTACAGAACTGCTGAAGGACCCTTTTTCTATGTCCCTTATTTACATTATTTGCTAAAGCTAGGATGCAAATAGGTGACAATGTGCAATCTCTTTCTAAAAAAGTTTCTGAATTTCTAATGTTATTTTCACAATGTTATAATTTCCTTCAATACATAAGAAAAATTTTCTTTTTTGCACATAAGCATTTGTAACTTTGACAATTTTAATTAATGATGCAATTTCAAAGATGCCAAGACACCTATTGCAATTTAAAAACAAATTAAGAGCTAGAAGTATAGTTTTTGTTGAATTTAGAGTGTGGATTTTTGCACCCATTTTATACTTCAAGTGGATTAACCCCTTAGGTATATTGTACTAAAAACAACAAAACAAAAATCACACTCGTTGCCTAATACCCAGTTAACAAAACAAAAATCAGTTAATTAATTTAAAAAAAAAAGCATATTCTTACCCTACATAAATCTAATTCATAAATTTTAAGGGGTTAATCACCAGTTAGAAGACATGCTGTGTCCACACTATTTTATGATTAAAAGTTAATGGGAATATATTAATTTAAATTAACATGGTTATGTAAAATATATAATCCACCCACAACCATTTAAAAACTAGTGTGAACACTGCTCAATTCTAGAATAGACAAAGACAAAACAAACAAAACAGCCACACAAAGGACAATAAATGCCAGACTCTGCATCCAAAATCCCTCCTTAATCAAATGGCAGGTGTGACACTGAGCTTTTGAAAACCTTGGTCAAAAATCCTTCCGATGTCTTGGCAGCAACCCCTGACAGGAATCAATCCCCTCTGCTAGAAGGCTTTGGACCGGGCCTCATAAGCTACAGGTGGAAAAAAACACACACATACCTTACTTGCTGCAGAAAAGACTCTGTAGCAAGGGTTAGAGCATTTCGAACATTTCAAGCTTCAAGTCAATTAACTGTTAACTTAGCATTTAACTGTCAAACACAGTACCATAAAGTAAATCTGTCATGCGTTTAACAGTTATTTGGGCAATTTCATAATTTCTTTTAAATAATTGAAAAATAAATTTTGGTATTAAACAGGACCATTAAAAAGGCTACCACAGCGCAAGTCGCAAGTCTAAAGATTTATAATTGCTCTTCCGGCAAAGCCTTCCTTACCCCCTGTACTAACTCCCCAAAGCAAGCTATAGGCTTTAAGTGGTTTTAAGACACAGAGCATTGGGAGCTGCAGTGAGAGAGAATACATACCGTTATTCTGCAGCCAAGAAAGAAGCAATCTTCATAATGAAGCTAAAGACATAGTTTACTGCAGTTATCTGCAGCAAGGAACACTATCAATGTTTCTACACTTTTTGCACATCCAACTTTTCAGCTCAGTGTCTTGAAGTAAAATCTTCCAATTTTGGACTGATCATTTCTCTCACCAGAGTATTTTATGAAATCCAGAACAGTAATTCTAACTCAAGTCTGGGTCAGACAAAAATATAATTTTGTTTCCTTTAGAGGGGATAGGTTATCAAAGACTCTACTACAAATACAAAATGAACTTTAGACTTTTGCAATGTAATAACTCAATATTGCACAAATTTAACTAAGGTTAAATATAATTGGACAAAATGTGCCCTGAAATAGTTAAAATGGTTATATGAGTATAATTTCATCCTAAGTATAACAACTTTTATTTATATCATATAAGAAGATTTATTTTTCAAATCATAAGAGTCATATGTTGCATATGAATTGACCAGATTGACTCAGGAACTGTTTTTTCCTCAGTATCCACAGCCAGACCTTGAGTGGAAATTCATGTTCATATCCTTTACACAAAACGCATTTATTTTTAAGATGCAAAGCTTATACAACATACAAGTCCTGGTATGGTATATATATGATGTATGCAAGATTAGACACGTCTCCCAAGGACCACATTTTAAATAAAATGTTATCTTGCTGGGTTGTGGAAAGCCCAGTGCCTTAAAAAAATTGCTTTGCTGTAAGAAAACAAATGTAAAGGGACAGTAACTAAGAGCCTACTGATACTGTTTTAGACAAAATAATTTTAATATTTAATATACAGTATTTTGTTCTCTATCTGTATCACAAAGAAATATTAGTGTAGACTATATAACTCCAAACTCAACAAGTTAAAGATGTACAAAAACAACATGAAAGGAAACAAAGTAAATTTTATCTGACCCATAAAACAACAGAACCAACATAAGGCAGACACTGACCATGCTTTTTGGCTTAAAAGCTTTTGAAGCTTTGAAAATGTTACAGAACAGTCCCTAAAGCAACATTGCTGGCACCAGCAGGATTTCATAATCTACAATTGTAAAGTAAGTTTAAAAGTCCTGAACTGTACTATAACTTACTAACTACATCTACAGCATTTATTTTTCAATATCTCTAGCATAATAATATTGGGATCAAATGCCCAAATCTATGCGCATTAGGATGCTCTGCATTCATGAAAACTCTCCAAACCAAAGAGCAACCTCAGAGAACTAGAAATATTTACCTCAGGACAAGCCAAATCCATGATTACACATATAACAATGCCTCTTAAAATATAAGTATTACGAGTATTTAACCAATTTTATTTCTGAAACTCTCTTGTCTTTTTTTTAAGACAAGGCAAGAACAAGAACTTCTTAATAGAAGTTAAATTTGTGGCCCCTTACTACCAACATTTCTTTAATTTTTTCATGTGTCCACTATGTCAGCAAGAATAATTTTGAACTTTTTTTTCCAGAAATCTGAGGTTAGCAAGAAAAGAAAAAAATCAAGAAAGTCAATAATACTGTGCGTGTTTTATATAAAAGTACATTATTAAAAAAGAGCATTTACTTTCTGGGAAATGATCTCAAGCAAAACTGGTTGCTGCATAAGCCAAATCTATCAAATTCATATGTAATGCCAGCATGTTGCCTTCTAGGGCTTAATGCCATCTTAAAGAGTAGGTAAATGAAAAAAAAAAAAAAAAAGTAATAGAAAAAATAGAATGTTTAATGGCTTTCCAACCTCCTTCCCTCATGTTCTCTTCTCGAATAATTGGAGATGTCAGGGTGATAGTGACTTGCATTTTGGGTTCCACACATGAATTTAAAATTATTGCCGCTTCAGACACAGCACATTTTATGTCATACTTCTCAGGACTTATGACCTATATAATGGAAGAGTACAAAAAAATTAGTTGGACCTTTCACAGTACCAGATAAAGCAGTTTCATTATGGCTCTTTCATTTTCTCACTACCTCGAGCACTGTATTTATTTATTTTTAAAAGTTTGTTTTTTTTGGAAGTAATCTTTATATTCAGCATGGGGTTCAAACTTAAAATCCCAAGATCAAGATTTGCATGCTCTACCAACTGAACCAGCCAGGTGCCCCTACCTCAACCATTTTATGTGGAGTAGATAATATACTACTCTAAGAAGTCTTGCAATAATGCAAAAATCATTAATCTCTTAACTTTCCTTTTAGAATTCTTTGCTGAGCTAATTATTTACCATTATTTGTATCAGAGGAGTTATTTCTATATATCCCTCTTAGATTACAAATTCTTGGATAGAAGAAAACACTGCTGTATTTGTTACTGTACCTACAAATAGCATCTAGGTAGTTAAGTATTCATACATTTGCAGAATTTGAACGAAACCAATAAATACTTGAATTCAATCATTCCCACTGTACATTGTGAAATCAACAGATCTATACTTTATAATCAGAGAGCAGAAAGTATTGATTAACATCCAGAAAAACCAGGATTCACTACAATTTGTTGGTATTATAAGCCCTAATTTCCATGAACGAGTGAAGAACTACAGAAATTACATTGAGTGTTTACAGTATAGCATTTAAGTTCAAATTTCAGCTGTTATTTACTAGTGCCATGAAGACAAATTATTTAACTCTTCTTATCCTGTTTTTGTAAAATGGGACAGAAATTATTGCCTAAAGAACTGTTGGAAGACTAAATGAATTAACTATATAAGCCCCTTAAAACAGTGCCTGATTAGGGTGCGTGGGTGGCTCAGTCAGTCCTTGGCTCAGGGTCCTAAGGATTAAGCCCCACATTGGTGGTGGTGGTGGGATCTGAGGTCAGCAGGGAGTCTTCTTGAGGTTCTCTCTCTCCTTCTCCCTCTGCTCCTCCCCCAGCTCATGGCTCTCTATTTTTTTTTTTTAATTTTTATTTATTTATGATAGTCACACAGAGATAGATAGAGAGAAGCAGAGACATAGGCAGAGGGAGAAGCAGGCTCCATGCACCGGGAGCCCAATGTGGGATTCGATCCCGGGTCTCCAGGATCGCGCCCTGGGCCAAAGGCAGGCGCCAAACCGCTGCGCCACCCAGGGATCCCTCATGGCTCTCTAATAAGTAAATAAAATCTTTTTTTTTCTTTTTTTTTTTTTTAATTTTTATTTATTTATGATAGTCACACACAGAGAGAGAGAGAGAGAGAGGCAGAGACACAGGCAGAGGGAGAAGCAGGCTCCATGCACCGGGAGCCCGACGTGGGACTCGATCCCAGGTCTCCAGGATCACACTCTGGGCCAAAGGCAGGCGCCAAACCCCTGCGCTACCCAGGGATCCCAGTAAATAAAATCTTAAGAAACAAACAAAAAAACCAGTGCCTGGTACATACTATTAAATAAATGAAGAATTCTTTTTTTTAACCCACTTATAGAGTTATAAGTATATTTGGAAAGAGTATTTTACTTTTAGCCTAACTGCTTGATTATTTCCTTAGGATGTATTTCCTGCCTTGTAGTTTTACTAAGCATCACAATTAAGATTGAGGTATTTCTAGCAAACTATATAATTCTCTCAAGGTCCTCAAACATTTTCCTCTCCCCCTATCTCACACTCCATTGCCCTAGCTGCCTCAAAAGAGGGATAAGAAACAGATACAACAATGCCAATTCTGCTGGCTCTTAGAACTTAAAAGACTTATCCACAATAAGAAACTTCGTATCTGGAACAAGGGTAATATAAGGTAAACAACAGTATTAGAGGTGTCAGAGCTTAAGTTCAATACTGTGCTTCACCACCCTTTGTTACCAGTTGCTCTGCTGTGGTCAAGTACTATTTATTCTGACTCATTGCTGTAAAATACATATCACATTACCAATGAAATGTCAATCCTTGGATTTAGAATACCTAATTAAACTGCAAGGTTTTATTTTACTTTATTTTTAGATTATTTATTTATTTATTCATGAGAGACACAGAGACAGAGAGGCAGAGACATAGGCAGATGGAGAAGCAGGCTCCATGCAGGTAGCCTGATAGGGGACTTGATCCCGGGACTCCAGGACCATGCCCTGGGCCGAAGGCAGGCACTAAACCGCTGAGCCACCCGGGATCCCAAACTGCAAGGTTTTAAAATAAATTATATAAATTATTCAAGGAATATTTATTTTTTGAAGATTTATATTTTTGAGGTGGGGAGAGAGAGAGCAAATATACAAGAAGTGCAGGGGGGCAGGTGCAAAAGAGAGGGAGAGAGACTTTTTTTAAAAAATAAATTTATTTTTTATTGGTGTTCAATTTGCCAACATATAGAATAACACCCAGTGCCATCCCATCAAGTGCCCCCCTCAGTGCCCGTCACCCAGTCACCCCCACCCCCCGCCCACCTCCCCTTCCACCACCCCTAGTTCATTGAGGGAGAGAGACTTAAGCAGACTCTGTGCTAAGGGCCAAGCCCAAAGTGGGGCTCGATCTCATGATGCAAGCCAAAACCAAGAGCCAGACTGTGCCACCCGGGCACTCCACAGAATATTCACTCTAAAGCCAAATCTGAGATTCTGACAAACTCACATATAAAATTTTTTAGAATTCAAACTTAAGACAAAAAAAAAAAAGTTTGCTTTTGGGGAACCCTGGGTGGCGCAGCGGTTTAGTGCCTGCCTTTGGCCCAGGGCGCGATCCTGGAGACCCAGGATCGAATCCCACGTCGGGCTCCTGGTGCATGGAGCCTGCTTCTCCCTCTGCCTATGTCTCTGCCTCTCTCTCTCTCTGTGTGACTATCATAAATAAAAAAAAAAAAAAAAAAAAAAAAAGGTTTGCTTTTGTATGACCAAAATGGGATATTCTACTAATTGTCCATTGCTATGATTTGCTAGATGGAAACAGGAGAATTCCTATCATAAACATAGAACAAAAACAAAATAAAAAAATCACAATAAAACTAGGGAAATTCAAAATGGAAAGACTATTTCTTACTATATTTTATTAAAAACATGTATTCTAATGGGCAAGAGGTTCACAGATTTTAAAATTTTATGTTTGCTATACAGGGCCTTTATTTTTAACAACAAAAAAAAGAAAGACCATTTTCTGTCCTCAGTACCTTCTTTCTTATGCGTCAAATCTTGGGGAAAAAAACAGGATGAGACATGTGCTACAATTTTACATTTTAAAATAAATTAGCAAGATGGCTTCATGTCAAATACAAGCACTATAAAACCTAAAAAGACAAAGTAGAAAATAGTTCTACCAATTTGCACAACGAAACAAAAAACTCAATATGGAAAGTCAAGCCAAAAATTTAAAGGCTGGCTTAGGTTTAGGCTGAAGCACAGTTAGTCCTGCCAAAAACTTCTGAACCAGACAAGGGGTAAAAATGAACATTTCCATAATACTTACAGCAAGCTGTTTGGGTAGGTTTTCTGCAATACGGCTTAATAATGTCTTTGAAGGTTTCTCAGAGCACAGCAAAACAAGGTTGACATTTCTATCTCCTCGGAGAAGTAATCCTTTTGCCAATACTCCCACTCGCAAAACTCCTTTTAAAGCTCTGCAGTGAAATCAAATTATATTATGACATTTCTCTCCTCAACCAGAGCCATGATAATCCCTAAATATACAATAATAAATTAAATAATTTTTATACTATTAAAAGTTTCACCAACTACAGTTTAAAAATACTTAATATTTTTAAGAAGTATCCTTCATTTAGATAAGAAATATGGATAAATAAAGAGCTAAGTTCTCACAGGGACAGTTTCAAAGAACATTAACATTTCTGTGTTTCATTTTACAAATCAGAGTAAGAGTCATGGCGGTGGTTCTTTTTTTTTTTTCCTAACTCATGACCCTGAGATTGAGACCTGAGGTGAGATCAAAAGTTGGATGCTTAACTGAGCCACCCACATGCCCCAAAAGTTATTTTTAATATAAAAATATTTCCAAATGATAAAAGGAAAATGAGAACTTGTAGATCACAATGCAAAACTTGTTATGAAAGATGTTTTTAGGGGTGCCTGCCTGAGTGGCTCAGTTGGTTAAGTGTCTAACTCTTGATCTCAGGGTCATGAGTTCAAGCCCCATCTTGGGGTCCCTCCCCCAAAAAAGGTGCTTCAAAGCTTAAGTTTTTTCATGCCTATGGTTAACGCATTAAGGAAACAAGTTGCTAAAACAAAAACTGAACATAGGACAGATGCAATGCAACAAAAACTGAAGAGCAGCTGAATGCAATTACAAAAGCTGCTTTGAAAAAAGACTCAAAATAGTTTTATATAAATCAAAATAAAAGGAGTAAAATCAAGATTGGCGATTGTAAGGAACGGTGTATTTCTCATTTTAGCAAAAAACACCTAAATACATTAAATATCTACTCAAACAAGACAAGACGTACACTCACACCAGAGTTTTTAGTCCTTGTACCTTTTTATTTCAAGTGTAAGAAGTCCATGGAAGGAAAAACAAAAATATGCAAAGTAAGTAACTCTGAAAACACACCTGTCTTTACCTCCCTCTTTCTTATCATCTCCCTCTTTGCTCTTGCTCTTCTCATGTTCAGACAAACTGTCTGAAACAAGTTTTAAAGCGCGTTCAGTGATAGAAACAATTTTCTGAACTGCCTGTAATTCCTCTTCAGTTGGATAAATGGTTGCATGTTTTGTCATTACATAACGGTCATCAGAAGAGTCAGGACGACGTAAGGGCTAGAGAAAAAAAGTTACTTCATTTAAAAACAATGTTTCCTGAGCAAAAGTAAACTACTATTTTTCAGCTATACATATGCTTGTCATAGCTTTTTGATAAGAAAGTCAACTATGCAAAATGTCCATTTAAAACTATGTTTCTCTTTTCTATTTCAGTAAAAATAAAACCGCAAACTTTGAAGTTATATACTATCAAGAGTCAGATGATTATATATGCATGCATATCTCTGTATATACACATGCTTTGCCCAACACCATTATCTAAGGTTCTGATATACTTTTTTACTCAACTTTAAAGACCAGTGATTGTGAAACTTTTTTTGGCTTTGATAAAAATAAAACAGTGCTTACAAATGCTTGTTCTGTGTAAAGACAAATGAGAAAGAGTAAGTTAAAGAGAAGGAATTTGCTGATTTCTGCTAAATGTTCTCTGGAAAACAGAAAAAAAAAAAAATCCTCTTATTGTTTTATAGTCTGAACCTCTATGAAATGTTCCTCATCACCCGGTGTCTCTTCTTTTACACAGCTTCTATGCAACACATACTCTCAAGATACATCTTTTCTATAGTTTTCCTAGTATATCAACTGTGATACTCATGTGGAACCATTTACCTACTCCTTATCCTGCGCTCAATTCAGAAGCAGTAGTAGGTTTTAGATGGTCAGGATTTGAAGCAAAAAGATTCTCATCAACTGTAATGGGGAGATAATTCTGAAGGCAAAGCAGCTGACTTCAAAATTGGTGGTTCTTGCTAATCTCAAGAAGAAAAAAGGAAAGAAAATCTCTAATGTTAAAGAACACTCAACAAAACAAGCTCTGTTCCTGTTTGGCTTATGCTGAAAGTAAGAAAGGTTCAAGAAACTCTGTGAAGTCCTTACATATAAAGACATGAATTGGGAAATTATAATAAAAGGAGGGAAAATTCTGAATCAGATAAAAAAATTACACTGAGAATGAGATTAAATCTAAGAATTAGCTCCCCCAAACTGTTATCTTCTAATGCTGAACCAATTTTACACTTTCACCCCCTTATATAAACTACATGGACACTCACTGCAGGCCCCTGTGGCTGAGGAGGCATGCCTGGTCGGACTCCTAGAAGGCCTAATGGGCCTGGAGGACCATGAGGATATCCTCCATCAGGCATTCGGCGGCGATCATCCCAATGGTGTTGTTCTTCCTCCATTCTTCTCCAGTACATGTCCTCTTCATAACGCCTGAAAATGGAGAATGATATTACAAGCCTTTAAGAAAAATACAACCCAAGAACTTACGTCAATAATGACAAAAAATGTAATTAAAAAAAAAAAAAAACTGCCCCAGGCATCCCTGGGTGGCGCAGCGGTTTAGCGCCTGCCTTTGGCCCGGGGTGTGATCCTGGAGACCTGGGATCGGATCCCACGTCGGGCTCCTGCATGGAGCCTGCTTCTCCCTCTGCCCGTGTCTCTGCTTCTCTCTCTCTCTCTCTCTGTGTGATTATCATGAATAAATAAATAAAATCTTAAAAAAAAAAAAAAAAACCTGACCCAAATCAGCTTAGCTAACATGTTTCTTTTCCCCTACTGTATTTAAAATCCTTTATTTGCTTTCATCTGTAAGTAAATGGAAGTATATACGAGTGAAAAGAGGCGAGAAAACTAAGAGAAAAGCAACATAAAACTTCAGAGCCGAATGCCAAAGTCAAAGGAACGAATATCAGAAACCTCAGAGTTCCTTCCTTCTAACCTTGCCCTCTTTAAGAGAAAGACTGTAAACTTAAATGCCTACTTAGAGTGGCCAGACCAGTAATGTGTGTTGAATGAAAGACCTGAAACACACATTCAGGAATTTTCTGTCTCCGAAGAAATGGGCTCTCTCCTATTTTCTCCTTAGAGACAATCTCTTAAGCCTTCATTCATTCATTTCGATTTTATTTATTTATTCTGAGAGATACACAGGGAGAGGCAGAGACATAGGCAGAGGGAGAAACAGGTTCCTCACTGGGAGCCCAATGCAGAACTCGATTCCTGGACCTTGGGATTACACCCTGAGACAAAGGCAGATGCTCCAACTCCTGAGCCACCCGAGCATCCCTAAAGCCTACTTTTAAAGTCCTCATTTATGATACAAGCGTACACAAAGACATTTGTCTACTATGAAGAAAAATAACAGTGCAAGACAATGATAAATGGCAACTCATATTCTGTCTCATTTTGGGGGACATATTATTATTATTTTTTAAATATTTATTTATTTATTTATGATAGTCACAGAGAAAGAGAGAGAGAGAGGCAGAGACACAGAGAGACACAGGCAGAGGGAGAAGCAGGCTCCATGCACCGGGAGTCCGATGTGGGATTCGATCCCGGGTCTCCAGGATCGTGCCCTGGGCCAAAGGCAGGTGCCAAACCACTGCGCCACCCAGGGATTCCTGGGGGACATATTAAAGGTGGAAAGGAAAAGAAAAAAAAAAAAAAAAAAAAAAGGTGGAAAGGACTATGGTCAAGGAGAAAGCATATGTTCATTAAAGAACTAGAATTTAAATAAAAATTTTAAGGGAAAAAAAAGAAAGTATATGTTCTGGCTAGAGAGAACAGCGAACAGCTGCTACTTAGTCCCTATTAATTACTGCCATAAGGGAATACAGGTTTGCAATCCCAAGATCATCAGGATTAGAAATACCACATAGAGGTGGCTGGGTGGCTTAGTTAGTTAAGCGTCTGCCTTTGGCTCAGGGCATGATCCCAGGGCATCAGGTTCCCTGTTTGGTGGGGAATCTGCTCCACACCCCCTCCCCCCGCCCGCTCCCCTTGTGCTGTCTCAAATAAATAAAATCTTTAAAAACACAAAAATAAAAATAAGTGCCATGTATATCAAATGAAACACCCACAGGCTGAACTTGGACTGTGGGTAGCTATTGTATGACCTCTGCTTTAATAGTCATTTTCAGAATCTAATTTTTAACTAGCTCACTCACTCTCACTTCTGTCTTCACTTTTAGCTTCAAACTAGGATACTGATAACTTGTCCCAAGGGAAATCCTGTCTCTAAAGCAAATTGATAGCATTAAGCATTAAGGTTTTATAGACAAAAAAAAAAAAAAAAGGTTTTATAGACAAATTTGTTTAATATACAACAGAAGGATGCTCCTCCCTTCCCACCCCACTCACCCCCCCTCCCCAAAAAAAAAGAGAGAGAGAAGTATGCTTCTCAAGTAGCTTTTTGCAGAAACTACCAATTTCCTCGGGTTGGGAATAAGCAGTGTTTTTTAGGTCATTCTATACTACTCAAAAGTAGTATAGAAACATACTTCTGTTATTTAGGCCTTGAGAGAAAATGAATAAAAACAGGTTGAAGGTTCTGGAAAACCACATTCATTCCAGTTTTGAATGGTTTACTGTTATTACTGAACACAAACATTTAAGTTACATGAAGGCACAGATTTTTATCCATTGCTTACCAATTCATACTCAGTGCCTAACACAGTATGTACAATTTTCTAGCATACCATTAGATGCTTAATATTTGATACATCAGCAAAAGAGGAAAAGCTCCATAATCTAAGTACAGAGAATTTAAAATGGATTACAAAGGCAGATTATCATAAAAATGAGACTGATATATTATATATAAACATATTAAAAAATAAAGTATCTGAAGATAACACATTAATAATAGGTTTATAACTACAATACAGTGTCTGTACAAATCAACTGGTAAGTAAAAAAATAAAAAAATGAATAGGCAATTTACCAAGAAATGTAAGTGGTCAAACATGAAATAAAGTTCAACTTATGAAATAAACAAGAGGTTGACAGGATGTGGGGGGAAAAGGAACCCTCGTACACTGCTGATGGGAATGTAAATTGGTGCAACCACTATAGAAAACAAAAATACCTTATGATCCAATAATTCCACTACTATGTACCTACCCAAAGAAAATAAAAACACTAATTTGAAAAGATATGTGCACTCCTATGTTTACTGCAGCATTTACAATAGCCAAGATATGGAAGCAACCAAAGTGTTCACTGATACACAAATAGATAAGGAATATGTGAACAGGAAAACACAGACATATATAGGAATATTATGCAGCCATAAGAAAGGATAAGATTGCCCATTTGGAACAACATGGATAGACATAGAAGGTATTATGCTAAGTGAAATAAGTCAGACTAAGAAAGACAAACATATGATTTCATTCACTTGTGGAATCTAAAAAAAAAACCCAAGTGAATAAACAAACAAAAGGCAACATTAGATCTATAAATAGAATTGATGTTTGCCACAGGGGAAGGTTGTGAAAGGATGGGCAAAATGGGTGAAGAGGAAATACAGGCTTCTAGTTATGAAATGAGTAAATCACAGGAATAAAAGGCACAGAATAACAAATACAGAATAACTCAGTGATATTGTTAACAATGTCGTCTGAGAACAGATGGTAGCTACACTTGTGGTAAGCATAGCATGAAGTATAAACTTACTGAATCACTATGTTGTACACCTAAAACTAATGTAGTATTGTATGTCAACTATGCTCAAAATTTTTGAAAATTTGCCAGTAATATAATTACAATTCAAACTGAACAGAAACAAGTATGAAAAGATTTCCCCCTCTTCCCCCAAATTTCTATTTGAAAACAAAAAAACTAAAAGGATTTCATATTTCACTCTCTCGTTGGCAGAAGCTTTAATGTTATAACAGTCATTTTCAAAGTGTGGTCTAAGAACTTCAGATGGTCCCTGATGGCAGGTCAGAGGATCCATGTCTTGGTAACATAAGACAAAATTTACCTTTTCCATTCTTATTCTCTTTTGAATTTTACAATGGAGTTATCCAGAGGCAAAATGTGCTATCACAACAAACTGAAAACAGAAGCACATGAGAATCATGCTGCTTTCTCTTAAGCAAGACATTAAATTGCAAAAATGTAAAAGCTGTCATTTTCATTATTTTGGTGAAGAAATAGTTATTTTATGGTTTTCGCCATTTTATATTTATTAAATACATTTAATGTAATGTAATTAGTTGATATGTTTATATAGTTAAAATGTCATTTTAAACTTCAGTTTTAATTTTAATATGGTGAAATCATGACAGCTAAAACCTACATAAGCAAAAGCTCTTTGGAGTCTTCAATAATTACTGAGTAAAAAGATATTTCAAAAAGTCTGAAAACCACCGAAATTACAGTATTCAGTACAGGTCTCTTTCAAACAAGTACTTCCATTTCTGGAAATATTATTATTAGCAACTAATTATGATGTATGTAATAATACAGCCTCAAGGATGGTTAATGTAATAATTATGTTAGAGAAACTCTGGAAAGAACCTAAATATCTAACAAGATGGGACAAGTTAGAAAGAAAATTACATGGCTACATAAGAGAATACTATGCTGTCATGAAAAATAATCTTACCTTTATTTTTAAGTTGACATAAATGAAAAAAGTGAGTTATGAAATGTGTACATTACGCTTGTTCTTATTTTTTGAAATTGTATTTTAAAACTTCTACACAAATACTCTTAGCAGCAGTATTCATGATAGCCCAAAAGTGGAAACACCACCAATGTCTATCCACTGATAAATGGACAATGTTACACATTCATACAATGGACTATTACCCAGCCATGAAATGAAAAAAGTACTGATACATGCTGTAACACGCATGAAGCTTGAAAACATTGTAAGTGAAAGTAGGCAGACAAAAACCCCCACACAGTATGATTCCATTTATTTTTATTTATTTATTTTTTGTATGACTCCATTTTAATGAAATCTCCAGAATAAGTCTACAGACAGAAAGTATATTGTGGTTGCCTATGGGTAGAGGTAGGGGTTGCAAGGAAAATAGAGAGGGACTGCTAATGGTTCAAAAATTGATGGTGGTGATGGCTGTACAACTCCATGAATAATACTTAAAACCATTAATTGTGCCATTTAATTTTTTCAAGTAAGCTCTATAACCCAATATGGGGCTTGATCTCATAACCCTGAAATCAAGCGTCACATGCTCTACTGTCTGAGCAAGCTGGGTTCCCCCGAACTGTATCATTTAAGGATATGTTGGGGTACCTGGGTGGCTCAGCCAGTTACGTGCCTGACTCTTGATTTCAGCTCAGGTCATGATCTCGGGGTTGTGAGACTGAGTCTTGAGTGAGGCTCTACACTGGGCATGGAGCCTACTTCAGATTCTCTCTCCTTTCCCTCTATACCCCCTTACTGGCTTGCTCTCTCTCAAAAAATATGTCAGTTGTATCAATAAAACTGAATATTTATGTATCTTTAGAAGATGTTTTTTCCTGCCCTATAGCTTCTAAAGCTTCCATAAGCTTCTTTTAAAAATAAGACACCTTGGCGTGCCTGGGTAAGCTCTCAGTTGGTTAATCAACTGTCTTCCCAGGGTTCTGGGATCAAGCTGCATGTTGGGCTCCTTGCTCAGCAGGGAGCCTGCTTTTCCCTCTCTTTTCCGCTTGTGCTATTTTGGTCACTATCTTTGTCTCAAAATCTTAAAAAAATAAAATTAAATTTAAAAAACCACATTATTAATGTCTATCTATGAAATCTTACACTCAGGATATTTTTTTAAAAGATTTTATTTATTCCTAAGAGACACACAGAGAGAGAGGCAGAAACATAGGCAGAGGGAGAAGCAGGCTCCCTGCAGGGAGCTGATTGTGGGACTCGATCCCAGGGCTAAAATCACACCCTGAGCCAAAGGCAGCAGCTCAACCGCTGAGCCATTCAGGCATCCCAGGATATTTTTATCATATAACCAAATGTTCTATTTTGTTTTAAACTGGGGCATTTAATTTGTAATATTATTCTGGGGCACCTGGCTAGCTCAGTCAGTAAAGCATGTGACTCCTGATCTTGGGATCGTGAGTTCAAGCCCCACACTAAGTGTAGTCGAGTTTGCTTTAAAAAAAACAAAAATCTATATATAAATAAACTATTTCTTGATATATATTATATACATATATATATATATATATAAGATACCACTTACCACATAATTCCTAATACCAAGGCCACGGTCAAATACTAGAATAGCCAATAACTTAATTTTAATGCATGTCTTTCCTAGACCTAGGATCTTCCTGAAAAGCGAAAATTAAAAGTACATTAAATAAATCTGGATTGCTCTGAATGGAAGTCACATACTCAGAATAGCTAAGTTTTTTAGAAAGGCTGAACCACTTTCTATCATGCTACTAAAAGTTAAAGATACTACCTCATTTCCATTCTCCAGCGTTCTTCTTCTTCTCGTCTTCGCCAATACTCTTCTTTCTGCATCTGCTTCCTCATTTTCTCTTCTTGAATCTTTCTGGCTCGAATACTGGGCTTTACTTCTACTTGCAAATCTGGATTTACTTTTTTCTGTTAATACAGACACTTAAAAAGTCAGCAGGCCCTCCAACAATTCTACATATATTATTAAATCACACAATCCTCCAGTCTTTCATCTTTCAGTTGCAAATTTATTATAAGAGTAAAATCAGTAAAATGAAATTTGTACAAGAGGGAAGATTCAAAATACATTAATAAACTTATTTATTTTCCCTTCCCACTCCCCAAATTGTCCAAGTTTATGACAACATACTTCATATGAAAAAGTACATAACTTAGTGTTAACCAATAGAAGAATTCCTTAGGGGACTAATGGATATTTAACCTTCCTTTACTTCTTTGTAAGTAATGATTCTAAATGTCTGAGTGTAGGGTTAAAAAAAAAAAATTCTTTTAATTTTCACCACCTCTGTATTTAGAAGGGAAAACACGAATCCAGTACATTAGCCTAATAAAAAACTTTATTTATGATTTTATTTATTTATTTATGTTTAAGATTTTATTTATTTATTCCCGATAGTCACAGAGAGAGAGAGAGAGAGAGAGAGAGAGAGAGAGAGGCAGAGACACAGGCAGAGGGAGAAGCAGGCTCCATGCAGGGAGCCCGATGTGGGATTTGATCCCAGATCTCCAGGATCGCGCCCTGGGCCAAAGGCAGGCACTAAACCGCTGCGCCACCCAGGGATCCCCTAAAAAACTTTAAATAAATGTTCTGCATTTAATTTAACATTTGAAGTGTTTTCTTTTTTTTTTTTTTTTTTTTTAAAGATTTTATTTATTTATTCACAGAGACAGAGAGAGAGGCAGAGACACAGGCAGAGAGAGAAGCAGGCATCATACAGAGAGCCTGATGTGGGACTCGATCCAGAGTCTCCAGGATCACACCCTGGGCTGCAGGCGGCGCCAAACCGCTGCACCACTGGGGCTGCCCTTGAAGTGTTTTCAATGAAGAATTCCTCATCATAAAATTCATTTTAGCTGGAATTCTACCAAGACAGAGCAGGTAAATAAATGGAGACCTAATACTTCTTTCAAAACAGCTTATGTGAAGCAATTATCTATAATTACATGATTACCTGATCCAAGCAATGTTATAGTAACTAAAAATGATAAAATATGGTTATACTGTTAACTAATCAATAAAAACCAAACAGGGGATCCCTGGGTGGCGCAGCGGTTTGGCGCCTGCCTTTGGCCCAGGGCGCGATCCTGGAGACCCGGGATCGAATCCCACATCGGGCTCCCGGTGCATGGAGCCTGCTTCTCCCTCTGCCTGTGTCTCTGCCTCTCTCTCTCTCACTGTGTGCCTATCATAAATAAATTAAAAAAAAAAAATTAAAAAAATAAAAATAAAATAAAAATAAAAACCAAACATCTGAATCCAAGGGAGACAGGACATGCTAATGTTAGAATGGAGTTCATGAACTGAGTTATGTTTAGATGTTTTGTTTTCTATGGACAATGTTCCAAGCTCTGTTAAAAGAAAAAGACAGCTGAAATATTTTTAAGAGGGGGAGGGGTAGAGGGAAAGAGATTCTTAGGCAGGCTCCACGCCTGATGTGATGTGGGGCTTGATCTCACAACCCTGAGATCATGACCTAAGCCAAATTAAGAGTTGGTCACTTAAATGACTAGTCCCCCCCCCCCCCAGTTAAAATTTTACTCACTTTATATTGAAGTCTGTGTCTTCGCCCTTTCAAGTGCATCTCCTTAGCATTGGGATCATTAAAACTGCATTCGCATAATTTACAATGGAATCGAATTACTTTCCCCTCATCATTTCGTACCTTGACATGGGAAAAGAAATGTAAGAATCATAACAGGAATAGTATAGTTGAAGACTTCATTCACAAACCCTCACAAATTCTGTGATGAATAAATGTAAACAATTAAGAGTTTCAAGTTGGGGGGAAAATAGACGATATCTATTTTTTATTTTCTTTTTAAAAATTTTTTCGATGTCTGTTTTTTAAAAGGATAATCTTCAAAAACAGGCTAAATGTTAAAATTCTTAATTGCAGCATGCAATATGTGTATTTGCATGTATTTGCTTTTGATATTAATTTTAATTTCAAAACTTGTAACTATGTATAGACATATAGGCTTAAATGCGATTAGATAACAGTTCCCTAATAAATTCTCTAATAAAGAGTGAATGCCTACTAGTGGCTAGGTAACTGCTCTTAGAGATAGAAATAAAGACGATTAAAGACATTATTTTGGTATACAAGTTTCTACAAAGTTCAAGATTTTAAACATGTAACTTTATGGAAAATCAATGTCAAGTTTTTCTAAATGTACAGTCAGGAAAAGAAGTACAGGTTAATAAAATGTCTATAATAGATACTAGGTTCAAATTATTTGTGACAGCTTTAAAGACTGGCTCCGAATGCAATTCTCTAATAGTTTAGGATTACTTAATTAACCAATATCATTAAAGATTAAGGTGTCCTGGCCATGTACATTTCTACAGATAATCAAACTTTACTCTCTTAAGATCTATAATTTTTAAATTGTGAATTACTTATAAACTACACAATCTAGTTAGTTTTCTATCTGATAAAGACAACATAATATGTAATTTTTCTTGATGGGAGAAAATGAAATATTTACCAAAAATCTACTATATGCTAGGCACTGTCCTAGGTACTTTATAATCTAATCTTCGCAACTTTGGAAATATCCAAGTTTTACAGATGTGGACACTTTTTAAAAAAATTATTTATCTGAGGTGGGGAGGAGCAGAGGGAGTGAATCTTCAGGTGGATTCCCTGATGAATGTGGAGCCCACTGTAAGATCACGACCTGAGCCAAAACCAACTGATTGAGCCATACAAGTGCCCCAAGGGCATGCTTTGTAAAAGCCTTTAACAAAGACACCTATGATATTCCTTTTTTTTTTTTTGATTTTTTTTTATTTTTTTTGATTTTTTTTTTTGATATTCCTTTATAAGTAATCTAAATCTAATTTCATGAACAAAGCATTGCTACAACAAAATGACAGAGTTGGGGGGGGGCAGGTGAGGGAGGTGGTGGTACAGAAGAGAGAGTTTTAAGCAGCCTCCACGCCCAGCACGGAGCTCAATCTCACAACCCTGAGTTCATGACCTGAGATGAAATCAAGAGTGGAACATTTAACCAACTGAGCATGAGCACCCAGGCGCCCCCGAAGTGACATATTTCCTTTCTATATCTCATAGTGACGGTATTCTCAAATCAATACCTCCTCCACATAATCATGGCCCACTGGCTGCACGTCACTCTGCAAAGCAGCAAGAGATGCAGGTGTGACTGGTTCTGACACGGTGTCTGGCTTTACTTCTGGAATCTGTACAGAGGTGACAGGAGTGCTTTTAACGCATTCAGTTCCTTTTAAGTCTTCTGTTTTATTTCCTGTTGATTGCAGCTTATTCCCACCTAGAAGAGCATAAAAGAATTACAGTAATTTTAATTTTCTTTTTGTAAATATATTATCTGATGCAACAGATATTTCCGATAAAGTTCTTATTTTTTCACCATTAATTAGTCCAACTCCTGCTTGACATCCATCTGAATTTTGAAAAACACATCAACCATTTGGCCTTTTTATCCGTTAATGAAATACGTATCTAGATTTTTCCATTTTCCAATACCTAATGATCCTTTCCGTCCCCACCATGACTCTTGTAACAGCGAATACCTAAAAATGAACATCAAATACCAAAAAAGGTAGGGTCTAAGCCTAATTCATGTCTGTATGCCTCCCTCCCTCCCAAGGTACTGGGTAGTGTCCTAAGTCCTGGTACTGTAAGAATAAGACAATGTAGCTGCCTTTAAGATGCTAACAATTTAAGAGGAGATACAAATAATTATAATACAGTGTGGTAAGTGCTATATATAGTAAGTAGGAACACAGTGTGGTGGGAATGTAAAAAAAGAAAAAAAAAAAAAAAAAAAAGGAGCCACCACTCTCTAACATGATCCAGTTAGCAAAGGCTTCACTAAGGGTGTGTCACTTGAACTGGGCTTCCAAAAAATCATTAACAAGTATGAACCTGGCCCAGCAGAAAGATGAGAATCATGTCTAAATAGAGTATTATACACAACAACATGAAGTTTAAAAGACTATAGTAAATTCAAGGAAGACATCAGCATCAAGTACTACATAGGCAGACGTCATTACACATGGGGCAGGGGTCAGACTATGAAGGCCTTGGATAGCATAATTAAGGAATATAGTTTTTTTTCCCCTACAAGCAAGGAGAAGACCACTGCAATTTTTAAGCAGGAGACTAACAATTTGGCATGTATTTTAACAAAATGACTTTGATAAGCATTGGAGAAACTGGACGTGGTCAGAGACGAAACTCTAAGGAAGATACTTTGAAGGCCTAAAATCAAGACAGTAACTATTTAGAAAAATAATTTTTTTAGGGGGTAGAAATAGTGTAGTGGCAGAAACAAGAGAACGATGTATACAACTGAAGGAGGCAATAAACAAGCAGAAAGAATAACAGTGAAGTTTTCCATGTGAAAAAAGCTGCAATTTGACAAGATTATTGCATGACACTCTTGTGATAGAATGAGACAAGGGTCGACCATAGAGAACCATAGAGAAAATGACCAAGTAATTCCTACAACATAGCTCTAAAAGGTGGGAGTTTTAAGTCTGTACAAAAGATTTTAAAGTTACTGCACACTGGAATGAATGAGACTACTTGTGAACACTGGGTGAGAAGAGTGAGAGAAGAACCAGAATCAGAATCTCATGAGCACTATTTAATGAACATGAAGCAAAAAGAATCAATATGACACCTGCAAAAGGGGTTGGTAGACATATAAAAGAGACTTGAAGCTTTAAGCAGTCAACTATGTCAGATGTTAAAGAGGTCAACAGGGTCAACAGGGTGAGACTGAAAACTGGTCACTGGATTTGGCAATTAAGTCTTTGGCTACTCCTGAAAGCAGTTTCAGAACCGTAGAGTGGAAACACTGTAACAGGCAGAGGACTGGATAAGAAATATAAAAGTAGAGAAAGCAGGAATTAAACTGCAGCTTGAGAGGATTATAGTAATAAGAAAATGACTGGTTTTTAACTTTTTGTTCTTTTAATTATTTTTAAAGATTTTGTTTAAGAGAGAGTGAGCGAGAGAGGGAAGGCATAGGGGGAAAGGCATGTGGAAAGGGAGAAGCAGATTCCCTGCTGAGCAGGGAGCTCAATATGAGGCTCAATCCCAGGATCTCAGGATCATGACCCCAGCTGAAGGCAGACACTTAACCGACTGAGCCACCCAGGTGCCCCTATCTGTTTTTTTTTTTTTTTTTAAAGATTTTATTTATTTATTCATGAAAGACACACACACACAGAGGCAGAGATACAGGCAGAGGGCTCCCCACAGGGAGCCTGATGCAGGACTTAATCCTTGATTCCAGGATCATGACCTGAGCCAAAGGTAGGCACTCAACCACTGAGCCACCCAGGCGTCCCCCTGGTTATTTTTTAAAGACTACAGAAGACACATGTAAACCTGTAGGACCAAAAGGAAGAAGGTCCTTCTGAAGGACCTTCATCAGAAGACAAAGGACTGAGGAAGAAAAAAAAAAAGGTATGTGACCAAATAAGGTACCAGAGAAGAGAGATGGGTACAAGAGCATAAAACAGAGGGGTAAGTCCTGGAATGGAGGAGAAACATCACTTTGACAGAGTTAGGAGGAACACAGAATCTTAAGTACTTGCCAACAAAGTTTATTTTGGGTGTAGATGTTTTCTTGGCAGCCATATTTGTAGGCACTGCTGATACTTTAGTGTTGGATGTGCTATTAAGAGACGAGTTTCCTGTAGTTGTAAGACCTTTCACTGAAGAAGTTGCAATTGATGAAGTATTCACAGTACAATTGCTTGCTGCAATGCTTGAGGGAGAGGCAGTCGGTTTTGAAGCAGACACAGCTGTTGAAGAAGTAGCTTGGCTAACAACATTTGGTTCTGTTGAAGGAATGGGTTTACCAAGTTTTGTGTGTAATTTAACCACCTACAAAATAAAAGCACATTTGTTAAGAAACTCAAAAAGTATAGATTTTTTACTTCGTCTGAAAGAGTATATTTTTAGAAAACAAGGAAATGGATATTTATTTTTTCATCATTTTAAATAAAAACCTTAAAGTATATATACATTCTCTGCTTTAAACATACACTAAACAAAATCAGCCCTTTTTTGATAACTCTGGGAATACTCTTAGTTGTTCCAAGCTGGCAATAAAAGACTTTATAAAATAAAAATCTGAATTATGTTTTTCTTTGTTGTGTTTTCATTTGTATACATAAAACTCATTGCTTTCAAAACTATCTCTGTGAAGTAGATTTTGACACATATTCCATTTACCACAGGATGAGGAAACCAAGGCAGAAAAAGATGAAATCAACTTGGCTACATAAATACCTAACCAGGACTTAAGCATGACAAGAAGAAAATTAATAATCATACAACAAATTTCTAATTGGCAGAATAAATGATCTCCTTTAATTTAAAGAAAAAATTCTCCAGTCTTTCCTTTAAACAATGAGTATTTGATGCTACCTTTATGTATATTAGCATATAAACAAGGCTTATAATCCACTCAGTGTTCAAGTTTTAAAGTCACCTATATTTAAACCCTCCATTGAAAAAGTGAAAGAAAACAGAGTAAGACATAAGGGTGTGTGGGAAAGAACACCTACTTTCTGATGCTTAGCACCACGAATGTGGGCAGCATATGCATCTGCTCCTGTACAAGACACATCGCAGAGCTCACAACGTAGCTGATTTTGAGTCCCACGAGTAGAATTGTTGCTGCTGCTGGTATTTTGTGAAGCTTTCAATGCGGCTTCTTTTTTTTTATGTTTTTGTCCTTCTAAATGTTCTTTATAAGTCTGTTTCAAACAAAAAGGATAAATTTTGCTTTGCTTATTTTCTATCTGTATCATTTGAAATTTCAATTCTCAAATCTCTGATACTCACTTAAAAATGAGCACTGAACGACTGAAAAAGCAACTGAACAAGAGCACGTAGGATTCCCTATAAATGTGATATACCTGTTGTTCTCTGTACTTTATCAAGAATACATTTACCTAACACGCTGATTTACAAAGAACCTTCATATATAGCCATATTATCAATATAAGCTAACCACTTCCAGTTTTAAGAATTTGAATCCTTTTATTACTTATGTATGATGGTTATGTATAATGATGGACAGAGTGATCACTGAACAAATTATTTAATTGTAGAATTAAGATGAGGGAGGCAATGTATCTATATCATGAAAAAAAAAGTGGTAACAAGATATTTTATAGGAGCAGGTATATTTATTTATATAACTTTTCTAACTCAGAATGCTTTTTCATATAGAACCCATACTATCCTGAATAAAGCTTATTTAAAATATGCAATAGCCAAAATTATATATATTTTCTAGGAAAAACAGTATTATTGTAATATGAGTCAACAAAATAATGAAATTATATATTAAAAATTGTCTGGAATCAGATAATTAAAGAAGGCAGATTTATTAAAATGAGGAGGTTAATAAGGATTGCTATTTCTTTTTTCTTGAATGGGGCCAAATAGTTCCATTTTCATGTTTTATTTTTATGATTGTTTTTAAGACAGACGTATCATTAGCATAAAATTGTACATTCATCACAGAATTTCAGAGCTTGATGGAACTTTACAGAGATTACCTAAAAACAATGATTTTCTAATTTTTAAAAAAGAGAATGCTCTCTCCAAGTGAAATCTTATGCAGAAGCAGGGAAAGTTGCTCTGTTTTTGAAACAAAAGAGGGAGACCTAAGACCCAGTCATCTGATTCTCATGATCTGCAGTGGCCTAAAGTGGCTCCATGGAGCAGTGTGAGCCTCAATTATTTAGGGCAAGTCCTTAATAAGTGAGGAAACAAAAGCCCAAAGAAGTGAAGATCTTCAACTTGTCCAAAGCCATACAGTAATACGACTGGAACCATGGCCCCTAAGTCTGAACCTTACTCTCCCTCCTCATGTCCACAACTACCTAGATTCTAACGCACAATGTCAATGATGCTTTTCTCTGAGCTCATTAGCCCCTTAAGACACTGCCTTTCACTTGCAGAATTATCGCTGGCCTGTTCTTTTGTAAAAATCTAGACACTCCAAATCAACAGTGAGCCTCATTCTAAATGCTACTTCTCACCTATGCTCCTAGACATGTTCTATCTATATGGGTACCAGATATTCAACACATCTCTTAGGTATACATTTGCCACTAATAGCATCATCCGCTCTCAATAGCTACCACAGAGTAGGATGTACTCCCTTCCATGTTTAATCCTGTGTCCCTGCCACCATTCCTTACCTGCTCCCTCTACCCTGGCCACATACTTACAATGAAACTGTTTCCTATCACACTCAAAATAGGGAGAAAGAAGGTTTTATTTAACTAGTCCCATATTAAATAGTCCACAGTTATTCCCTAATTTGTATAACTCAGGGAATGCTGTTCATTGAAAATAATCTAAAACAAGCAGTATTAAAAAGTAGATAAAACTAATCTGGTAAATTAAAAAGAATGTACACAGGTGGGGCAAAGACAATATAACTGAAAGAAACTACTACAAAGACTGTTCCTTTCTAATAACATGCCTTTGCCAAATTGCTGGTCAATTCTTCTATAAGACATTTTTAAGGAAATTAACAAATAACATTGGGATAAGGGTTAAATACATTAGACTTTATAAAACACTCATGCCTAAATTACAGATTTTACGTGTAGCAACCAGGAGAAAAACCGGGGGGGGGATAGAAATTTTACATGTTTCATTAGTTGATATTTTTGAAAAAGACACTTCCCACATCTTTCTTGTCCCAAAGTTTCTATTATCTCACAGAGATTATACAGAAATAAGTAATATTCTATAAAGCATGAACAAAAAAATCAGTCTTATTAGAAATGCTATCCTGCAAACTTGATTGTTAAAAGGGCTTATTTTAAGGATTTTTAATATTCCAGAAAGATAATTTTCTTCTGCCATTTATATGCTCTAAAAAATAATACATTTGACAAACTTATCTTTAATTCAAGTATGTAAGACTAAATTCTCTCTATGGTCATCCTTTTTCAGCTGTAAAATTCTATTCATATACTCAAAATGGACCTCGCAGAAAAGCCTTGAAGGAAATCAAGAGTCAACTATGTTAAGTTGAAGAATTTTGTATAAAGGCTTTATAAAGCAAGGTGTAGATGCTAAAAGAGAAATAAAAATTCAATCTTATCCCCAACTCCAATTAATTTGAATATTAAACTTTTAAGTTAAATTTAAGTTTTATTTAAAGAGCAAAGTTATCTTTCATGAAAAAAAGGTATAATTTGCCCATTTTTCATTTTCGTTCATAATCACTTTATAAGTTTTTTCTTAATAGAATTCCTGTACCTCAACACAAATACTTCTTAAAAAAGAAAAGACTGTTTATTGAAATATGTGTTAGCTAAAAGCTAACAGGAAAGAAAATGTAAACCTTCTCCATGAGTGTAAGAATTAGAATATCAACCATACTTAACTACCAACAATAACCACTGAAGACTCGTGGTAAAACTAAAACATACAACGTAAGTACCTGTGGTCCAGCACAGCTGATCTTACAAACATCACAATAGTGAATCTGGGGTGGTTTGGGAGGCTGTTTTGGTTTCAGTTGTTTATTTTGGAATGGTGCTTTTTTAGTAAAGGTGGTCCCTGTCCAGGCAGCTGTTGCAGCAGCAGCTGCTGCTGCCGCTGCCGCCTGCTTCTGTTGCTGCTGCTGCTGTTGGTAGTAGGAGGATGCAGCTGAATACACTGCTGCTTCATAACCTGAATAAGATGTACCTTACAAATAAAATCAAACAAAGATTATGTTACATAATTACAAAAGGCCAAGTTAAATGCTATAAATTTAAATTCAGTAAATTCTGTGAATAAAGGCAGATTTACACGTGCATATTTACAAATAATGAATATCTTACAAAACCTGGAAAAATCTTATTTACTTTCCTTTAAAAAAAAAAAAAGGTTTTATTTATTCATGAGAGACAGAGAGGCACAGACATAGACAGAGGGAGAAGCAGGCTCCTCACAGGGAGCCCGAGGTGGGACTCAATCCCGGGACTTGCGAGCACACCCTGAGCCAAAGGCAGAAGGCAGACGCTCAACCACTGAGCCACCCAGGAGTCCTCACTTTCTTTTTATGTAAGTCAATCAACAAGTTTTTAACTCAGCACCTGCCAGATGCTATAAAGGCATAAAACAGTGTAAGATTTGCTCCCTAACTTTGTGAAACTTATAGTTCAGTTGGTAGGATACCAGAGATACAAATTTACGTAGTTGCAAAATCTGTTAATATTTTCCCCAAAAGAATTCTTCTGCATACAATTTGGGAAGGGTTGAATTTTGAGAGTCTGAACTAGGATACTAGACAGAAGAAAAGAAATTCATGAAAGTAAAATTTTTATCTGCTTGGTGGCTAAGAGGATAGAATATATAAAAGAATAGAAAAACACGCCAGGATTTTGAATCCCAGTGACTGACTGATGGGTTGTGCAACTGATTAAAGCAAGTCACTGAAAGAAGCTGGTTTGGAGAAGCAAGGTGAAGAAACCTTAGCAGAAATCTGTGATACAGAGTTCGAGTTCAGATGAATATATAGGACAACAGATAAAACATTTCGGAATTAAGGACCAAATACATTAGTTTTCATCCTCCAAAAGAAAAAGAGCACTGTGTTTTCTGGTTTAATGTATGGATTCTATCCATTTCCACTGCTCAAAGTCTTTAATGAATAAGCAAACCTAGTTACTGACAGACGTAACATATACATGTTGTGTACATTCATTGATTTATAGACTTAAATCTATATAAGTTTTAAAAGTGACAAAGCAAAAAATAAATAAATAAAAAAATAAAAGTGACAAAGCTGCTGATCTTACTTATAAGCCTATCTCAAAATTGGAAAACTACCCCTTTTCTAAACTAAGATCTCTGGAAATTTGGTGGACTCCCTATTTATCACATTCTAGTAAGACTTCTTTTTATTCTCAAGTGGAATTGAGCGGGCAAAGAGTCACGTAAGGCTTAAGAGAAATATTCCTAGTTGCCGCATGGCACAGAAAAATTACTTAAGGAAAAATGAGCTTTTTGGTCTCTCAAATGCAGACTGCTATGTTGAAAAGACTTATGACCCACTAGCTCGGAGGCATCTACACAGATAAGAAAACAAGAATTGGAAAGGTGAGGATTTAAGATGCGTGGTTAAGTCAGAATCACAGGTATCTGAAACTAGAAATATCTAGAAAGGTAGAGAGTATGGTAAGAGAAGAAAACATCTAAAAGTAAAAGTAGAGGGATCCCTGGGTGGCTCAGCGGTTTGGCGCCTGCCTTAGGCCCAGCACGTGATCCTGCAGACCCGGGATCGAGTCCCATGTCGGACTCCCTGCATGGAGCCTGCTTCTCCCTCTGCCTGTGTCTCTGCCTCTCTCTCTCCCTCTCTCTGTGTATCTCATGAATAAATAAATAAAATCTTTAAAAAAAAAGAAAAAAGTAGGAAGAAGTAGGTAAGCTGTTTTTTATGCTTACTAAGAAGCAGATAATCAGATTAAAAAAATTAGAAAACAACTGATGTAATTGGTCTAAGGGAAAACTCTATAGATCAATATACCCCTCTGGTCAGTCTTACCAATGTCCTATGTTACTTAAAAATGTTACAGAAGAATAATTAAATTCACACTCAGTTATAGGCAGAAATATGTACAGTTTAAACTCCGCTCTTAAAACAGCATAAATTGTCTAGTTAAAACTAACAAAGCTATTCTTGAATTATAACTGGCTAGGACCATGATTTTTATGACATTTTAAAAATTTTATTATTTTTTTTTTTAAAAGATTTTCTTTATTCATGAGAGACAGAGAGAGAGAGAGAGAGGCAGAGACACAGGCAGAGGGAGAAGCAGGCTCCATGCAGGGAGCCTGACATGAGACTCATCCCAGGTCTCGAGGATAACACCCTGGACTGAAGGCGGCGCTAAACCGATAAGCCACTAGGGCTGCTCTTATGACATTTTTTAAACAGACATTTTCCAAATGACTAGCTGTTGTGTACAGAAACTGCAAAAATGCCACTTGAATGTAACCTCATGAATTAATATAATAAGAAAACAAAAAGTAGCATTAAGGGCAATAACATCCTACAATGCTAGATGACCAGGACTTCCAGGATCTTTGTTTTTGTTTTAATTTATTTATTTTTAAAGACTTTATTCATTTATTCATGAGAGACACACAGAGAGGCAGAGACATAGGCAGAAGGAGAAGCAGACTTCCCCGTGAGGAGCCCAATGCAGGACTTGATCCCAGGACTCTGGGATCACCACCTGAGCCAAAGGCAGATGCTCATCCGCTGAGCCACCCAGGCATCCCTGTTTTTTTTTTTTTTTTTTAAATTGAGGATTGACAGTATGACAGTGAAGTCTCAGATCAATAAGGCTTTATTATTCTTATTTGACAGATGAGAAAATAGGCTAAGAGATTGTGAGGTGCTTTAAACACTGAGTTATTTAGATCACAAAAATCACCAGGCTAAGTGTAATATTTACAAAATAATCTCCATTTGCACACATGTATTTATAACTAATAAAAGGTAAGCTTAAGTATAGTTTACTACTTAATCTCCTATAAGTACTAGCAAACAAATGTACATTTCTTGTAAAAGTATTATGGGAAAACAAATATAAGGCTGCATCTCTAAGTAAAAGCTCAATTTTTGAGGGCTAAAACAGTTTCACTTAAAAAGTACTTTTATTAGGGGTGCCTGGGTAACTTGATCGGTTAAGTATCTAATTCCTGATTTAGGCTCAGGTCACAATCTTGAGTTTTGAGATAAAGCCCTGTGTTGGGCTACAAGCTGGGTGTGGAGCCTGCTGGGATTCTCTCTCACCCTCTCCCTCCTCCTCTAGGAAAAAAAAAATACTTTGGGACACCTGGGTGGCTCAGTGGTTGAGCGTCTACCTTTGGCTCAGGGCCTGATCCTAGATTCCCAGGAACAAGTCCCACATCAGGCTCCTTCCATGGGGCCTGCTTCTCCTTCCTCTGTGTCTCTCATGAATAAATAAAATCTTTATTAAAAAAAAAAATGAAAGAAAAAACACTTTTATTAAAAATGCTGATCAGTTAATAAGTTACACATTAAGTTGAAATATAATTTTTAAATGTACAATATCAGAAACAAAACATACCATTTCAATAGTAAATTTAGCATGTTACAAGCCACCATTTAGCAGGTACCAATATTCTAGAACTCATTTTAATAAGATGAAAAAAAGAGCAGACATAGAACTGCACATATAGAACTCATAAGCCCTAACAATGATCTTTCTGGGATGGCAATCTCACACTGTGTATAGCACTTTTTTTTTTAAAGTGCATACCCTTTGATGTAACAGGAATTGCTAGAAATTTATCATACAGCAACAACTGGCAAATACAGGACTCTTTCCATAGAAAGATTATTTTATCCAATGTTATTTCTAGTTTTTCCATAATATGAAACCTAGCATCCCAAGACAGAAACTTTAAAATCTACATCCAGGAAGAGTACATCCATATAACAAAATATTATGGAGCCATTAAAAACTATTTCTAAGCATAAATTCTGATTTCTAAATACCTTATTAGAAACCACAGCTCCTTTGTGAAATGGTTGATTGTGAGACTTGGGCATGAAATGCTTGAAGTGTATCAGTAATATCTTACTGTGCCAAAAAGAAAAAAGTGCTCAGAGAATAATGATGCCAAGTCCAGAAGACTCTGGAGCTAGTCTGAAAAGGAGGATCTCATTGGCCAAATCTAGGAAAATATGCACCTCAAAAAGAAAAATGAGTAATGGTTTATACTACGCTGAATGACAACCTCAAAAATGAGTCCATAGTAATACTAGAAAAGGAAGGATGGGAGCTCTTCCTTAGAGAAGAGTGCTAAGAATCAATGTAGAAAGATTTTTACATACATCACTGTACAACTTGATTCAGGTTAAGAGATTTTCAAAGATCTACCACCACAGAGTGAAAAGTTGTTGGGTAACAGGCCCATAGATTACTTGGTTAATTACAAAGGGGAAAAAAAGGTATCCTTAAAATGAAGAGATCTGGTAGTTACCACTTTAAGCAGTGAGTATACTTGGCATCATCAATAAGGAATTTATAACATTACTTTTGTGCTCTTGAGGTTATGAAATGCAGAAGTTCACTCAGGTAGTTTTACTGACTAAAAAGCTGCCAAAATCTAAGCATAAAGAAAGCAGATAAATCCACTTGTGGGATAGTCTACAGGACAAACTGTTCTGATCTCTTAAAAAATGTCAAGGTCATGAGAGTCAAGATAAAAATGGAGTATTCTACATTAAAGGAAAGTGAAACTAACAAAGATATGACAACCAAGTACAATACATGATCTTTGATTAGACCCTGAATTTAAAACATAGCACAAAGACACCAAACACATAGAAAGCTCAGCCATAAAAAACACTTGTGGACAACTAAACAAATTTGATAACAACCATGTTCAATTCCTTTTTATGATTTGCATGTGGTAATGTAAAAGAATGCCCTTATTAGGAAATACTGGCTGAAGAATTCCAGGAAAAGCATCAGGTCATCTGTAACTTATAATGCTGACCCATTTGAAAATAGGTTTTAAGAGATAAAGCAAATATGGTAAAATACTAATAATTGGTAAATCTAGGTAAATGGTATACAGACATTTATACTATGTTTTCAAATTTTTTGCAGACTTAAAATTTTCTAAAATAAAAGGCTGGGAAAAATATAAATCAAAAGAATCATGTATCATGCACTCAGTGACATAAGAACATTTACAATGAGAAAAAAGCAATTAATAGTATGCATTAGACAAATTCATTTTTATAAAAAACATATATATACTGCATATGTATATTCCCATGAAGAAAACTAAAGACATGCACCAAAATGTTAATGGTAATTAGTATCTAGGGGTACATGTCTAGGGATTTAATTTTTTTAATCTATAGTTTTTAATTTTATTTAAAAAATTTTTATAGTTTATAATTTTATTTATTTTTATTTATTTATGATAGAGAGAGAGAGAGAGAGAGAAAGAGAGAGAGAGGCAGGCAGAGACACAGGCAGAGGGAGAGGGAGAAGCAGGCTCCATGCCGGGAGCCCGATGCAGGACTCGATCCCGGGACTCCAGGATCGTACCCTGGGCCAAAGGCAGACGCGAAACCGCTGAGCCACCCAGGGATCCCCCGAGTTTATAATTTTAAATGATGTATTGCTCATGTAATATAGCAGTAAATAAAAATAATTAACTTCATTCTAAGTAAGATATATTCAAGTAATTGAGACAATGGAAGAGAGCTAGAAAAGAGGAAGAGGAGAACATATATAACAGAAGCAATAATAGGAAAGGAAAATTCGTACTCCTTATTTTGTTGAATGTACATTAAAAAAAAAAGTGTGTCCAGTCAGATTTCACCGAAATAATTCCATTTACAGTTATAAATGATTAATCAGAGATAAAGAGGGGCAGAAAAGTTGTATGGGTGCAAATCTGAATGACAGATCCTAAGAATAACAACTTCTCCTCACTCTCAATTCATTTCTGCATGGTTGTCACAGTTAACTTAAAATCTGTTTCCACTGCTCCTTTTCTGAAGATCTCCTTTTTGGCACCCTTTGGCCCACAAGATAAAGACAGACACCATAACAGAGCATTATGTGGCTTTTCACACTGACATTTCCAGCTGTATCTCCTGATATTTACCCCATATATCCTGTATTCTAGCCACAACAAACTGTTCCTAAATATTCCATGTCTGCCTAATTCACCACTGTATCCCCAGCATCTAGCATAAGCCTTTAGCAAAGGGTAAGAAATAAAAAAAAAAATCTCTGAAAAACAGGGCGCCTGGGTGGCTCAGTCCATTAAACATCTGACCCTTGATGTTGGCTCAGGTTGCAATCTTGGGATCATGGGAAAGAGCCCTACATTGGGCAGGGTGTGAGGCCTGCTTGAGATTCTCTCTTCCCCTCTGTCCCTCCTCCCCTACTTATGCAGTGCCCACTCTCTCTTTCTAAACAAATTTTGAAAAACAACAACAAACCAATTTTAATTCAGTAGTTTGGCTCTTAACACCAAGATGCAACAAAGAATCAAGAAGTAAGAACTAAAATTGCCCATATTGCCTTAAATCCTTCATAGAAAGAGAGGAGGACAAGGTATTGAGAAATAAGATGGAGACCAAGGAAACCAACTACGAGGTTACTGTCTATAAAAAAGCAACATGTGATTTTAATTACTGAAATAATGCAAAGTACCTCAGCTAGAAATTAGCAAAAGCAGTGGACATAGTAAGAAGGTTTTAGCGATTATACCATTCTTAATATAATGATTATTTTATTAAGGAAATAATTTCCTTAAGATAATAAACATGTCATTTTTTAAAAAAGATTTTATTTGTTTATTCATGAGAAACAGAGACACAGGCAGAGGGAGAAGCAGGCTCCATGCAGGGAGCCTGACGTGGGACTTGATCCCGGGTGTCCAGGATCACTCCTGGGGCTGAAGGCGGCGCTAAACCGCTGAGCCACTGGGGCTGCCCAACATGTGATTTTTTTTTAAAGGAAAATAAAGCTACTCTGTCCTTCCAAAAGACATGTGTTATATAACAATCTTATAGATATTTACAAAGGCTACCCAATATTTTCACCATTACTTATTCCTGATAATAAATATAAAGAAGTAGTTCCCTGTCGGCTGAAATAAACAATACAAAACAATTTGTCAGTGGTAGTCCCTGAACATTAACCTTAAGTTTTCAAATTCATTTGGAAAAGTCAGGAAAAAAATGACTCTGTAAATACTAGGTGTTATTTTTCTCTAATTGCAATGTTAGGCCCAGAACTGATACTGCTTTCAAACTCTCAAAGAGCATTTTACATTGTTATTATCTCCTGGTTTAAACAAAACAACAGGGAAACCTGGGTGGCTCAGTGGTTGAGCTTCTGCCTTGAGCTCAGGTCATGATCCTAGGGTCCTGGGATCAAATCCCACATCAGGATCCCCATAGGGAACCTGCTTCTCCCTCTGCCTCTGTCTCTGGGTCTCTCATGATTAAATAAAAAAATCTTAAAAAAAATAAAAATAAAAAAAAATAAACAAAACAACAACATACAACATGCCAAAACACAACTTGAGTATGGTCCATTTGTCACATTTTATACATGTATCAACATCTATCAATGAATTCAATTCTTGCTATTAGAGTGACACCATTCCACAGAACATCAAGATAGTTTCTAAGAAGT